>NW_026526788.1:35331007-35748507 GCF_024362965.1 Panthera pardus
TCTCTCTCTCTCTCTCTCTCTCTCTCTCTCTCTCTCTCTCTCTCTCCCCCCGTCTCTCTCTCTCTCTCTCTCTCTCTCTCTCTCTCTCTCTCTCTCTCCCCCCCGTCTCTCTCTCTCTCTCTCTCTCTCTCCCCCCGTCTCTCTCTCTCTCTCTCTCTCTCTCCCTCTCTCTCCCCCCCCCGTCTCTGTCTCTCTCCCCCCCCGTCTTTCTGTCTCTCTCCCCTGTCTCTCTCTCTCTCCCCCTCTTCCCCCCCTCCCTCTCTCTCATTCTACAGTTTATTTATTTTGAGGGAGTGTGAGCAGGGGAGGGGTAGAGAGTTGCCAGATCCTTTGTCTAAGTACATCCGCAAAGTCCCTTTGCCATGTAAGGTAACAGATCCACAGGGTCTAGGGACTAGGGCATCTTACAGGGGTGTGGGGAGCATTATTCTGCTTATGACAATGGGCAAGAAGACATCAGGTGGTAAAAGTAAATATGTTTTTTCTTGATAGTTTTAAAAAGAGCTTTCTTGAACTTGTGCAATCAGCCTAATTGTTACAATTAAAAAGTGATTATTTTTGTTGTAAGGATATTTACTCCCCAGGAAACATACTATAAAACTTAGCTTTACTCTTGCCTATGGTATAATTCGAAGCAACCTCCTTTTACTCCCCTCCCCACCCCCCTTATCCTTGGTTCCCAAGAGAAGATTCTTCCCATTTTTCTAACTATATTCTTTTTTTTTTTTTTTTAAACCTAACAACCAACCCCCAAAATGTCAGTCTCCAAATGTTCTACATGCTTCTGTCTCTGCTATGGGGAAGACCAGTGTCTGATCTGGATGGGCTGGAACAGATGGTTGTGTAGTACCTGATGAGAAACTATGGCTTGGCCCAAAAGTGGTCTTGGTGAGGATGACCTGGCCTCTCTGAGCACACTTCAGAATTTCTATGCTGGATGGCAGGAAAAAAGCACAGGAAGTGCATGAACGGGTGCATGGATAAACCAAAAGTGGTATGTCCATATAATGGAATACTACTCAACCTTAAAAAGGAATGCAGTACTGGTACATGCTACAATATGATGAACCTTAAAAACATTATGCAAAGTGAAAGAAGGCTGACACAAAACATCAGATACTTTGTTTTTTTATTTATATGAAATGAGAAAATACAGATGAATCCATTCAAAGATGATGGCTGCTAGCGGTTGGGTGAGGGGAGGAAGTGACCGCTTAATGAGTATGAGGTTTCCTTTGGAGGTAATGACCATTTTTGGGGCTCTTGGTGACTGAACTGGGGAATTTCTGGCTGGGCTGAGGGTGTTGGAGCTTGTTGTCCTCCTAGCCTTTTGCCCTTTCCCTGAAGTCCCTCAATAGAATGCTTTGATCCCCTCTCTCCAAAAAAGTTTTGGAACTAGATAAGGGTGATGGTTATACAACATTGTGAAGGTCATATACTACTGAACTATTGAAAGTGGTTCATTTCATGTAAAAAGAATTTTACATCAATTAAGAATAAAGACTTAAGTTTTCTGGTCCAGCATGTAACAAGCTTGGAAACCTGGTACATTATAAGAAAAAGTAAAAAAGCTAAACAAACTGGAAAATAGCTTTACTTAAATCCATAAGAGAAATGGGGTCACAGGGCAAACTGCCTCCCAAATTGGAGAGACTGACAGGCAAATACGGAGAGTCACAACTTACCAGAAGAGCAACATCCTGGGAACCATTGCCCTGGGTAGAGAAACCTCAGTTGTAATTGATGAATTATTGGAAGTACGGTGTGAACAACTGAGAGTTAATAATTTGAAGGGTACCCAGTCATCAGAGGCCCCCACACTTTTGTGTGTGTTACTTCCTGGATCTCTACCAGGTTCTCAGAGTAAATAGGGAGGAAAATCCCATTGTGCTTCTGGCAGTCCAGAGCAGGGAATGGAACTGTTTTGAAACACAACAGAGCATTCTGTACTTAGAGTTTGCTTTTAGGAGAATTCATCAGAGCCTAATGTACCTGCAAGAAGGAGATTCCCAAATTCAGCCTACTCTAGTCATCCTATCTACAGAGAAGCACATAGGAAGTTCAGTCCAGAGGCACATGCTCTGAAACTAAAAGATGGAAATCTAATAGGATTATATAAATGTTTCCCTTCTCCCCATATATTACTAAAGGCCTATTTGCAGCAGTTCTTCTTGCTCAGTGCATTATGCCCAGTTATCAAGAAAAACTTGCAAGACATACTAAAAGGCAAGAGACAGAGTAAGACTTGATTGTGGCAGGGACGTTGGAATTACCAGATGAAGAATTTAAAACAACTGATAAACATGCTAAGGGCTCTAATGTACAAAGTACACTTCATGGAGAAACAGATGGGCAATGTAAGCAGAGACCTGGAAATTCCAAAAACCCAAAAACGCTAGCGATCAAAAACATTTAGGTGAAGAATGCCTTTGGGCTTATTAGTAGATATGACACAGCTGAGGAAAGAACATCTGACCTTGATGGTATTGAAGTAGAAACATTTAAAACTGAAAAGCAAAGGGAAAAAAGAGTTAAAATAATAGAATTGTTGGATACCTACAAAAGGTATAGTATACCTGGACTAAGAATACCAGAAGGAGAAAGAAGAAATGGTGAAAACCATTACTGAGAATTTCTCCTAAATTAATGTCAGATACTGAACCACAGGTTGAGGAAATTTGGAGAGAACCAAGTGCGGTTAATGTCAAAACCAACAACAGAAACAACACGTAGCTATCTCATTTTCAAACTACAGAAAATCAAAGTTAAAGACAGAAAAAATCTTGGAAGCAGCCCCTGCCCCCCCAAAAAAAAATCAAAGATGAGAATTACATCTAACTACTTTTTAGAAACTATGCAAACAAGAGCGTGTAGTAAAATACTTAAAATGTTGGGGAGAATTAAAAAAAAAAAAAAAACAACCCACAACCTAGAATTCTGTACCCTGTGAAATTATCCTTCACAAGTAAAGGAAAAATACTTCTTAAGATGAAAACTGAGATTTGTTGCCAGTAGACCTTACAAAAAATGTTAAAATTTCTTTAGATAGGAGAGTGATAACAGCTCTGCATCCCAATAAATGGAGAAAAGCATTTGAAAAAATGCAACCTACTTTCATAATAAAAACTGTCAAGAAATGGAATATAGAAGGAATATCCTTTCATGTAATAAAGGCCATACTTGACAAAATCATATAGCACTCATAATGGTGAAAGTTTGAAACTTTTGCCATGGAGATCAGGAACAAGACACAGGTAGGTGTGCTGTCAATATTTGTACTCAACATAGTAGTGGAAGTCCTTATCAGAGCAATTAGGCAAGAAAAGGAATGAAGATGCTACCAAAAAACTTAGATTTCATAAATGAATTCAATAAAGTTTAAGAATACAAGATCAACATACTTGATCATACTAATAATGAAATATCTGAAAAAGGAAATTATTCCATTTACAATAGCATAAAATTAGGAACAAATTTAATCTAGAAAGTTAAATATTTATATACCAGAAACTATAAGACATTTATGAAAGACCTTTAAGATCTAAGTGACCCGTGTTCATGGATACTATCCCAAGCCATCTGTAGATTCAGTGTAAGTCCTATCAAAATTCCAATTGTATTTTTCACAGAGAAGAGGTAATCCTAAAATTGATAGTAAATCACAAAAACCCTGAATAGCCAAAGAAATCTTTGAGAAAGAACAATACTGTAGGTATCATACTGGCTGATTTCAAACTACATTACAATGATGTAGTAATCAAGACAGTATGGTACTGGCTTACCAGGGGAACAAAGCAGAGAGTCCAGAAGTAAACCCATGCATATATAGTTAATATTTGACAAGGAAGCCAAGAATACTCAGTGGGGAAAGTATATAGTTTCTTCAATAAACTGTTAGGAAGAGTGGATATCCACATGCAAAAGAATGAAATTGGACCCCTTAAGCCACTTAGAAAAATTAACTGGCAATACATTTAAGAGTTAAGAGTTTTATACTGAAAGTATAAAACTCCTAGAAGAAAATAAGCAGAAGCTCTTTGACATTGGGCTTGGTGATGATTTGTTGACTGACACCAAAAGCATAACCAAAACCAAAAATCAACCAGTGGGACTATGTGAAACTAAAAATTCTATACAGCAAAAGAAACAACAAAATGAAAATGGCAACCTATGGAATTGCATAAAATATTTGCATGCCATATATTGGATAAGGGGTTAATACCCAAAATATAAGGAATTTCTATAACACAATAGTAAAAAAAAAAAAAATCCAACTAAATGGACAGAGGACTTGAATAGAATTTTTTCCAAAGAAGACATGTAAATGGCCGACAGGGACATAAAAAGGTATTCAACATCACTATTCACCAGGGAAATGGAAATCAAAACTACAATGACCTATCACCTCATACCTACTAGAGAGGCTATTACCAAGCCAAAAAACCCCCACAAATGATAGGGAGGATGTGAAGAAAAGGGAACCCTGGTGCAGTGTTCATAGGAATGCAAATTGGTACAGCCACTATGTAAAATAGTATGGGGATTCCTCAAATATAGAACTACCCTATGATCCAACAGTCCCAGTTTTGAGTATATATTTGGAGGAGATGAAATCTTTTTTGAAAAATCTTTTAACGTTTATTATTTTGACAGGGAGAGAGGGAAGGAGGGAGGGGCAGAGAGAGAGGGAGACACAGTATCCAAAGCAGGCTCCAGGCTCTGAGCTGTCAGCACAGCTAATAACACACTTGGAAGTAACACATGAGTCAAAGAAGAAATCTTCAAAAAATGAAAATTTGTGGGATGCAGCAAAAGCAGTGCTTAGAGGGAAACTGATAGCCATGAATGCATTTGTTAGAAAGCTATGAAGTCAATCTAATCTTTTTTTAATTTGTTTTGAGAGAGTGAGAGCACAAGTTGGGGAGGAGCAAAGAGAAGGAGAGACAGAATCCCAAGCAGGCTCTGTGCTACCAGCACAGAACATGATACGGGGCTTGATCTCATGAACTTGGGAGATCATGACCTGAACTGAGATCAAGACTTGACCCTTAACCAACTGAACCACTCAGGTGCCACCAATCTAATCTTAATGTATTCTTTTCTAGTTACTTCATATTAAGAGTAAAAAGTGAAAAATTAATAAAAACAGAAATTAATGAAATTGAAAACAGAAAATCAGTAGAGGAAACCAATGTAGCTGGAACTTTGGAAAAGACCAATAAAACTTACATACCTCTAACCAGGCTAAAAAGAAGAGAGGACGCAAGTTACTAATAGTGTTAATGAAAGAGGAGACCTCTCTACAGATCTCATGGACTCTATTCATTAAAATTTTTTTTAATGTTTATTTTTGAGACCAAGAGCTAGAGAGAGAACATGTATATACGCAAGTGAGCAGGGGAAGGGCAGAGAGAGGGAGACACAGAATGCGAAGCAGGCTCCAGGTTTTGAGCTGTGAGCACAGAGCCCGATGTGGGGCTCGAACTTCTGAGTTAGGAGATCATGACCTGAGGTGAAGTTGGATGCTTAACTGACTAAGCCACCTAAGTGCCTTCAGATCTTACAGTGTTTAAAAGGATAATAGAAAAAAATCAACAACTCTATGATCACAGATTTGATGAACTATGTGAAATGGACCAGTTCCTTGAAAGACCTAATCTGCCAAAACTCCAGAAGAAACTGATAATAAGCCCATGTCTATTAAAGAAATTAAAAAACAATAGCCTTCCCAAACAGCACCAAGCCTGATGGATCACTGCTGAATTCTACCAAACATTTAAAGAAGAAATACCAATTATCTACAATCTCTTTAAGATAGAAGCAGAGGGAATACTTCGTAACTTATTTTGTGAGACCAGCATTATTCTAATGCCAAAACCAAAGACCCAAGAAAATGAGAATATAGTATCTCCCATGAATACAGATAAAAAAATCTTCAACAAAGTATACCTTGAATTCAACAATGTATAAAAAAACTATACACCACAACCAAGTAAAATTTATTCCAGTTATACAAGACTGATTTAGCATTAGAAAATCAATGTAATTCATCACATCAATAGACTAAAGAAAAATCATATCATACAAATAGATGTGAAAAAAGCATTTGACAAAATCTGGTACCCATTCATGGTAAAAACTGTCAGTAAACTAGGAATAGAGGAACTTCTTCAACTTGATAAAGAACATTCATAAAAAAGACCTAGCTAACATCATACTTAATGGTAAAAAATTTACTTTTTCTCACTAAGACCAGGGACAAGGTCCCTGAGAATCCTAACTAATAAGAGAAGATAAGGAAATGTATACAGATGGGAGGAAAGAAATAACACTCTGCGGATGACACAATGTACAAAGTCTGACAGTTGACAAAAATCTGGATAGAAGGTTAATGTACAAAAGTCCACCATTTTACTTTTATATATTGTCAATTAACAACTGTACTTCGAAATGAAAAACTTATTTAAATTAGCTACTACCCCTGACCAAAGTGAAATACATATGCATAAATGTAACAAAATAGGTATAAGATCTATATGAAGACAATTAAAACTCTGTGGGGCTCAAATACACAAACCACGAGATCATGACCTGAGCCAAAATGAAGCGTCGGATGCTTGACTGAGCCACCCAGGTGGCCTGAGATATTCCATGTTAATGAATATAAAGACTCAATGTTGTCAAGATACCAATTCTTCTCAACTTGATTTGTAGATTCTGGTGAGATAGCAAAATTCCAGCAAGCTGTTTTGTGGGTGTTGCAAATGATTTCTTAAGTTTATGTGGACAGGCAAAGGACCCAGAATAACCAACACAGTACTGAAGAACAACATAGTTGGAACAGTGACGCTACCCAACTTCAAGAGAATCAAGTGTACTTACAGTATCAAAATACTGTGATAGTGGTGAAAGAAAGATCAGTGGCACAGAATAGAGCCCAGAAAAAGACTCATGTAAGTATACTGATCTTTGACAAAGTTGCAAAGAGAATTTCATAGAACAAAAAACAGTCAACAAATGGTGCTGCAGCAATTGGATATCCACATGCAGGAGAATGAGTGTAAGTGTAGACCTTATACCCTTCACAAAAATTAATTCAAAAAGGATCATAGATCTGAGTGTAAAATGTAAAAGTATAAAACTGTGAAACTAAAAAACTATCTCTTAGATGATAATAGTAGAAAACCTAGGTCTTGGGTGCGATGGTGAATTTTTCACACGTGATTTATGAAAGAAGTAATTGAGAGGCTGGGCTTCATTGAAATTAAAACTTCCATTCTGCAAAGGACAAGGTTAAGAAAAAGACATGAAAAGCAACAGACTGGGAGGAAATATTTGCAAAAGACACATCTGCTAAGGCTCTTCTCAAAAATATAGAAATGACTCTTAAAACTCAATGAGAAAAGGGGCACTTGAGTGGTTCAGTCAGTTGAGTGAGTGTCCAGCTTCATCTCAGGTCACTTGAATTCAAGCCACACATCGGGGTCACTCCTGTCACTGCAGAGCCCACTTCAGAGATCCTCTGTCCCCCTCTCCCTGTCCCTCCCCTACTTGCATTCTCTCAAAAGTAAACCAAAACTCAATGAGAAAACAACTTGACTAAAAAAAAGTCAAGGACCTTAGCAGACACTTAACCCAAGAAGATCTACAGCTGGCACATAAGCGCATGAAAAGATGCTCCACATTGTATGTCATCAAGGATATGCAAATTAAAGCAAGATACTACAACCTGCCTGTTAGAATGGCCCAAATGTGGAACACTGGCAATGCTAAATGCCGGCCAGGCTGTGGAGCAATAGGAGCTCACATTCATTGCTGCTGAGGTAGCAAATTGTTAAAGCCACTTTTAAATTTTAAGTAGGTTTATTTTGAGAGACAGTGTGAGCAGGGGAGGGGCAGAGATGGAAGAGAATCCCAAGCAGGCTCCAAGCCACCAGCACCAGAAACCATGAGATCATGACCTGAGCCAAAATCAAGAGTTGGATGCTTAACTGACTGAGCCACCCAGGTGCCCCTGTTAGAGCCACTTTGAAAGACAATATGGCAGTTTCTTATAAAACTAAATATACTTGTATCATATGATCCAGCAGTCACACTCCTTGGTACTTACTGAAGGGAGTTCAAAACTATGTTCACTCAGAAACACGCATGTAGATGTTAATAGCAGTTTTAATCATCATTGCCCAATATGTTGGTAACTGAGATGTCTTTCAGTAGGTGAATGGATAAACTGTGGTGTATCCAGACAATGAAATATTATTTAGTGCTATTAAGATATGAGCTGTGGAGCCATGAAAAGACTGGGAGGAACCTGAAATACGCATCCCCAAGTGAAAGAGGCCAATCTGAAAAGGCTACACACTGTATGACTCGGACCTTCTGGAAAAGGCAAAATTTTAGAGATAGTAAAAAATAGCTGTGTTTATGATGGTTTGGTGAAGAGATGGAGGATGGGTAGGCAGAACACAGAAAAGTTCTAGGGCAGTAAAAACTATAATACTCTAAAGGTGGATACGGGTCATCATTAGAGGTTTATCCAAACATATGGAATGTCTGATACCGCAAATGAACCCTAATGTAAACTGTGAACTCTGGGTGATGAGGATGTATCCATGTAGATTCATCAGTGGTAACAAATAAGGGGATGTTGATAAAGGGGGAGGCTATGCATGAGTTGGGACAGGAGGTATATGGGAAAATCTGTGTATGTTAGGCTCAGTTTTGCTGTGAGCCTAAAACTGCTCTAGAAAAAAAAAATCTGTTTAAAAAACCAAACCAAACAAAAAAAGGAAGCCCAAAGGCATCACTGTCAGAGTATGAAGAGATGAAGATCAGATGAAGATGAGACTTGGATATTCTCTTGGAACAGAAGGGGAGAAAGTCTCTTTTAAAACTCCCATCTATCTACTTTGGCTCTTGGTTCTATTTGTTGCATTCTTAACACTTGTAGTTGGTGGTTGTGGCAGTAGAAGTAGAAAGTCGTTGTTACTAAGTACAGTTGACCCTTGAACAATGGGGAGGCATTGCATCACCACTTTCCCCAAACCTGGGCAGTCACAAATGTGTGTATGAAAGTTTTGACTCCCCCAAAACTTAACTCCTAATAGCCTACTATTGACCAGAAGCCTTATGGATGTGTAAACAGTCGATAAAAACATATTTTGTGTATTATAGACTGTGTACTCTATTCTTGCAATAAAGTAAGCTAGATAAAATGAAATGTTAAAATCATAAGAGAAAACACATTTCCAGTAATGTATTTATAAAAAACAACGTACATCTAAGTGGACTCACACAGTTCAAACCTGTGTTCAAAGGTCAAGTGTATATGCACCTAACTCTAAGGCAGGCACTATTCCATACTCTCTAAATGCACTGAGTCCTCATAACAACCTTATGAAGTAAGTACTGTGATTATCCTCAGCAGATTCAGTACCTTGGGGCAGAAGCTAATAACTTCATTGAGGTCATACAACTAGTAAGTTGCAGTCTGGCTCCAGAGACTGAATTGCCACCACCTCCCAAACCCAGAACATTCATTTGGAAGGGCCTTAGAGGTCATCTGATTTAAGGGTCGAAAATTAAAAGCCTCCATGCAGAGAACATGAAAGGGCAAACCAGTTTTGTGGAGGTTTAGGAGTGGTGGGTCAGTAAAGAGAGGTGTTAAGAAATAAAAAAAAGCTGTGGAGGCCGGTTCTAGGTTATCTGGGGAAGTGGTATAGCCTTCTGGCCACCAGATTGCAACTCTAATTTAGTTCAGCCTTATTTTAAAGAGAAGGAAACTGAAACAAAAAGAGGTGAGACAAATTGAGTCACCCAGCTTGTGTCAGAGGACACCTGGGTGCTCAGCTTTGAGTGCCAGACTCCCCTCCTTTGTCCTACACTGTGGGATCATTAACTCTGTGGGGTCTGAGGCCAACACTTATGTTACCTTGGGGCTGAACATGAATGACTCATTTACTAACCACTAACTGAACTGAAATGACCCCTAAGCAGGTATCTGGAGGGGGTAGAGACAAGACTGAAGCTTCAGGTCAAGTGGACACAGAGGCAGCTGAGGGAGTGATCTCTCTGGATGTAGAGAGGGTAGAGGCTGTCCCTCTGTCCTCTGCACAGCAGAAGCTGGCTCTGAGCTGAACACTCCTGCCTGGGGTGGTGTGGTGGCAGAGGGGACATCTGAGCATCATTCTTGTCCCAACTTGGTGTCCTTCCAGTAGTGTGACCCTGGGCAGTCATTTCTCTTTTTGAACCTTAGTTTTATCACTTGTAAATTGGAGCTTCTATCACTTGCTCTCTTTCATCATGAGGGTGTTGGAAAGGGAAGGGGGTAATGTGGGCAAGAGAGCTTCATAAATGGTAAATTACTGTCCACATGCAAGCTGTTCCTGTTACAACTGGCTTTCCCTGGGTAGAGAGCCTGTGAGGACAGGCGCATGAGCGTGTGTGCTCATGTGTCCTCCTGGAAAAGGCTGTGTCACATTGAGCTAGTCCTTCTTTCAAGACTTCCCATAATTACATGGTGGCTGATGCGGGTGTTGGTGCTAAGCTTGCTGAGCAGCTGGTAATTACTGAAGGAGAAAAAGCACTGGTACAACCGGAGCCCAGTTCTGCTGCCCAGGGGCCTCTCTCTGAACTGTTATAATCTTTTTTTTTTTTTTTTTTTTTTTTTTAATATATCTCATCTGAAGTGGGAAGCAAAAAGATTCAATTGCACAGATTTGAAACACACATAGCTGGGAGCCATGTGGGTACTGTGTGGTACAGGGACCTCCCCTCAAATCTCTACTGGGGATGTGTAGTAACTTCAGTGACCATACAACTTACTGTCCAAACTGGGATTCTTTTGAAAAGAAAAGGAGGAGCTATTAATAGTTATGCTGGGGAAACCGGCCTAACCCAGGGCTGTCCCAGAGTGGGATGTGTAGTGACTCTATTGATAACATCTGAACATCTCAGAGCAATTTTAAGCCCAGGGCAGATTGTGATGGCACCTGGCCTTTAGCTTCCCCATTCTGTGCTTTTCACCTCTGTCCACTCCAGCACCCCTTCTCCTGTCTGCTCCTTTCTGAGGCACCAGTCCCCTTAGTGATGTAGTGTCAGCCCTCCACTTGACAATTTGCCTATAGAAGAAGCATCTGAAAACACGGGGTTGGAAGACTTGAGGATGCTAGTGTTTGATGGCTTTGCTTTGGACAGGTCTATTCTCTGACCTTGGTTTTCCCATTTGCAGTATGGGGATAAGATACCAGCTTCATGGGGTTGCTGTGAAGATTAAACAAAATTTATGTGAAAGTGATTCATGACTAATGAAGGGTTAATATAAATGTAAGTTATTAAGATTATAAATGAGTCTGGAACATAGTAATCTAAAGAATGAGTTTTTAGTAGAATTTCTAGCCTTGGGAAGGGACATTTTTGAGGAGATTGGTCTTTTCGGGACCCTCAAGTCATGTAGGCATCTACCCAATAAATAACTGATCTTGATTGTGGAGACAGAAATATGTGAGTTTGAATCTGTTGTCTGTGTAGTTGTATGACCTTTGGCAAGATTTTCAGCTTCTGGTTTCCTAATCTGTATGATGGTGATCAAATATCTATACTTGAAGACCCTGGTGATTGATGACTGAGACCGTATCTACAAAGCACTTAGTGAGGTACCTCACTTTGAGAGTACACAGACTCTCAAAACATTAGCCATCCTTTATTTGTTACTCTGCCTGGATCATTGGGATAGGATTTGGGAAGTTGGTACATATTACCCTAATGGAATTCTCTGTGTAGATGTTTTCCTCCCTTAAAACGGTGGTCTCTGTAGCCATCAGATGAAGACCTATGGGAAATATTAATACACAGGATTCAGAACAGAGAATTGGAAGAACGAAGATGAATAAGAAATTAAGCAGAAACTTCAATATTTTTTCTATTTCTTGGTTAAGTCTTTTCTGTCTTGATTTCATTCCATCCATCCATCCATCATTAAATATTTGAGATGTAAATAAGATGAAGAGCTACTAAGATATCCAAGGAGTTGACAGCTGAGCTGATTTAATGGGCACTAGAGTTTGAGAACTAGTTGAAGTGTGATGCCTAGGCTCAGTAGTATTGGGGCTTAATGGGGGTATGTGTCAATCAGAACCCCCCCCCCCCTTTAAACCCTTTTAGGTACAAACGACTGAAACCCAACATATATTTGCATAAGTCCTAGAATTAGCAGGAAGGCTAGCATTGAATACAGAGATTTGGGTGATGATTTTACCCTCCCTCCCAGGCTATTGACAAATCTGCAGACCACCCATTGCTTTGCAGTAGCCACATTTTGTAGTTCTCTGGTTATCTCCCATTAAATGGGAAGGAGAGAGTGTTTGGCCTTCAGAGGCTATGTGCTTACCAGCTAGCATTGTTTGTTCTTACCTCCAGGGCTGAGTCAGAGTATGGTTCATGAGTGCCTTTTATGTGGAACTTTAGGCAGTTGTGTAAGTTCAGGCCTGTCATGCCAAGGGTACTAAAATTGAGCAGATTGGGGTATGTACTTGATGATGATCTGGGCCATTTGTCTTACTTTAAAACTGAAAATGGAAATGCCTAGAATTAAATCCAGTATGAAGGATTTTGAATGGGTTGGCTAATGCAAACAGTTTAGCATGACTTGGAGAACCCAAGTTTGAGATAATTTTATCTGGAAGCTTATATATGCATATATATACATACACATGCGTACATATACGTGTGTGTATATTTTGAAAATGTCAAAATAGCACATAAGCTGTTTACAATCTAACCCCAGACCACTTATCTAGGATATAGTTTATTACAAACTGGCCCAGTTGGTCTCCAGACCATGCGTACCATAAATATGTTTTCCTGTGTTTATCACATTTCTGACACAACTTACTAGGATAATCTTCTCTGAGGTTATTTCTTATCCAGCACCAAGTCACTGGTTATTTGTGAAGCCTTTTATTACAGTAACAGCAATAGCCTTTTCCTTTGATCTCCATGACACAGACTGTTTGGACTATTCTGGCCACAATAATTTATTGCATAGTGTGGTTTTCTTTCGTGATTATTAATTTTTAAATCTTAATAGTAAGTTCCTTGAAGGTTGGATCCAACCTTATAATGCCTTTTTTTGAAATTTAAGTATAGTTAACATATGTTTCAGTTTCAGGTATACAGTGCAGTGATTCAACCATCCTGTACATTACTCAGTGCTCATCACCATAAGTATAGTTACCATCTGTCACCATACAAAGTCATTACAATATTATTGAGTATATTCCCTATGCTGTATTTTTCATTCCTGTGACTTAGTTTATAACTGGAAGTTTGTGTCTCTTCATCCCCTTTACCTATTTCCCCCATCCCACCATCTCCTCCCCTCTGGCAACCACTAGTGTGTCCCCATACCCTCAGGGCAACTACGAATCTGCTTTGTCTCTGTGACTTTGCCTCTTCTGGATATTTCACATAACTGGAATCAAACAATATGTGGCTTTTTGTGTAGCTTCATGCACTCAGAATAGTGTTTTTAACCACGTGTTTTCATCCATGTGTTAGTACTTCATGCTTTCCTGTGAATGATTTTGTTGTATGGATAGACCACATTTTGTTTATCCATTTGTTGGATGATGGATATTAGGGTTTTCACATTTTGGCTATTGTGTATGCTGCTATGAATATTCTTGTACACATTTTTGAATACCTGTTTTTAATTTGTTGGATGTATACGTAAGGGTGGAATTGATGGGTCATATGGTAATTTCTTGAACTGAAAAACTGGTTTCCACAGCAGCTGTGCCATTTTACCTTCACATCAGCAATGTATGAGGATCTAATTTCCCTGATACCCTCACCAACCCTTGTTATCTTAAACGCGTGTGCGCACACACACATAAATTATAGTTATCCTAGTGGATATGAGGTGGTATTTAATTATGGCTTTGATCTGCATTTCCCCAAGGACCAGTGGTGTTGATCATCTTTTAATGTTAGCCATAGATTTCTGCCAGTTGGAAAGTAGATAAGGAAGATGGAATCCTAAGCCAGGAGGAGGAAAAGCTGAGAACCAATTTGATTGACACTACATAATTCTCCCCAAACCTGGAACCATGTGGTAACTACTCTTCCATCACTCTGGAAAAAGGCTGGAGTTTTCTTCTGGGGAGAGAATAAACCCCAGTCACTTTTGAGTGTAGGAGTTCCCTATAGACAGCAAGTAATTGAATGTATTTTCTTAAATGTTTATTTTTGAGACTGTGTGTGAGTGGGGAAGGACAGAGAGAGAGGAGAACAGAGGATCTGAGTGGGCTGCATGATGACAGCAGTGAACCTGATGTGGGGCTCGATTTCACAAACCGTGTAAAGCATGACCTGAGCCAAAACTGGACGTTGAACCGACTGAGTCACTTAGGTGCCCCAGGTAATTGCATGTATTAATTGAACATCTGCACAGAGGATTTTGAGACACTCCTTACCCTCATGCAATGGTCTCTACTTATTTGGCTTCTAGGACTGAGGTAGTCCAGTCTTTACCCAGAAGCAAGGTTTGGGGAGACACTAGCCCAAGGAACGAGCTGAAAGGACTTCCCCTGGAAGTTCCTCAGCTAAATGGCCAGATCACTCTAGAGTGAATCTCAGATGAGAAGTTCTCTTATCTGAGATTCCAGTCAGTTTATGCCTCTCCATTCTTTTTTTTTTTTTTTTTAATTTTTTTTTAATCTTGATTTTTGAGAGAGAGAGTGTGAGCAGGGGAGGAGCAGAGAGAGAGGGAGTCACAGAATCCGAAGGAGGCTCCAGGCCCTGAGCTGTCAGCACAGAGCCCGACGCAGGGCTCAAACTCATGGACTGCGAGATCATGACTGGAGCCTAAGTCGGACACTCAACCGACTAAGCTACCCAGGTGCCAATGCCTCTCCATTCTTAAATACTGGACAAAATCTAAGGATTTCCTGATACCTGTGAGAAGCTTCCAACATCAAAGCTAGAGGTTAAAACAGACCAGAAAGAAACTTGGAGCAATCAAGGACTAGTCTGAGAAAAGAAAGCCTAAGAGTAAAATTCTGCTGTCAATAACTTAGATGAAAGAAGGTAATGTAGTCCTGAAATAAGAATAGGATCTCATGAAGACAACATGTGGATAATGGGAAAAAGAGCTCTTGAAAATTAAGAACATGGAAATGAAAACGAAAAATCTACAGAAAGTAATTTTCCTAGAAAATAGAGTAAGAAAAGGCAGAGATGAAAATAGAGGGGGAAAAATTAAAAAGCTCAAGAGGCCTAATGTTCATATAATTGGGGCTATAGAAAAGAAGAGAAATGATTTCAAGGAAAATTTCCAGAACTGAAATACACCAGATTCCGGATTGTAGGATTCCACCAAGGGCCACCACGAAAACCGACTCAAACTGCTTCACGTATTTGGGAAATTTCAGAATATGAGGTACTGGAGAAACATGTCATACATAAAGAATCATGGTGCAGAAGACTTTCAGAGTTCCAAGCAGCAACACTGGAAGCTAGGAGATAAGGGACCAATGTCTTCAAAATTCCAAAAGGAAATGATATTTAACCAGGAAGTCTGTCATTAGCCAAACAAGATTTAGGGTAAGATGAAGATAAGATTAAGGGTTAGATGAATCAAGTATGGAATGCTGCAAAAATTTTACCATTTTAGGAATCAGCTGGAGAGGGCGTTCGTTCAAAACAGTATACAAGAAAGAGATGTTGCTGGGGAGAGGGGAAGGGCATCTCCAGGGTGATGGACAAGGAAAATCTCAAGATGGTGGTTGTGTACCAGGCCTGGAGGGCTATTGGTGTAGTCAGGAGAGAGAACTTCAGGAGAGATGCCCTGGGATGATAAATACTCTATCATGTGATGCATCTGGACATTTTGAGAGGAAGCTTTAAGAATTGGCTGGAATTTGGTATTGAACTTTTTATTGGTTAGATAATTGTTAACTGCTGAGTAAACCAAAAAAATTTGCAGGAAAGAAAAAAATCTGTTTTCTAGATCTTACACAATTATAGCCCAAGCACTATAATTAACAAAAATATCTAACTCCAATTATAATATGACCATGTTGGGAAAATGGAGGGCAGATAGAAATGGTCCACATTTGTAGCTAAGAAAGAGTAAGCTGTAGTGGGAAATTGACAGATAATGCCAGAAACTGAAAAATAGCAAACTTGTTTGTAAATTAGGAACATGGAGGAAAATACCTAAGTATCAGCCCAAAGAGATGGTGGAGGGAGAGTTGAGGAAAAAGAAAGGGGGACTGTATAGTTTGTTCCTGTCACAAACCATGGGGGTCTTTTAGATTCTTGAAAAGATTTGTGTAGAACTTTGAAAAAACAAAACCTAAACATAACATTGAGGGAAACATGCCAGTGCAATTATGGGTATTTGCTTCTGCCTCTTTATACACTTTATGATTATCATAGAGAATGGGAAAAATATATATACTTCTTACACAATTTGAAAAAAGAAAGTACTGATGACAATGATGGGTGGGAATTCTTGGTGGATCTCCATGGAGGTCATGGAGGAGATGGTGTCGTTTGTCACTCTCCTAAGGAAGGAGTTGTTAATTGTATCACAAAATCACAGGAATTCAAAGATAAAAATGTACAGAGTACCCTGGGTCAGTTGACAAATGACAAGATGCCTAAGAGTTTTTCCTAGAATGAAGGAACCTGTATTCTGCCCCCTTCTCTTTGCTGACCTCAGTGTTGACTCATCCCTGATGTTTCCTGGCTGTGAAAGGTGTGCCCCCATTCTTCACCCTGCTTGCTGTGCCAATCTGTGTATATTTTGATCCTTTAGAATCTTGACTCATAAATCAGCTTGCCTCATTCCTTTACTGTGGGAACAGCTTTTCTCTGCATTCCCTTCCATTAGACCCTTAGTTTCAGGTAATGGCTCACTGAGACTGGAAAATAACATGGGGCTACTTGGAACACAGCCCAAGCTTCCTCTCTTCCAAATTCCCAAGTGGTTTTACTAGAAGCAGAACCTAAAGACAGGCTTTGGGGATGTATCCTTCAGAAAGCCTCAAACGATTAATGGTGGCACTTAGGCCCCTTGTATTGAATTTGGTTGTTTTGATTTCTCCATTTCATCACCAAGGATTTTTGGTAATAAATAGTTCACTATTCACAGCCTCAATGAGATATATAATTTATTGAATGGCAGTTGTTACTGGACTGTCACATATATCCTCATTCTTCACAATCGTCCTATAAATGAAACATTTTCTATTTCGTATTTGAGAAGATTGAGGCTTAGCAAGATCCCTTCTTGCATTGGTAACGTCTGTTGAGTGCTTGTGTATGCCAGGCACTGTACTGGTCCCTGGGATTACAGTGGAGGACAGGATACCCATGATCCCTGTCCTCATGGATCCTATCAGCAGAGCAAACAGACCAGTCAGGCAGAAGTAATAGTGTGACAAGTGCTATGGTAGGAGTGGTACAGGGGCTTGTGCATACATCAAAGGGGGCACTTAACACAGGATCAGGAAAACTTGCTAGACAGCGGAGTTTGTCCTGAAGGTCAAGGAGTTATCCTCCAAAAAAAGGGGCAAGGACAATTGGGCAGGGGAACCATGTGAGCAGAGGCCCTGGAAGAGAAAATACAACTGTAGTTTTTCTTCTTTCATAATCATGACGAGCTTGGCTTTAGGAAGGGTTAGCAAAGGGTGTGTGTGTGTATGCATGCATGTGTGAACATGAACATACCTTAGGGTCCTAACAGCCAGGCTTAGCCTGACTGTCAGACTCCCACCCTTCTTTGCTCTGAGTGGAATCTGAGAGACTGGTGCAAGAATACAGGAGCCTTACTAGTTTTGTACTAAGTCTTGTTCTAAGCACTGTAGGGATTACAGAGGAGATGGTGTTAAAACTTGATTCCCTTTGGTTGTAAAGTCAGCATTCTTCACTGGCTTGTTACATACTGTCTGGTTCTCTGACAGATAGTTTAAGTAGCTAGTGTGTGCCCAGCTTTTCTTTTTGGACACAGTATTGTCTCGTTTTCTTTTAATCTTTTGATCTGCTTTACTCATTTCTCCCACCTCCACCTCTGGCAATCGTTAGTCTGTTCTTTGTATCAATAAGCTTGGGGTGGGTTTTTGTTGTTGTTGTCGTTGTTGTTTTTCATTCCATGTATAAGAGAGATCATATGGTATTCGTCTTTTTCTGACTTACTTCAGTTAGAATGCCCTTGAGGTCCATCCATGTTGTAACAGTTGTCAGGATTTCATCCTTTTTCATGGTTGAATACTGTTCCAGAGTGTTTACACACACAAACACAAGATTTCTTTATTCATTCATCCATTGAATGGGCACTTAGGTTGTTTCCATATTTTGGCTACTGGAAATAATGCTGCAATGAACATGGGGGTGCACATACCTTTTGACTTAGTGTTTTCATTTTTTATTGGAATTGTTGGATTATATGGTAGTTCCAATTTTAATTTTTTGAGGAATCTCCATACTATTTTCCATAGTGACTATACCAAATTACATTGCTACCAACAGTGGATGAGGGTACCCTTTTCTCCACATCCTCACCAACACTTATTTCTTGTCTTTTTTTAAAAAAAAAAATTTTTTTTTAACGTTTATTTGTTTTTGAGACAGAGAGACAGAGCATGAACGGGGGAGGGGCAGAGAGAGAGGGAGACACAGAATCGGAAGCAGGCTCCAGGCTCTGAGCCATCAGCCCAGAGCCCGACGCGGGGCTCGAACTCACGGACCACGAGATTGTGACCTGAGCTGAAGTCGGACGCTTAACCGATTGAGCCACCCAGGCGCCCCTCTTGTCTTTTTGATAATAGCCATTCTCACAGGTGTCAGATGATACCTCACTGTGGTTTTGATTTACATTTCCCAGATGCTTAATGATGGTAGACATCTTTTCATGTACCTTTGGCCATCTGTACATTCTTGCAAAAATGTCTATTAAGATCCTCTGCCCATTTTTTAAAAAGTTTTTTTTGAATGAGTTGTATGAATTCTTTATATATGGTGGATATTAGCCTCTTATCCGGGTATGATTTGCAAATATTTCCTCTCATTCAGTAGGTTGCTTTTTCATTTATTTTGTTGGTTGCCGTTGCTGTGCAGAAGCTTTTTAGTTTGATGAAGTTCCATTGCTTGTTTTTGCTTTTGCTGCTTTTGCTTTTGGAGTCACATTCTGAAAATCATGGCCAAGACCTATGCCAAGGAGCTTACCACTTAGCTAGTTTTGTGGTTTTAGGTCTTATATTCAAGTTTTTAATTCATTTTGAGTTAATTAAAAAAAAATTTTTTTTTTAACGTTTATTCATTTTTGAGACAGAGACAGAGCATGAACAGGGGAGGAGCAGAGAGAGAGGGAGACACAGAATCTGGAACAGGCTCCAGGCTCTGAGCTGTCAGCACAGAGCCCGACGTGGGGCTCGAACTCACAGACCGTGAGATCATGACCTGAGCCGAAGTCGGACGCTCAACCGACCAAGCCACCCGGGCGCCCCTTGAGTTAATTTTTGTGTATGGTGCAAGATACTGGTCAAGTTGCATTCTTTTATAAGTGACTGTTCTGTTTGCCCTATACCATTTACTGAAGAGACTGTCCTTTCCCTGTTTATTCTTGGCTTTTTTGTTGTAAAGTAACTATATAATATATGCCTAGATTTATTTCTAGGCTCTGTGTTCTGTTCTACTGATCTGTGTGTTTGCTTTTATGCCAAAACCATATTGTTTTAATTACTGTACCTTTGTAATGTTGTTTGAAACCAGGGAGCATGATGCCTCCAGCTTTGTTCTTTCTCAGGATTGTTTTGGCTATTCAGGGTCTTTTGTAGTTTCATACAAACTTAAGGATTATTCTCTCTTGGAAAAGGCCATTGGAATTTTGATAGGGATTGAACTAAATTTGCAGATTGCTTTGGGTAGTATAGACATTTGCAAAGTACTGGTTTTTCCAATCGATGAGCATGGGATATCTTTCTGTTTATAGGTGTCATCTTCGATTTCATTAATATCTTACAGTTTTCAAAATACAGGTTTTTCACCTCCTTGAGTAAATTTAATTTTAGGTATTTTTTTTGATGCAATTGTAAACGGAGTTATTTTCTTTTTCTGATAGTTTATTTGTATATAGAAATGCAACAGACTTTTGCATATTGATTTTGTATTCACCTTTACTGGATTCACTTATTTGAAGTTGTTTGTATTAGTCTTCAGCATTTTCTGTATATAATATGTCCACAAATAGTGACAGGTTAACTTGTGCTAGTTTTGTTGCTTTTTATTTCTCTAATTTCTCTGGCTAGGACTTCCAAAACTATGGTAAGAGTGCAAGAGTGAGCATCCTTATCTCATTTCTGGTCTTAGAGGAAAGGTTTCAGATTTTACTATTGAGTATGATGTTTGCTTTGGCTTTTATTTATGTTGAGGTACATTTCCTCTATACCCACTTTGTTGAGCGTTTTTTTTTTAATCATAAAGGGATGTTGAATTTTGTCAAATCCGCCCCCCCCCTTTTTTTTTTTTGCATCTATTGAGATAAGATTTTTATCCTTTACTTTGCTAATGTGGTGTATCACTTGACTAATTGGCAGATGTTGAATCTATCCTTGTATCCCTGGAAAAATCTCAGTTGATCATGGTGTATGATCCTTTTCTTGTATTGTTGAAATAAGTTTGCTAATATTTTGTTGAGGATTTTTGCATCTTTCGTTATCAGGGGTATTGGCCTGTAATTTTCTTTTCTTGGGAAGTTCTTGTCTGGTTTTGGGTCAGGGTAATGCTGGCCTCTAAATGAGTTTGGAACAGTTCCCTCTTCTATTTTCTGCAAGACTTGAGGAGGATTGGTACTGATTCTTCTTTGAATGCTTGGTAGAATTCACTGGAGAAGCCATCTGGTCCTGGACTTTTATTTGCTGGGAGGCTTTTGATTACTAATTAAATCTCCTTACTAGTAATCACTCTGTTCAGATTTTCCATTTCCTCATGGTTTGGACTTGGTAGCTTGTATGCTTCTAGGAATTTATCTATTTCTTGTAAGTTACCCAATTTGTTGCTGTATAATTGTTCATAGTAGTCTCTTATGATCCTTGTATTTCTGTGGTATTAGTTGCAACATATCTTTCATTCCTGATATTGTGTATTTGAGGGTTTTTTTTTTTTTTTTTGGTAGGTCTTGCTAAAGGCTTGGCACATCTTAAAAAATCTTTTCAAAGAATCAGCTCTTCGTTGCATTGATCTTCACTGTCTTTTTTGTCTCTATTTCATTTATGTCTGCTATAATCTTTATTTTCTTCCTTCTAACTTTGGGCTTTGTTTTTCTTTCTCTAGTTTCTTGAACTGTAAAGCTAGGTTTTTTATTTAAGACTTTTCATGTTTCTTGAGGTAGGCATTTATTACTATAACCTTCTCTCTAACAACTGCTTTTGCTGTGTCCCACAATGGACCATTGTGTTTCATTTTTGTTTTGATGTATGTTTTGATTTCCTCTTGGATTTTTTCCTTGACCAATTTGTTGTTTAGTAGCATGTTTTTTGGCCCCCACAAGATTGTGATTTTTCTCATTTCTATCTTGTAATTGATTTCTAGTTTCATACCATTGTGGTAGGAAAAGATGCTTGATGAGATTTCAGTCATCTTAAATTGAGACTTGTTTTGTGGCTTAATATGTGATTTAACCTGGAGAATTTTCCATGTGTACTTGAAAAGAATGTTTATTCTGTTATTTTGGGGTAGAATGTTCTGTATGTAAGTGTTGAGTCCATCTGGTCCACTGTGTTGTTCAAAGATAGTGTTTGTTTATTGATTCAGAACTCTTGGAATTATTTTTGTTGCATCCCACAATTTTGGTGTCTTATATTCACATTTTTTGTCTCCAGCTATTTTATTTATATATTTTTATTTTAGAGAATGTGTGTGGGTGGGGGAAGGGCAAGGGGAGAGGGAAAGAGAATTCTAAGCAGTCTCAGTGTGGAGCCTGATTTGGGCTTGATTCCACCACCTTGGGATCATGACCTGAGCCATAATCAAGAGTCGTTGCCACCCCGGTGCCCCTGTCTCAAGCTTTTTTTTTTTTTTTTTTCTCTTGATTTCTTGTCTGACCCATTAGTTCAGTAGCATGTTTTCACATGTAATTCATATGTAATATCCACCTATGTGTAAAACTTCCAGTTTCCTTTGTGTAATTTCTGGTTTAATACATTGTAGTAAGAAATGCTTGATATGAGTTCAGTCCTTCTAAACTTACTAAGACTTGTTTTGTGGCCTGATGCATGATCTATCCTGGAAAATGTTCCATGTGCACTTTAAGAAGAATGTGTATCTGGTCTAACATGTCATTTAAGGCTCAAGTTTCTTTATTGATTTTCTGTCTGGATGACCTATCTATTGATGTAAGTGGTGCATTAAAGTCCCCTACTATTACTCTATTGCTGTTGATTTCTTCCTTTAGGTTTGTTAATATTTGCTTTATATATTTAGGTGCTTCTATGTTGGGTGTATAAATATTTACAAATGTATCCTCTTGTTGTATTGACCCCTTTATCATTTTGTAACTATTATCATTTTGTAACTATTATTATAGCCTTTGCTTTAAATTCTGTGTCTGATAGAATTACAGCTGCTCCAGCTTTTTTGTTGTTGTTGTTGCACTTGCATACAATACCTTCTTCCCTTCCTTCATGTTTTAGTCTGTGTGAACTTACATCTAAAGTAAATCTTTCATAGGTAGCATATAGATGGGTTTTATTTTTTTAAGCATTGAGCCATTCAGTGCCTTTTGATTGGAGCATTTAGTCCATTTGTATTTTAAGTAATTACTGATAGGTGTGCTTATTGTCATTTTGTTAACTGTTTCTTTGGGTGTTTTGTAGTTCTTTATTAAATCTCTTGGTCTCTTGTGGTTTTATTTTCTTAGTATGCTTACGTTCCTTTTTGGTCTTTTATGTATGTATTACAAGTTTTTGCAGTGTGGTTGCCATGAGGCTTACATAGAACAATGAATTTATAACTGTCTGCTTTAAGTTGGTAGCAACTTAAGTTTGATCCCATTCTAAAGGTCAGTGTACTTCTGCCCATCTTTCATGTTTTCAGTGTTACAGTTTACATCTTTATATCTTGTGTATTCCTTAATTAATCATTATAATAATAGTGATTTATACTGCTTGGGTTTTTCAATCTCTGTATTACCTTTGTAAGTGATTGATCCACTACATTAATTATATATTTACCTTTCTGGTGAGATTTATTCTTGAATATGTTTTCTAGGTCTTAATTAATACTCTTTCTTTTCAGCTTAAAGAACTGTCTTAATGTTTTTTGTGAGGCCACTATAGTAGTGATGAACTTCTTTAGCTTTTGCTTCTCTGGAAAACTATCTCTTTTTCAGTTCTGAATGATACTTTGGCTGGGTAGAGTATTTTTGGTTGGAAGCTTTTCTCTTTCATCACCTTGAATATATTGTGCCACTCCCTCTGGGCCCACAAAGTTGCTGCTGAAAAATCTGTTGATAGCCTTATGGGAGGGTGTTCCCTTGTACCTAATAAGCTGCTGTTCTCTGGCTGCTTTTAATATTTTCTTCTGTAACTTTTTGATGGTGTAATTATTATGTGTCTTGGCTTGGGTCTCTTTGGTTTGTCCTTTTTTTACTGTTTATTTTTGAGAGAGACAGAGCATGGGCAGGGGAGGGGCAGAGAGAGAAGGACACACAGATTCTGAATCAGGCTGTAGGCTCTGAGCTGGGGCTGAAACCCATGGCTGCAAGATCATAATGTGAGCCAAAATAAGATGCTGAACCAACTGAGGCTCCCCGGTGCTCAGTTTTTTTTTTTTTAAAGTTGATTTTATTTTGAGAGAGCACAAGCAGGGGAGGAGCAGAGAGAGAGGGAGAGAGAGAGAATCCCAAGTGGGCTCCACACTGCCAGCACAGAGCCTGACACAGGACTTGAACTCAGTAATTGTGAGGTCATGAACTGATCCAAAACCAAGAGTGGGATGCTTACCCGACTGAGCCACCCAGCCAACCCCTAAGCACCCCAGGCTTAGGGAATACTAAGAAGAGATGTTATCCTTGCTTTCGAGAGGCTGACTCTGATAAGAGAGAACAATCTCAGCTGACTTTACTACAAGACAGAACATAGGCCATGTTGGCTAAGGTGTGACTTATTGATCAGAGGAAGAATCTATTGTATAGCAAGTAGAAAAGAATTGCAAAAAGCATGTCCTAACTGGGTGTTGTATGGCAGTCTATTAGACAATGAAGTATAATAAAAAAAAAAAACATACCCCACTCAGATTTTCTGGAAGGAGAAGCCACCTACAGAACTGTAGAATGTTCTTACCCTTTGAACTGTGGGTGGAGGGGCTAACAACATACTGTGGGTTGAACAAAATAAAAGTCAGTTTCAGGAAAGGCTGAGGTGTCCATGTACTGCTCCTCATTGACTCTTCAAATGGGTTCCTCATAACATTTTAATGAGGAGAAACCCACACACAGATGAAATTGATAGACTATGGGTGGATCCACCTCCAATTGCTATCCAAATCTACCTCAAGGAAAGGCCGAAGAGTCTGGAAAGGTTTTGTGCAGCAGGAAAAACGTTGATATTGTGGGTGTAAAGTTTTGAGTTATAAATGAGTTCCCTTGGGTCTGAGTAAGAGAGACCTCTGGGTACACTCACGCTGTTTCTCCCAGTGACACGGTTACAGTTAGTGTCAATAATAAACTATGACATCTCATGTCTATGTTTTCTTGGCTGTTCTATATAAGGGCATCACTTTCTGGAAAATCTTGGAAACTTGGGAAGCTTATTCTTTGATGTTTTGGATAAGTAGGGTTGGGATCAGGGCAGTGGCCAAGGTCTGCTGCTGAGCAAGCTCTCCCTGCCCTGTGTCATCACTAGGAGAACTGGATCCACTTCTCCTGAGTTGAGTGGGAAAGAGAGGCAACAGTTAATTGCAACTGGAAGAGTTAGCTCCTTGCAGAGGTGATACTTGTAGTGAAAGGATCATCATGGAATAAGAAGACCTATATTAGTATAATAAAAGGTACATGCAATATGTGCATCACAGTGTTAGCTCTGTTTATATTGCAGGTGACAAGACACTCAAATTGGCTTCAACAATAAAGGAAATAAATTGGCTGGGTGTCTGGGTGAGTTTCAGGGTAGGTTGATGTGTGGTTCAGCTGATGTCCTCAATCCAATTTTAGTCTCCTCTTGGACATTTCTAGCATCACCAGGCTGATGATCTCTTAATCACCCACTACATGTGGCTTGATTTAGGCCATTCACAGAGAACATGGTCTGTGAAGGTGAACATTTGAAGTAATTCTGGTGCTCAATTGTGAGGTGCTTCTTTTTTTTTTTTTTTTAAATCTTTTTTAATGTTTATTTACTTTTGAGACTGAGAGACACAGCATGAGCAGGGAAGGGACAGAGAGAGAGGGAGACACAGAATGTGAAGCACGCTCCAGGCTCCAAGCTGTCAGCACAGAGCCCGACGCTGGGCTTGAACTCACGAACTGTGAGATCATGACCTGAGCCGAAGTCGGACGCTTAACCGACTGAGCCACCCAGGCGCCCCAATTGTGAGGTGCTTCTGTTACAAACCTGTGATGACTTTGCACACGTGGGCATATAACTTTGTACATCTACTTGGTGCAAAGTGTGGTGCCTATAACGTTGGGTGGACACTGTCTGAGGCTGCCAATTTTGTGGAATACTTAAACCTGAAGTTAACCAAAAAAAGAGCAAAAAAAATTGTACTACTGACCTGGGTGACATTTAAGACTGTTTGCAGCCACCCAGACTCTGGAAACTTTTGTTCGCTTGCTCTGCAATGTTGTGGGTGTGTTTTTGGCAGGGGGTGTTCTGCATTCATGAGTCAACTTCGGGAGTAAGAATGGAAGATGACGGTAGTTTCTGATCTTTAGCTTTTAAGTCAATGATTGCTTTCCAAAATGTATGTTAGTTCTTGGCGGGCGAGCTGACTTTGAGTATCGTGTTGGGCCACGTACATAGCCCCGGAATAGCATCTGAATTACGATGTCTCTTTTTTCCCCAACCCACGATTGCTGATGGACAGAAAATGCTCATAAAACCTTGACTCAAACCACAGAATGGCTGAATAATTTAAGCTTGACTTTTTTGAAGAATTTTGAATCCCAAAATAGGACTCTTAAGGAAATGGACATGATGTTTTCTTTTTTCCTCCCCTTTTAAGCTTAATTAGGTTTACACTTAAGTAATGGGGGTCAGATTTAGGGGAAAGTTTTGTTAGTGGGAGCTTAAACTGTGCACCAGGATTTCTTTTTATCCACAACCTTCATTAAAAACAAAAGAAAGTACAAACCCAAAACCTAAAATAAATAGAAACATACTTATTAGATATCTTTGTCCACCACAAGGGGACTTGGTTATACCTATCGGAGAAAAATACTTTGTGAATGTGTCTCAGAATCTGTGACTATTTTTGATAAAACACTGTTCTTTTCATCTGGAAAATTGGGAATTCATTGTCATTAATTTGTTGTTGTTGATGTTGTTGCTTTCTTTAGACTGTTATTCTTGGGTGCCTTTTCCTTACCAGGATTCCATTGTGATGGAACATCATTATCACAAAGATGTCACCTGAGTTTTTCTTGTGAGATTGACACCCACCAACAACCGCAAATGAGTAATAAGCCTTCTCTGTTGTCTGATTTTTTTCTAGAATTCTACTTTAGATCCATCTTTCCTTTAGTTTCTTTTATTGGTTTTTACTCTGGTCCTCTTTTCATGAAGCAATGTGTCAGCGTAGCTTAGAGATTTGTTATTCAACTCAGGGATCCCTCTGTGAAAGGCAAAAACTCAGATTCAAGTACTTGGTTCCTCTTTGGTTTTCCTCTCTTAATCTCTTGTGTTCTCCTAGTGCATTTTGGGAAGAAGATGAGCTAACTAATGCAGTGCCCAGGCCAAGAAACCCTCAGGTGATTTTTGAAGAGAAGTTGATCATTCAAGAATTTTCAGAATGAAACCCTAGGAAAAATTAGATGTGGCTTAAAAAAAACAAAAACAAAACAACAAAACAAGCCCAGTGAGCATTTTGGATGAAGTTGGAGTCCTTTCACCATTGGAACAGACCTCCTTGAGGTTCCTGGTACCCCTGCCATTGGAAAGACAAAATTGGTTCTACTTGTAGGAGGAGGACGTGTGGTAGAGTGGAAAGTGCCCTAGATTAGGAGCAGAGATTCGGGCTGTCCTAATTTACTTGTGCTGCTAACTTGACTCAGTGACTTTGAACGGGACCCTGAATTACTCTGTGTATCATGTGAAATGAGAGGTTGGATTGGATGATGATTTAGATTGTGTGTTGCAAGGAAGAGCCACATCCTTACTGTCTGACTTGATTGCTTGTCACTGTGCTTTAGCTGTACTGGACTCCCTGCTCTACTCCCATACCTGGCTTTGCTCTTGGCTGCCCCACCATCTGAGATACCTGCCCTGCTTCCTCAACATTGCCTTCTTTTAGCCTACGCAAGTCTTAACCATGCCTATAGGGCCAGCTGAAATTATGTCAGGCCTTTCCTAGCTCCTTGGGTTCTTAATGTGCTATTCCTTCTCAGAATTTTTGTGGTACTTGTCCATCCCATACTGCTCAACCAAACTATATGTTGGACCACTTGCTGTTCTTTCATTGTAGTATTTTTTGATCCGGAAGGGACTGTGTTCAAGCCTTGCCTGACATTTAACTACAAGAACCTTGGGGGGAAAAGGTGTCCTCATTATGTCCCTCATAGCACCCAGCATAGCTGGACAAGTAGTAGGTGTCCCCCTGATTGTTGGTGATTGAAGCCTAGAATTTCTAGGGAGCATGAAAGCTCTGATATTCCAGCTGTTCACTCACCTCAGGTTCATCTTGGGAGCAAAAGCAAAGAAGGAAACTTTAAGCCCAAACTATCCAAGAGGTGGTTTTTCACCATTGGTGTAGGTCCTTGATGAGCTTTCTCTTTCCTCTGTGTTCCTTACTTTTTGGGAGTGATTTTTCCCATTTAGCTCAAAGCCTTGTCCTTTTTTTTCCTCCCATGAAGCCTCCTGAAGGAAGTATTCTCTCCATCATCTGGAGACTTTATATTGTTGCTGCTGCTTTTGACCTAGCCTCCGGGGATCATCACCAGGGTGGCAGTGTGCCCAAGAGCCTGGGTTTGGGGTCAGGTACATCAGTGTTTGAGTTCTGCTCTGACTCTAGCTTTGTGACATCAGGCAAGTTATTGAGACTCTAAGTCTTAATTTTCTCCCCTGTGAAATGGTGAAGTACCTATCTCCCTGCTTGTCAGAATTAACTGAGACCATGCCTGTACAGTTCTTAGCATGGTGTCTCACATAATTTATCTTCATTATTCTTATTATCAAAGCCTGTATTGACTACCAAATGTAAGAAGCCCGAGCCAGGCCCTTAAGGACAGAAATTAAGATCTGGACAAATGTGTATGGGATTTGCAGATGGGATGAAAAGCTTTGAAGTGAGCTAGGGTTGCTCAGTGGACATTTTGCATTCATGACTAGTGGTGAGTGTGTCTGGAGCCCAGGGAGTCTAGAATCCTCAGCCTGGCATGCAGGGTTCTGCTTTTTATCCTCTCTACCTTTCCCCTCCTGTTTTAGAGGGACACCCTATGCTTCCCATGTTCTCTGGCCCTGTTTCTGTGCTGTTGGCTGTTGATCTGGTTTGCTGCCTCTGTCGAATGCCCTTTTCCAACCCCCCTTAAGTCCCAGTTTCTGTCCTCTGAAGATGCTAACTGTGCTTCTGCTGGTCCTGCTCACACCACTAACGTGAACCGTAGCAACTTACACTCCATCCTCTTCAACCCCATGTCTGGGATGTCAGGTGTGTCTCACATGGATGCGAGGTGTAGATGTTTGTTCCTGCTCTGCCACAGTGTAAGGTCATACAATAGCAGAGCTGGAAAGGACTCTGGGGTCTAATGATGTGGTTGCAAAGAAGCCTTCAGCTTTCTTAGCTCATTAGATACAAAGTAGATAGTGATGAGGCTCCTGTGTCAAAGAGAGGCCAAGAACCTGCTTGCTCAGTCTTCCTCTCTCCCTCCAAAAGGCCCTTGAGGCTCTTTGCAGAACACTGCACATGTGGAACACGCTTTGAAGACCACCGGTCTGGCCAGACTCGCTCGTTTCATAGGTAAAGACACCAAGTTTCAGAGACTCAGAGGACAGTGGTTTGGTCAGGGCTCCACAGTGCTACTTCAAGTAGTCTCTGTCCACCCTGCTCAGTTGTACACCATGCATTTCACATATTGGGTGCTCACGCATGCTGTGTAATGAATAATTAGGAAAGCTTGAGTGATTTTCTAATGGATCTTACATTGGTGATTAAAGAAATGTATGTGGCATTGTTGTTTCTTGTGTAATCCTCAACCCTACACGTTTCAAGTCCTAGGGGTAGGAAGAAGAATGGTAAAAAGGGTCACTGGGCGTGAAGTTCAACGTCTCTGATGGGGATTGAGTAGTTTTTCTTGGCTTTGACCTGAAATTTCTTAGCTTTCTCATCAAGGCCGGAGCCAGTGTGGGTCAGATGAAAGGGTCTGTATGTTTTCAGCAACCAAGTATTAGAAAAAGACTGCTGGAAAGACTTTCTGTTTTGTTACCTAAGCTGGGATTTGATCTTCAGACCCTCAAGGTGAAAGGCTAATACCTTAATTTGTGTGTTTTATAAACATCCCCAGGCGATGACCTTCTTGTAGCCTCATGTGATACTCAAATTCTGCAGGACTTAAAGCTAAAAATTCTGGTTTGGAACAGAGTGGTAAGGTTGCATACTCAAATTTAGAATCAGCAGGGTGCCATCTCTCCATTAGTTGTTGGCAAGTATTGCTTGCATATAGTTGAATAAAATCTTGTTCAGGGGATTTCCTGGCAAAATGGATTTTTGTAATTTTCAGAGAAAATCTATCTCAGGGTTAAAGAAAATCTCTCCAATAGGACATGTGTCCAACCAACTAAGGTATTTCCCCTTGTAGTCTCTCCTTTCCTAAAAGCTTTCCTTTAAGGGTCATCTTTATTTTTCTGGTGTCAGTCAAATTATTTTTCACCGGAGCATGGAAACCGGAGACAGAGATGCTCCTCGACGGTGTGTTAGAACCACACTGGAAGTTTTTCTTTTATGTAAATAGAGATTGATGGAACATTTTACACAGAGTACGGGCTTTTGACAAAAAGTATTGATGGTTGCTTTCAGTAAGTGTTACTTGAGATGACAGAACATTGCATTTTAAGATGAATTACATGAGAAACTCCCTCTTTGGGAATGTCATACATTTTATTTCATCTGTTGTTTTATGAGAGAGTGACTGAAGTCATGAATACCTTAGACTGAACTGTTTCCTTTGCACATTATAAGTCCCGGTTTGGTGCACTCCTATTTTAAATATAAAGTTATGGGGAAAATATTTATACTAGCAAATAATATTGATAAAAATGCTTAAATGTTCAGAAGCAGACTATAACTTCTCACATCGTTTCCCCTTGTGAGTGGGGATTTGTGAGAAGCCTGGGAACCTGCTTAAAGTTAAATATGTATTTTTCAGAATGATCTCGGAGATTTCTGATAAATGGCTATTTTTTCTTCTTTTTTTGGTATGTTGGTAATTTCTCTCTTCTGGCTGTCTGTGAGTTTCAAAATGTTCATTTGTATCCATTCTTCTTGGTATTTCTTTTTTATGCAAGGGTCTGTAAGTCAGGTCTGTGGTGATGATGGTTTGGGGCCTTAATTTTCTTCACAGCCTGAATTCAGGGATATTAGCTTAATGCTACCAGGGAGTTAATGGGTATTAACATATTTACTATATATTTACTATACTATTACACCAGGAACTGGGGTTATAGTCCTGATTCTTACATTGTTTACAACCCAGTGAAGGGGAGAGAGAGATAAATAGACAGTACAATCTCAGGTAGTCATACATGCTCTGAAGAAAATAAAGCAGAGTGTAAGGAGTTAGTGTCTCGGAAAAGTGAGTATGGGAGGTAGATATGTTAGAGAAAATTGCTCTGAGAAGTGACATTTAAGCAAAGAGCTGAATGATCAGGTGGCTTGAGCTATGCAAAGGTGCCTGACAGAGGGAGCAGCATGTGCAAAGGCCCTGGGGCCAGAACAAGCTTGGAATATTTGTGCAACAGCAAAAGGCAAGAGCATTTCAGAGAAAGCAATGGTGGGAGTGCTCCAAGTTTGGGGGTTGACACGGTAGGCTTCCTGGCTAGGCCAGGTACAAGAGGAATGTGGTTTTGCACACTTATCCTATCTGTGTAGCTGTAGGCTTCTTATTCATAGTATCTTCATCTACCTAGAGTCTGGCCAAGTGGGCTTTCCCATTTCCACATTGTTTATTCCCATAGAAATATTTCATTTCTCTATTGGCACTCTTGCTCCATCATTCACCAGATGCCAATATAGATACAGTTTCAGTCACCAGGGGAATTTTAAACTTTCACTCCCTCAGAATGAATCCTTCAGTTAAATCTTATCTCATACTTTGAATATAACTCTTTGACAATGCTTACCCTGCATTATTATAATTAGTTGTATATGTGATTGTCTTTCTAGCCATGAGCAACTCTTAATCATGTTTGGGCCCCTCATGCTTACCACAGTACTTGGCACCCAGTAAATGCTCAATATATTTGTTGGTTAAATAAGCAAGACCTTTACCTACACATTGTCTGGTTGCCCAGGATGAGTACTAGAAATTATGGTGACGGTAAAATCAATACACTCCTTGCTTTTTTAGAAGGAGATTAGGGGCGCTTGAGTGGCTCATTTGGTTAAGTGTCTGGCTTTGGCTCAGTTCATGATCTCACGGTTTGTGGGTTCAAGCCCTGCACTGGGCTCTGTGCTGACAACTGAGAGCCTGGAGCCTGCTTGGGATTCTGTGTCTGCCCCTTCTCTGCTCACTCTCTGTCTCTCAAAACTAAATACTAAAAAACAAAAACAAAAACAAAAAACCTGTAGAAGGAGGTTAAAACCAATTTAGGGAAATAAGACTTTAAAAAAAAAAAAAGGGAAACAACAGTTTGGGAACTGCTTTGGGGCACTTATTAGAGTTTAAACAGTTGTTGGCTTAAAAATTGTTGCAGGAATGAAAACGCATGGGGGATTAAATGACCCAGGAGACTGCAGTGTTCTAACTCGAGGGGGATGGAACCCCCAGAGGCCAGCCGGATCATTAGACTGGGTCTTTCCTGCTTTTGAGCCTTCATCCCAGGACCTTATGAGATACTTTGTCCTCCATAAATTTGGAGCTGATTTGGAACTAGCTAGCTGTTTTTCTCCCTGCTGAATTAATGTGCTGTTCAGCTGAAGTTCAAATATGAAATATATTAAAAGCAAACTAAAAACAGGTCAATGTTTTGCCTCTAATGCTATGGGAATATTTGTTTTTAAATCATCTTTTAGTACTCCACAAATCTTCCCCACAAAGTTTTTTTTCTTTCTTTCCTTTTTTTTTTTTTTAAAAAAAAACACTGGGACTGTTTTTCCCAGTGTAAAAGGCCATTTCTTAAGTCCTGATTTATTCAGAAATTTACATGGAGAAAATGGCCCCAGATCCCACACAAGTGAAACTTTATTTTTTAATCTGGGGCACAGTAGGGAGTCCTGAGAAATGCATTTTCCTCTAGGATTGTAGGAGGAATACATAGTGTTTGTTTAAAGCATCAGGTATTGAGAAATGTAATGGCAGGGTGAAAAGTTTGACCTCAGCTGCCAGATCCGATCTGCTAGGGGGTAATTGAGTTGCCATGTTTTTTTCCTCTTCAGTTTAAATCAAGTTTTGCTATAGCCCATTTAAGTGTCAAATTGGTAGCAAAACTTGACAACTTCAGGGTGCAGACTTGCTTTTGATCAGAATTTACATGCAAATCATTTTTGCCTTGAACTGTCAACTCCTGTTTCTGATACTCTTGAGGGGGACATGTCTCTCCCCACCCCCTTTCCCCCCCATGCAAAAGGGATGTTGGCTAATGTTATTAATCAGTGTGTGGAAGAAAAATTATCTTGATAAATATGGTGGTTAAACTATATTTTCCCTTTTGTGTGTCAGCTGTTGCAGCTGGGCATTTAATCTCCTTTTACCTAGAAGGAAATCAAACAATTATCGAGCGCTTGATGTCAAAAAGAAACTAGTGAATGAGGGGTGGAGGGTCACCAGTGTATTGGGAAATGGACTTAAGCCACCAAAACCTGACAAAGGGTGCTGACAGTCTGCATTTTCTTGGGCATTAAACAAAGTCTTTGGTAACTTTAAAGAATCTTTCCTTGCATGACTAAACTCATTGAGAGGGTTAGAGAGAAAGCTGCCTCAGAAGTCTTAAGCCTGAAAAAAAATTTTTTTTTTTTCGGTTTTGCCCTAAACCCTTGGGACGCTTAAAAGCACGTGAGCATGTGTAGCTCCATCATTCAGTGGGACAAAGGAGTGTTTGCACTTTCACAGAGTTAATAATGACAGTGGTGAGTCTTTCTTGTTTCCAGCCATCCCGACTGAGCCTTCCCAGTCATCCACCTTCCTAAAGAATTTGTGATTTACACTCTGTCTCTAAATGCTTAGAGACAGCCCTACTCTGAAAAAGCAAGAAAACAGGAGAACCCAATCTAGAAAAACAAATGGAGGAAAAGCTCACTGTAGATTAATAGAGCTGATTATGAATATTTACAATTATCCATTATGGAGCCAAAACTTTTAGTAAAATAATGTGTGAGATTTTGTTTCTAGCCAGCCTGAAATTCCTTTCTATCACTACACCCCCAGCGGGGTGAGAACATCAAACATGTCATCTTGCCAAGATGACAGCCAGCATCGCGTCAGATGGGAGACACATGCAAGCCTGACTGGTGAACTCAAAGAAATTTCAAGATGGGATTCACTTCATTCGACGTGGCCCCACTGCAGGTTCTTTGGAAATCTCCACTACTGGCCACTTCCCTCCCCTGCTCGGTGCTGCCTGCCTGTGTGCTGTGAAATTTTAATTGAATTGTTAATGACACCAAGGAGTGACACAACACATGAGAAACTTCCAAGAATCAGTCAGGAGGAGCCCTTTTTCTTACTGTTACAAAACAGAAGACACTGGGAAATTGACAAGTCCAAGCAGCGAGGCCAGGGCAGTAATTGATAGCAGGCTGCCTAGAGCCAAGGTCCTTCCCTGGTAATTGCAAGCAGAGGCTGCCTCTGTGATCTCGCCAGTGGTGTTGGCCATGCCAGAGCGACCCGGCTTTGACGGATTGCTTTCCCGAGGTAATGACTTAGGCATGTTGCCTCTCTTGCATGAGGCCATGTGTCCCTCCCACTGGAGAAAATGAGCTGAACATTTTGCTTCTTCTTTAACAGGGTGCTGTTAAAATAACTCTATTCTATTATATAAGCCCTGTAGTGCCAGGGGCTAAATTTATATGGTTATAAACAAGAGATATTACTTTGGAATACCACAATACTGTGTTTGCTATTTCTTTAGGATTTCAAATGGTGTTTTCAAAATAATGGATTTTACTTCAAGAAAAAAAAATTGGGGTGGGGGAGGAAGGATCCCATTTCTGAACAAAATCTTCATCCTATTTTTGAATTCCTCTGTGTACCTTTCCTAATTCTCCAGCCCAGTATTTATTTGTATTTGTGTTTGTTTTGCTGGCTGGATTTGACTCTCTGTGGGGGCATCAGAAGGATTATTTACTCCAGGATTCTGAAATAAGATAGATATTTTATTTCATGTTTTTTAAATTCTCCAAAGGCTGCTTTTTTTTTTCCTTTGCCATTTCTGGACATTGATATATTTCAGAACTTTTATGTGGCTTTTCCTCCCTCCCTACACCTATTCTCCCTTCTCCCCACTTCCCCTTCCTGGAATGTAATTTTGTCTGTAAAATATGATGGTAAGCTGAAATGTCCCTGATGATCTATAGCACTTCTAGATTTTCACTCCCGTCGGTGACAGAAACTTACTAATTCTGATATAGGGGTCCCCGAGTGTGTTTCCACACTGTAGCTTGTGCTTTCTAGCATATTTAAAGTTTGGGTCCTTCACCCCACCTCTGTAAACAGTTTCACACCAAGAACCGACTTCAAAAGAAATGTCAGGAAAATCCCTAAAACTCAACTATAGATGGATTTAAGAAGTGAAAAGAAAGTGTGTTATGTGGGTTTCTCATATCCACATAATAACTTTTGATGGAGAATCTAAGAGGAAGGAGACAGATTATTACTAATGGGAACTTTTGGGGGGAAGAAAAGTAGAGAAAAGATTTCGTGGTGGTTATTTCCCTTACATTTAGTCTCTAAGTTCCCAAATTTCTTACTAATAGGTAGTGCATATTTAGAACTAATATTTGTAGGAAATGGAGGTTTAAATGATATCAGGTTGCTAGGCTATTTCACAGAATTTGCTTCTGCAAAAGAACACTTAGGAGGGAAAGTGGTCTTGTGTGGGCTAGCCTGAGAACCTCACCATGATAGCGTTGATTCTACTGGAAAATACCTTCAGAGTCCTAACCTAGATATAGGGTGCTAGGAAAACCATTTTTCTTACTTTCTTTCTCATTGTCCAAAACTTGGAAACGGAGAAACTCCCTCTTCTGCCATGATCCCAGCAGCAAAAAAATTGCCCCTAACCCTACCTTAGGTACTGAATCAAGAGTATAAATCCTTCCCAGGGCTCTGGTTGTAGAGTCATTATGGAGGGCATGCTTATAAGTTGGGTGTTTATAAGTAGGGATGTGTAGTTAATCTCATAATTATTTGACTTTTCTGTTCTTACTGTTGATACAGATATCAGTCAAATGCTCTTTTGCCTTTCCTGTGTTTTCAGTGTGTTTTGTTTATAGCCGTGGTTCTCAATGGGGAGAAGGGGGGACAGTCCTGTCCCCTCTCCCTGTAGACATTTGATCGTCCTGTCTGGGAGGGTGAGTGCTAGTGGCATCTGCTGGGTAGAGGCTGGGGATGCTACTAAACATCCCGTAACACAGAGGATAGCAACCCCCCTCCTCCACTTCTAGTAAAGAATCATTAGGTCTAAAATGTCAGTGTGGCTTTGCACAGTGACATAGAGACAAAAGTTCTCAGTAAAACTCCACGGATTGAATAAAAAACCAGTCTGTCACTCAACAAGTGCTATTGAGAGCTTGCTGCTGTGCAAGACCCAGAACCTAAAAGTTTGAGAAGTACAGAGCTTCCTGGTTGTGAACACAGGCACACACCTGGGTTAGACACATGCCTGGGTTCTGATGATGGTTGTACTGCATGACTAGGGCTTGTAGCTTAACCCCAGTTAGGAAACATCAGTTTCTTTCTCTGCTAAATGGGACAAAAGGCAGAACTATTATAGGATAAAACCTATGGACTGGTGTGAACCTTAAATCAGATTTTAGTAAGTAAATGAATACCCATGTATAAATTCTCCCTGCCCTACAGGTGGTGATGTAATCTGCAGATTACTGAAGTCTTCCCTTTTACAGATGAAAAAATTGAGACCCAGAAAGGGAGGTTATTTACCCAAAATGGTAGCAGGTGGCAAAGTTAGGACTAGAGGCCAGCCCTCGTGACCCCAAGTCCTATGTTCTTTACACTCTTCAGTTTCAAACCACAAAAGGAAACTTAAGTCTGGTTAGGAAGGAAAGTCCCTGTCTGAAGTAGAGAAACACTTAAGTGACAAAATTTCCAGTCTGAGACCTCTGGATTCTGGAAGTATACAGGAATAGATAAGGAGGATTATCATTTATAATGATCATGAAAATCATGTGGAATTAAAAGATCCAAAATCTTGTCCTGGGACTAAAGGAAAAGAGGAGAAGCCTTATGGGGATGGTCTTAGTCTTCAGTTCTTTTAGTGCTGACAAACATTATCTTGTGATAGAAGTGGGAATCTTTCATGAAATTTCTTTAACGACATCAGACACAGAGGAAGAATGAGAACATGAATTGTTGATCAGTATTAAGCCCACTTCCAGGTAATTCCATACACTGGCTTTAGTGATGTTACTGAGCTTTAGTATTGTAGGTATTCTTCATTGGGAAGATGGTGGATAAAGAACAATGGGCGATAGAGCCATTGGATGGCTTAACAAGCTGCTTTCAAAGGTCATGCTTCTGAATACTTGATGGTAGGGGAAAATAACTGTGAACTATTCTTTTTTTAATGTTTATTTTTAAAAGAGCATGAGAGGGAGAAGGGCAGAGAGAGAGAGAGAGAGAGAGAGAGAGAGGGACAGAATCCCAAGCAGGCTCTGTGCTGTCCCCAAAACCTTGAGATCATGACCTGAGTGGAAATCAAGAGTCACATGCTTAACCCACTAGCCTCCCAGGTGATCCTGAACTATTCTTAAGTTAAAAAACTGGGTGTGCACCCTGGATCCCAACTGTACTTAATGTGTGTTTGCATAGAAAAAGGAATGGAAAACTATATATCAGAATATTAACTGGTTATTTCTAGTGCTGGGATCAAGGATGATTTTAATTTTCTTGTATTTTTACTGGTTTCTTTTTTATAAGTAATTAAAAGGGTTTTTGTTTTTTATTTTGGTTGATAGAATTGATGTGATCAGCAAGTATTACTAAGTTGTTTGTGCCCGGGAAAATAAGCAAAGTAAAGGAAAAGTAAACATGGAGTTTCTGTCCTCAGGGAACCTTTATTGTACTTCTAGAAGAAGATCTACACATATAGAAAGTTTATTAATAAAGGCTATCAGTAACTATTGAACTATTTGGCTAACTAGATTATGATAGAGAATCTCTACATTTTTAATAACGTATTAGGACCATTTGTGATGTACAAATATTATTTCACTGAATCTTCCTAACAGACATATGGGGTACTTACTAGTAGTCCTATTTTACAAATGGAAAAAAAGAGGTTGAGAGAATTTGAGGAGTGGTGGAGCCAGGATTGACTCCAAAGCTTATGTCCTTAACCACAAGTTGATGTTACCTCCCAGGGAACCTTGTTTAGTTGGTAAAGCACCTCATAGTTCCAGTGGGGAACTGTAAGAATGAGTGATCCACGGGAGATAAACCAGTAATTTCAGCCTGGTCAAGAGAAGGGGGAGAAGGATTAAGAGAGTCTCATATTAGCCTTAGCATGGTGGGAAATAGGTTTCTAACCCACCATCTGCCAAGATTTCATTTACTTACTGGTGAACCCAGCCTGATGTCTCAGGATGATTCTGTGCAGCATTACTGAGTGTCTCTGGACCAAAACACATGAACCACTTTCAGGGTTTGTGTCGGGAGTAGATACAGAGGATGAGACCAGGCCAAGGTTAGAGAAGTGTCTTGGGAAGCTGCCTGTGTATGCTTATCCCTAAAAGTTCTAGTTTCCCTTGGAAGATTTTAGCACTGATTTGAGTGAATGTGGCCTGACAGACAGTACTTCTCTGTGACCTAACTGAATCAGCTCTCCATTCACAGCCTGCACTGAGTCCGTGGTGCCCACACAATAGCCAAAACCACGGTGGCCACAGTGAGTGCTGTGGAATGTGTGTGTTTCATCTTTATCAAGAATGTCACGTGGCATTTCCTGATTGCTCCAGCAGCCTACTGCCCCATCTGAGTTTCCAGACTAAATACCAGTTCTCAAGCCACATGTGTTTATGGTATATAATAAATCTCCATTTGTCATAACGGTTTAAATTTAAAAGAAAAAGAAAGGTGAGCTGTGATGTTAAAAAAAAAAAAAAAGAGAGAGAAGTTGGCTGTTCTAAATTAACTTTCTTAGAGTTTCAGGTCAAGCCCAATTTATTAAGAGGGATAAAAAAAGATAGAAACCTAGTCTGTGATCACAATTGTGATTTATCCACACCTTGAGTGGGTCCTCCTTTGGACCTTTGCTTGAACCACAGCTGGCTTGGCTTATGTAGGACCTGCTGGGAGCTGAGGTTTATAATGAAAAACAGTTATTCTTTGAAATTACTCACAAGAAGAAGGCTCATTTTATCAAGTGCCCTCCTTAATTTGATTGTAAGGTTCTTCATATTTATTTTTCCTGCATTAATCACACTGTATCTTTGTGGCAAGTATAAACACAGTGGTGAAAGATAGCCTTTAAAAGAAAAAACATTCAGAGGACAAATGTTTCTCTAGAGGTGGCCTGTCGGGAGCCCTTAACGGGTAATTAAGAAAGTTATTTTGGGTTTGGTAGTAATGTAGTGAACTTTTCCAGAGACTCCTCTTCAGAGCAGGATGGCATTTAACAGTGAAGAGTGTCCAGTATTGACATCCCCTGGCAAGCTCTGGCAGCTTTAGAGAACATCTTCGTTCTATGCAGAAAGGCCACCTCTTTTCCCTGCTTTGCCCATGGAAGAAATGTGGGAGTGGCTTCCTAATCCAAGACTGAGAAATTCTTATTTTAATACCCTGAGTTGGACCCAGGAGTCTGGGACCCAGCCTAGGCCTTCTTCCCTGCTAGAGTCCTTCTGACCTGGACAGCCCATAATATCTTAACAATATGATATCAATGCAAGGTGATGAAGGATAATTTCTATTCTCAGCAGAAACTCCCTAGCTGGTCGTCTGCTTCCCAGAACTCCCTATTGAATGTTCACTGTCGCTAAGGAGGACAACTCAGAACCAGATGCTGGTTATCCATTGCAAATATGAAAATAAATTTCTGTTTGCCTTCATGTTACTGAAATCTGTAATATTTCTTACCTTTTTGGTCTCTGGGCATAAAAGAGATCTAAGTAATCTAAGTAACTGTTAGAATCTATACACTTTGTGGTGGCTTATTTGTGATGATGCCTTAATGAAATTCTGTGTGAGGCAATAGGATGAGATAGTCCCTCAAAAAGGCGTCTTCCAAGAAGGTAAGTCAAGTCCAGTACTGATGTGACCATATTAAGAGTATATTCTTACAAGCTTATTTTATTACTATTTTTTATCGTGGATGATAGTATCACGCTGTATGTACTATATGTTAGCTAGCTTGACAATAAATTATACTAAAAAATTGAAACTCTGAAAAAGTCAGATTAGTGTTACATAATTTACGTTAAATTCCCTTTCTTTAAAAAAATTTTTTTTAGAGTGGGGGAGGGACAGAGAAAAGGGAGACATAGAATCTGAAGCAGGGTCCAGGCTGTCAGCACAGAGCCCGCTGTTGGGCTCGAACTCATGTATTAGGAGATCATGACCTGAGCTGAAGTTAGATGCTTAACTGAGCCACCCAGGTATCCCACATTAAATTCCCCTTCTAAGTGAATAGTTAGATGATTTGTGACAAATATATGCAGTCATGTAGCCACCACACAATCAAGATGGAATACTTTGATCACTACAGAAAGTTCCCTTGGGACTCTTTTCATTTAGTCTCCTTTATCCCCAGCTCCTGACCTGCACTGATACCACTTTTTTCTCTGTAATTTTACTTTTTCCTAGAATATTGTAAAAATGGAATCATATACCATGTAGCCTTTGTGCCTAGCTTCTTTCACTCCACATAATGCTTTTGAGATTGATCCATGTTGTAGCATGTATCAGCAGTTTACTTCTTTTTATTGCCAAATAGTATTCCAGTGTGTGGTTGTACCATGATACACTGATACATTTGCTATTGATTTGGGGTTTGGATTGTTTAAAGTTTTTGGCTACTATACACAAAGCGTCTATAAAGATTTTCTCAGAAAATTGTCTGTCTTGGTGAATGTTCCATGGGTTTTTGAAGAGGATATGGAACCTGCTCTCATTGGTTGGAGTCTTTTGCAAATGTCAGTTAAATCAAGTTGGTTCATAGTGTTGTTCAAGCCTTCAATATCCTTACTGATTTTTTGGTATACTTATTACACATATTACTGAAAGAGGAATATTGAAGTTCTCCAGTAAAATTGTGATTTTGTTTTATCTGATTTGTATCAGAATTTTATGGTTTTGGAACTCTGTTTTTAGATGTGTATGTATTTGTTACATTTTCTTGATGAATTCTTTTGTTTCTGAAAATACTCCTTGTTTTGATTCCTAGTTTGTATTATAGAGCTTTCAAGTTTCATGTGGTACATCTATTTTTTACTCTTAATATATCTCTGTATTTATATTTACAGTGAATTTCTTTGCTATCCAATCTGATAATATCTGCTTTTGACTTGGTATGTTCAGGCCATTTACTTTTAATATAATTTATTGATACAGTTTTAAATCTAACATTTTGTAAGTTTTGTGTTTATCCTATTTGTTTCATTTCCTACCTTTTATATTGTTTGTATATATTTATGATTTTTGGTTGCATGTATTTATGATTCTATTTTATCTCCAGAAAAACATAGATGTTTTCTCTTAAAATTTTTTCTGGTAGTTGTATTAGTGTATATAGTATATATATTTAACTTATTACAGTTTACTTTCAAGTATTCACCTTATGTATAGTTTAAGTATCTTACAATGGTATACTTCTATTTCCTTCTTCCTATCCTTTATTTTATGATTGTCTCACATGTTACTTCTACATGTGTTAAACTCCCAGATAATTTTTCTTCTTTAGCAGTTACCCCCCTCCTTTTTTTAAACCAGGAAAAATATTTCTCTATTTGCTTACTGTAATTGGAAAATTAAAATATTCTGTTAAAATTTAATCTGTTTGCAAACTTAAATATATTTTATAGAACCAGTTATCTTTTAAGAAGAATAAAATTAAGAAAATGTTGGTGATATTACCCACATTTTTTACCACTTCTGAAGCACTTTATTTCTCTGTGTAGATCCAGATTTTCTTCTGGTACTAGACTCTGGCCTGAAGAGCTTTCTTTAACATCTTTTCAGTATGGGTATACTGGCAATGAAGTTTCTGTTTTTGTCTGAAGCATTCTTACCTTACCATCATTTTTAGAAGGTATTTTTAGTGTGTACAAAATTCCCATTAGTTTTTTTTTTTCAGTACTTAAATGATGCCATCCCATTTTCTTCTGCCTTGTATTCTTCTGTTGAGAATTCTGATGTCATTCTCAGCTTTGTTCTTTTGTATATATGTTTTCTCTCTAGAATATTGTAGATTGTCTCTGGCTACCTTCTACATTTTCATCTTATACTTGTTTTCTAGTAGTTTTACTATGATGTGCCTATGTTCTTCCCTCCCACTATCCCACTTGAGGATTTCTTAGGTTCTTTGAACTGTGGTTTAATGTTTTTGTTAGTTTTGGAAAATTTCTTGCCTATTTTAAAACATTTTTTTCTACTCCCTTTCTGCTTTCATTTACTTCAAGAATTCCAAAAATGTGTTACACTATTTGATACCATCCCGTAGCTCTTGGATGCTCTGATTTGTTTTTCAGCTTTTTTCTTCATTGTTTGGATATTTTCTTAAGTTCAAGTTCATGAACCTTTTATTCTGATGTATCTAATCTACTAAACCTATTGAAGGAATTCTTCTCTGATATCATGTTTTTTATTTCTAGCATTTCCATTTGACTTTTTTTTTAATAGTTTGCTTTTTTTCTGCAAATTACTCACCTGTTCATGCATGATGTTTAGCTTATATATTAAAAAAAAAAACAACAACAAAACCATGTAGTAATAGTTCTATTGAACCCCTGTTAGTTACAACATCTGAATGACTTTTGGTTCTGGTAATGTTGACTATTTCATCTTCTGACCAAGAGTATTTTATTTTTTTCTTGATTTTCATGTGTCCTATAACTTTTGATGAAGTGCTGGACAAAGTATGTAAAAGAACAGTAGAGACTGAGGTAAATAGTATTTACACCTGGAAACAGAGACCTGTCTGTTGGGAAGTTAGTATGGGTAGTTGAGTCAGTAATCGAACTGGGTCTGAGTTTTTGTTTTAAGACAGACTTGAAATTCCTCCAGTGGTGGCTTGCTGCTACTGTATGCTTAGGGGGGAATCTGGAGAAACAGGGTTTTCCTCATGTTTGCACACCATCCATAACTCTAAGTGGGTCCACATGCCTACACCAAAGAATGGACCTTTCCCCTCCATGAAGGCTAGCCTACTCTTGCTTTTTTACTCTTTGAAGCTTGTGGTAGTGGGGGGGGTTTCTTTTCATGCTCTAGGCTCAGTCTTAGGCAGGTCCTGTGGGCAGAGGTCCCAGGCATGAATTTTGTTCTGTCTCATGTTGGTAAGGACTCATGGATAGGAGAGAATTTCCTGTCCTTTTCCCAGTGGTGGCAGGTCTCTTCTTTCTGTATATGCCAGATGCTGTAACTGAACATGTTTTCCTACCCCTTCCCCCAGGGAGAGACGGGTTTTGCATCTAACTCTCCTTTAGTGGCAGTGACCTTTACTTGGAACTGTGCTTTCTCAGAGGCTTATGACTTCTGTGTTATTTGTTTTTGTTTTTGTCTTGTTAATGAGAAAAGGGTCTGGGAAATAGGCAAGATTTTATGCCTGTACACAATGTAGGGGATTCTCTTATGTCTCTTCATCTTACTCTCTTTGTGACCAGCATGGAAAAAGCTGATGAGTGAGTGAAGACTCTCCTTGTGTCTGGGACTCTCAGGAATTCTGAAGTCTCTGGCTAGCCCACATGTGGCATTAACAAGTTTGTTAAAATTCCAGCTGTTTTCTTTTTATTGACTTTTTTGACAGCTGCCCCTTCAACCTGTGCTCTGCCAAACATGAAATAGTTGGCGTGTCCTGGTCCCCCTTGGAGACGGACGACTCACACTTCGGAATTCAGTTTACTTGTTTGCCTTGTAACATCAGCCCTCTGATGGAGTGGAGAAAAATTGGGATTTTGTAGGTTATTTACCTTTTTTGTTTTTAGTGTAGAGTGGTGTTCTTTTGTGGTTTTCTGTATCTTGAGAAGGAATGAATTCCTGAGACATTTTAAGTAACATTGGTCAGTTGTAGGGTGTCTAGGAGGTCAGGAGGATTCTAGAAATCCTACCGTATGGGGAGTAATTAAATGACCAAAGGACATTTAGACCGAAGAAGGGAAACTTTGTAGGACAAATGTAATAAATGATAGCCCCTACAAGGAGCTGTGAAATTGCCATGATGAAGCAGCATGTAGACTTCTATCTGATGTTGTTTATAATGACATTAATTAACTGATCACTTCTATTAGTGCCTACTTTGTGCTAGGCACTGCAGATGGAGATACAGGTAAGATACACTTCCTGCTCTTAGGGGCTCACAATTTGGAATTCTGGCCAGTGATGATGATTATAGGGTAGCAGCCTTCAGTTAACTATAAGGAAGAACTTGCCAATATTTAAAGCCACTGAAGATGGAATGGACAATGTGGAAGGATGGAAGCCTTCAGAGTCTGTGTGGAGAGGATTCCTATCCTGAGAAGAGACAGGATGGGATGGTCTGATGGCCTCCTCCAGTAAATCCCAAGGAGCTGGGATTTTAGCATCCTTGTATGTCTAATACAGAGGAGTCTCTGATCCTGATGAGTCTGGTGGGACCCTGACTGTCTTCTCTGTTGTCCTATAAGGAAGTTCTAAAGCAAACTATAGAGCAACCATAAGATAGATCCTTACTAAGGGAAGAAACAGGCAGATACTAGATAAGAAGTTGACATTTGAAGGAAGGGAAAGGCATAGGGTGGGTTTCTCATTTTCTACAGGTTTATCTTCAGGATGGACTTGAGATTATGCCATGTGGGAAGGGTAAAACTTGATAGAAAGCATGATTTTTATTGGCTTGAATAATCAGATGAAAGTTCAGACCAACCTTAGCATCTGGAAAGAGGAGAATCTCTGGAAGGAGTCAGTTGTATGTATGCATGTATAAAATTGCACATATGAGATCTCTAAATTTGTGTATATAAAATCTCATATCTGTAGCTGGACCCTGAGCCATGTGTGGGTCAGGTTGCCTACCAGTAAGGCTAAAACAATTGAACTGAAATGGAGTTGCCTGCTTCAGGGGAGACAGTATTTTGCATTTTTCTTTCAGCCAGGTTAAATGCATGCGTAAAAAATGATACTCAGAGAAACTTGACACAATTCAGAATTCTTACAACCCATCATTCAAGACATCCAAGACAAAATCTAAAATTACTCCTCACATTGTGAAAAGCAATAGGGACCAACTCCAAGATGTCCCAGATGATGGAATAGCGAGCAAAGATTTTAAAGTAGCTGTTAGAAATATGCTCAAGGACATGAAGGGAAATATACTCACTATGTAGGAAAAGATATGAAATCTCAGCAGCGAAATAGTATTGTTCGATTATTCTATTGTAATAATATAATAATCCAGGCTTGACAATGATGATAGCAAAGAATTCACTGTGTGAGCTTAATGGTAGAATGAAGATGTCAGAGAAAGAAATTAAAGAGCAATAGGAATTATTCAGTCTGAGAGAGAAAAAAATAGAAAACAAAAGGTAAACAGTTACAAGGGCTTGTGAGACTATATCTAACACACTGGAGTCTTAGAGTGGGGCAAAAAAAATATTGAAGAAATAATGGCTGAAAATACCTGAAATTTGAATGACACAAATTTGGGGCGCCTGGGTGGCTCAGTTGGTAGAGTGGCCGACTTCGGCTCAGGTCATGATCTCGTGGTCTGTGAGTTCAAGCCCTGTGTCGGGCTCTGTGCTGGCAGCTTAGAGCCTGGAGCCTGCTTTGGATTCTGTCTCTCTCTCTGTCTCTGTCTCTGTCTCTGTCTCTGTCTCTGTCTGCTCCTCCCCTGCTTGTGCTCTTTCTCTCAAAAATAAATGTTAAAAACAAATTGAATGACACAAATTTATAGATACAGGAAGCTCATTGGTCATCAAGCAGGATTAATTTAAGGCCAAGCACACCTGGACATATCTTAAACTCCCTCCCCCTTTTCCCCTTCCCCCCCAAAAAAAAGATAAAGAAAAAAATCGTGAAAAAATAGAGAAAAGTACACATTGCTTACAGGACAACAACTTGAATTACCTTTGTACCTTAACTGAAACAGTGGATGATAGAAGACAGTAGGACGACATCTTTAAAGGGCTTACAGGAGAAAAGCAACCCCACACTTTGTAGATTGAGAATTCTCTATTCAGCAAAAATATCCTTGAAGAATGAAGGTGAAATAAAGACATTTTCCACTGAGAAGACAACCAAGATAATCACTAGTAGTCCTGCATACCAAGAAAAGGCTAAAGAGGTTCTACAGGCCAAAGAATGGAAATCTATCCTCAGGAAGCAAGAAGAGTATCAGATAGCATGAATAGGTGGGTACACAAACAAAAAGAGGCTTTTTCCTCTAATTTTTAAAAAATGCTTATAACTGGGGTGCCTGGGTAGCTCAGTTGGTGAAGCATCTGACTCTTGATCTCAGCTCAGGTCTTGATCTCAGGGTTGTTTTTACATGAAGTGGTACAGTGTTGTAAGTAGATGGTGACAAAGGGAGAATGTATACTACAACCTTAGAGCAGCTTTACAAAAATGCAAGGGATACAACCAAAAAGCCAATAGATACATTAAGATGATACTCTAAAAACAATTCTATAAGAAGGCAGGAAAGGAGGAAGAAAGCAAAAGATTGACAAAGAGAAAACAGCGGTAACACAGTGGATTCAACTCCAACCATATCAGCAATTACATGAAATATTAATGCACTAAACACCCAGTACTTATGGAACCAAAAATGCCTGACTTCTTACTTCTCAGGGATGTTGGAAAGAAAGGGCTGTGGAAGTGCGTTGGAATTGTAGGAGAGAGGGTGGCTATAGAAACCCACATTCTGGGCATGCGAGATTGGTATCAGTGAATGGACCAGATGAAAGGAACTGTTTAAAGCAGACATGAGGCATGGCTTCTGTTTTGTCCAGCTCTTCTGACTCTGGCTGTATTTCCGTGCCAAGAACCAACTGGAGCTGGGGATGAAGCTTGGAGCAAGATGCCTCCTGCTTTGCCTGCCTGCATTGTGTCCATCTTCAAGTTGTTCCTATTTTCACTAAGCTCTTCCCCACCCCCACCCCCCAATCTCCTTTAAAGCCATATAATATATGGAGCTGTGTGTTGATTTGTTAAGTCCAACTGTTTTCCATTTGGGCCCCCAAGAAGTTTTAAGGACAAGCTGTTTTGATGTGTCTTTTCAGACTGATGAGCAGGAGGCCTGGTGTGAATGACTTTATTAAGTGGTATCTAAATCTTCCAAGAAACCCCTGGCATGGAGGGTACACCAGCACATTGGCATGGTTTTAGTTCTGTGATAAAGGAAGGGGTATGAAATGTACTGCTTCATTGGGCAGACAGCACTCATACCCCTGTGCTTTCTCCAACACTCCTATTTTCCTACTTATCCAGCTTGGGGGAAAAAGAGTAATTAGATGATGGTCAGTGCTATGATTTACTGTTTTTTTCCCCTTCTTGTATGATTTACCTAGTATCCACTGAAAACTTTTAATTTTCCTGATGGAAAATTAGGCTGTGTAAAGCGGTTTGGGGCTTACATGTGACCAAGAGGGTGTTGGCATGGTGGAATTTTATTTCCCCGTTAGAGAGGAATGCTATTTTTAGGCACCTGGATCAGAGAGTAAAAAAATCTGTGTTTCAGTAAGACTTTGTACTAGATGACATAAAATTAGTCCTCAAAGAATTTGTTGACTCCAATTCTGTATAAGGGCCTATGTTCAGTCCTTGATATCATCAGCCATATGATTTCTGCCTTGTGTCTCGTGAAATGAAATGGAGGATTCTTTGAAATAAACATATCCCTGGAGAGTTTGGGTCAGTAAGCCCATGGTATAGGGTGGGGTCTGGGAATCTATTTTTAAACAAGCTTCAGAAGTGATCCTTTGGCTGATCTATAATGGCCTCTCCAGATTGTAGCATTCCGTGACTCCATGATTTTATACGAATGGCAGGAAAGGTGATTTTTTTTGCATATAAACCCCCCTTTTAAAATGGTCCGTTTTAGGGGTGCCTGGGTGGCTCAGTTTGTTGAGTGTCTAATTCTTGGTTTCGACTCAGGTCACAATCCCAGGTTCCTGGGATTGAACCCTGTGTCTGGTTATGGGCTGCTTGGCATTCTCTCTCCCTCTTTCTCTGCTCCTCCCCTGCTTGTGCTCTCACACAACATAAATAACTTTAGAAAAAAAAGGTCTATTTAGGATCATATGATATTTTTATTTAATAACCTTTGGGTCTCTTCCTATGGCAGCCTCTCCTTCACAATTAATTACTATTTTGATTGACCTTTCCAGAGAATGGAAATAGTTCGCAAAGATTCTCTAGTCAACCATAGAATGAAAAGCTCTGGCACCACCCAAATCAAATGGGGGAGATTCTCTGTGCAGTTATGACTTGTCTCAGGACTCTCAGGTGACCTTGGCAGGTCAGATGTTCTTTGTGGGTTTAGGGGGCTGGTTTTATATTCTTGGGTGTATCAAGGTAATAGGAAAGTTCTTTCAAGAATAGAGTTTGCATTTGAAAGCACAAAGGCGTTTGTCAGGACAGAGGCTGAATTCTTTCACTGGGGGGATTACTGGGGCATCTTGGCAGCAATTGGTTGAGGGTGTATTTACCTGAAATTGTTCTCTATCTCTTAACTGGGTGCTGGTTTGACTGCATCAGTGCCAGTGTGTTAGTTAATCCCTTTGCTTAACTTGGTCTTTTGGGCATAGCCAGGGGCATTTCCAAAGATAAAGATCTGTCAACAGAGGCTAAGTCCTAATCAAACAGGTGTGGGTGAGTTGGGGAGGCTGAGAGCTCAAGTATGAGAGAACTGCATTGTGGGAGTAGCCCTGTAGTCAGGAAGTACCTTGGAAGGAGAATGGAGCAGCTAATGGCTGTTTAGTCAAAGAATAGGATCATTGAGAAGGTATGTTAATTTTTTGCTGACCAAAATGGCCTTCAAACTCTACATTTCCCACTTAGTGTTAAACCTTAAATCACTCAGGTCAAGTCAAGTAAAAAGACAGAAGAACTGAAATCATATACTGAAATTTTTCCTTTCCTTTTTTTTTTTTTTTTTTTTTTGAGAGAGAGAGAGCGAGCATGCACACAAGCAGGAGAGCAGGGCAGAGGGGGAGAGAGAGTCCTAAGCATGCATGCTCAGCGCAGAGCTCCATGTGGGGCTCTATCTCACAAACTGCCGAGACCATGACCTGAGCCGGAAATCAAGAGTCTGACGCTCAACTGACTGTGCCACCCAGGTGCCCCTATACTGAATTTCTTTAGCACATTTATCAAAACTCTCATGGTGAGCTTCTAGGAGAGAGGATGCCTTAAAAACAGTGCTTTTGATTTTTTCCCCTCTGATTATTAATCCCTATGATACTCAAAATCGATATTCCCTATCCCATCCCTCATTTCTTCTCCTTGGTCAAACTTCCAGAAAGTGTTTCCACTTGTTGTCTTCACATACTTATCCCTTAATCACCCCTTCCTCTTGGTCTTCTAAGTGTGGTCTGTGGACCCAGTACCATTGGTATCCCTTAGGGAGGTTGTTAGAAATGCTGGACTGTGGGTCCCACTCCAGAACTAATGGGTCAGAACTTCATTTTAACAAGATCTCCAAGTGATTTGCGGTACATTAAAGTCTGAGAAGGACTTCTAAGTCTAAAATACTTTTTTGAAGATCTGCTGGTTTTCTAAGCACAAAATCTAATAGCCAATTCTCACCCTTCCTTCTCCTTGACCACTCTATCATTTGAGATGGTTTTCTTTTTCAAAGCTTCTCTATGTTTTACTTCTCTAACATAGTTCTATCCAGATTTTCTGGATGCTTTGCTGGCCCTTCTTTACCTGGGTCATTTTCTGGCGCATTTTCCTCCTCTCAACTTGAAAATACAGATATTTCCACTTTGCCTCCAGCTTCACTTTATGTTTCTCCCCAGGTCCATTTTTACTAGTTGACTTCAGGGCAGGTACATATTGAATGTCCCTTTGGAACCTCATGATTACTCTATTGAAACTAATTTACCTTTTCCTTTACTTGGACAGGCAGTTTCTCCTTTGGCTTTCCTTACTTTACTCATTGACATCCTTGGAGGGCCTCAGAGTCCTCACTGATTTCTTCCCTTCTTTTTTTGTTTAATTAGTCACCAGTTTGTACCTTGATCACTGTCATGTATTCTGATGTTCCCATTTTAGTCAAGTTATTTAAACTCGAACTATTATAAGGGCCTGATCTCTCTAATTCTAGCTTTTGCCTAGAATCCTATCTTTCTTACCTTCCTGTCAGATTGTTTTTTCTAGATGTTATTTCCAATCATGCCCCTTTCTGCACCCAAACTCACACCATTCACTGTTTTTGCACTACCTTCAGAGTTGAGTCTAATGCCCCCCCCGCCCCCCCCCCCCGCCCCAGTGTTAGGTCTACTCTTTTAAGTGGAGTCTTCAAGATTTTCTGTATTCCAATTACAGTACCTTCCTTTACTATTCTCTACAAGTGTTGTGTGCTTGGCCAAACTGAAGTCCTATTTCCTCTTTGGCATTCCCCTACTAACTCAAGTTGACCTTTGCAATTAGGAATGAGATTTTAATACAGATGATTACAAGGATGGATGGTAAACCAGCAATTGTTTCTGAGTCAGCCTGGGTTCACTGTGAATAGATGGTCATTTAACAACCCCCTCCCCCACCTTTTTTTTTTGTGTGTGTGACTTAATAAATAAGGGAAATGTATTAAGTATGAGGCATTTTAAATTAAGGAAAGGCTTTTAATACTGAATTTGTGCCAAACACCTTTACCAGAAGAGGACACCTGAATGGAGCTAATGTTTCTCTGGAGGAACGTTTCTTGTGTGTCTCCACAGAGCTTAATTTTGTAGCTGTTACTTAGCAAAAATATTTACAAGTGACTTCGGTAAAGATACAGAAAACATATGTCATATTTGTAGGAGACAGAACTGGGAAGGACAGTAGAACAAAATCATAGAATGATGATGACCTAATATTTGATCAGCTAGAATATGGCCAAATCAGAAGAGATTAAATTTAAGAAGATTATACTTGGACTTGGGCTCCCAAATAAACTGTTAAAGCAAAGTACCAGAAAAAGGGTGATTTGTGGGGAAAAATTAAGTCTTATGTGGTGTCTTCAAATATCTGAATGAGTGTTTAAGGAGCTTATGAGATTGTAGATTCAATGAGAGAAGCACATTATCTTGAAAAAAGGAAAGCCACACCTAGATTATTGTGTTCAATTCCAGGACCTACATTTTAAGTTGGAAGCAGACAAATTGGAATCTTCATAGGCAGAGCACCACCAGAGTTGTTCAGCCAGGGTGTGGTTGTCAAGAGCTCACAGGGTGGTCTCTGAGGTCCTTTGCAAGCCCAGCTTCTCTTCAGTTATTGTCTCCTTGGTGGAGGGTAATTGCTGTCTTATTGTAGTTTCTCCAAAGGCATTTAGCACAATGCTTTGCTCATAGCATTTGTTAATAAATACTGGTAAGTGAATTTTGTGAGTGTGCTGGAGGTTTTGCCTCCAGACCTAGAACCTAATTTTCTTGAGGGCACATTACACATGTTATGTTTCTTTTTAGTACATTGTCCCCAGAATCTTGCTTGGGGTTGAATTTTTCAGGACATAATAGCAACTGGGTTCATGAAATGAAATGTTGGGATAAATCCATTAAACACTTCATAATTTTTCCTCATATTTCGTCTTTTCTCTTACATAAAAACAAGGGAACAATGTGGTGAGGCGGGAGGGAATACTGGGAATCAGAAGCTTTGGTTTCTAGGGATGCTTTTTCCACAAACTAGATTGCATCAGACAATGAGAACCTACAGGCAGGATCTGATGATGAGGAAAAAGTGGGACGGAAGGTGTCATGGCTGTTAAAATTTAGGGTAGAGCCTCTGAATGCTGCAGCTGGCCTTCTCCCAGCCTTTGGGTGTTGGTTATGGTAATGAAATGCTTTAAGATGACACAATTAAGACACTTAATCATTTGCAAATCTAAGTTCCTTTCAGTTGGCCTGGAAGCAGCAGAAATTGCATAGTTAGCTTCCTGGGAGATTGTAGCCTACTACCAATAACTCACTTGTGTCTATACAGCTGTTGTTTGCTATTCACTGGCAGGTGTGACTAATTCCACCACTGACACCACCTCTTGGATGAATGTGAGCTTCTAAAGCGAGTCGTTCATGAGTGTCTGTGAGAGAGAGCATTGTTGGAAAGGTTTGGGCTCCTCTTTGTTGTTACTGGTGGGGCTGAGCCCACTTCTGAGAGACTCAGATTAATATTGGCACCATTTCCCGAGGGCATGTCTGCTCCCAGTGGAGCCTTTCCTGGCATATGCCCTCAATTCTTGATATTCCTTTTCTGCTTTTGTTCCCTGTATTGTTGTAGCTTTCTGGAATGGGTAGTCATGTTTTTGAGGCCTGAAAGGACAATTACTTGAAGAAGGACATAGTGATGGAGTTAACAGAGCAAAGCTGCAAACATAAGGCTGGGTTTGGGCATGCCACTGTGTCAGAAGAAAGTGTTTTCTAGGCAAGGGGAAGTGGCTAAGAAAGCACATAAAAAAATCTGATAGCTACTGTACAATCTTCAAAGAGTTAAGAGTTGGAGTGACTTTTTACCATTTAATTGTGTTTAGCTTTGTTCTTAAGGAAAAAAAAGGACACTTAAAAAAAAAATCATGTTTCATTAATGTGCCAGCTTGGATTATTTTCCCCTGTCAGCTTAGCAATCAACAGTAATAAAAACCCGGATAGAAAATTTTCATACATTTACAGTAATATGAAGACATTAAGTGAAAACCCTTTAAAACATTTTCCATTTTCATTTCACTTAGCAGGTGCTACATATCGAGCTATTATTTACCCAGCTAAAATAAGCTGGAAAGTGATCCAAGTTGAAGTGTCTGCAGATAAATCACACAACTGTTTTCTCCTTATTATGCCCAGTTGAAGGGGTTAGTTTTAGCACAAATCAGATCAAGGTGATGCAAAAGTTACTCAGGATTACTTGGAGACTGTTGAGGGTAGCTGTGGTCAGCTAGGCAATGGAAAAACTAATTTTTATGCCTTTGATGCGTGGATAGCTCATGCGTATGGAGGCAGTTTTATTTAAGGCACGGCCAATGCTATTCTCCAGGCTAGTGGAGTGAAGCAGCATGGATAATTCAAAGTGAGCAGGTAATCCACAAGAAAGTTATGTTTTGGCTTGGAAGGAACACAGTATATTAACAATAGCTTATATTTGTATAGTTATTTCCAGTTGAAGAAGTGCTTTTGTGTACCACTGATTTAATAGCTGGAAACACCAATGAAGAAACCCAAGTATTACTCCAAATTTTGCTCTTAGATACATGATCCTAGCTAAGTCATTGAGTCTCTTTGTGTTTCTTTATCTATAAAGTAATAATAATCAAACTGGTCCTTTCTAGACGTGGTAAAGGATGTGAGATAATTTTGTAAGTATTCTGAAAGGTTAAAAGGTTGATCCTAGTCAGTTACTTAAAGACCTTTATTGGTGGCTTACTCTCTGTTAGGAGTTTTTCTAAATGTAGGGGTGTAGTGGTAGACTGGAAAGAGGGCAGAGGCTTCCATTTACTTGATTCACATTATAGAACTACTCTTGTTATCCTTGGAGTGTTTTTAGAATGGATAGAATTTCTTGAATTTATACTAACTAGGTAAAACATGATAGGACTGAGCAAGGTGTAGAAGAAGCTAGCATGCAATTATTTTCTACCTCTAAATAATGATAAAGGAAATCATAACCTCAGTGTATCTGTCTGAACTGAGTATTTTAACTATATCTAAATGAGGGATTTTAAAAGTGTATTGGGGGGGTAGAGAGAGTGTGTGAGCATGAGAATGAGTGAAGAAGGGGCAGAGAGAATGGGAGAGAGAATCCCAAGCAGGTTCTATGCTGTCAGTGCAGAGGCAGGGCTTGATCCCACATTCTTCAGCCAAAATCAAGAGTAGACATTTAACCGACTGAAACACCCAGGTGCCCCTAATGGAGGGACTTTTAATCTTAGGATCCCTAGGTGAACTTCAGAGGTCTCAGGAACAGTCTGAAATGAGATGTATACTTAGGGTCTGTTACTTATCACAAAGGTGGTAGAGAATTGTTGAATTAATGTATTCTCTCTTGCTCCCAGGACAGTGTGATAACAAATAGGTTAAAAAGGTTTCTCTTGGATTAAATCTTTCATCAAATTGCCAGCCTTGATGCCACTGACTTGCACAAAGTCTCATCTGTGAAATGTGGGAGTCCTATTAAATACCCTGAGAAGTCCCTTTTGTCTCTAAAATTCCATTATCATAACTTCAGTTTCTCCTAGAAATGAAAACGTTTAATCCATTGAGCCAGTTATTTCCACAATATCTCTCCAACCTGGTAATGTTGAAATAATTTGGAAATGGTCTTTAGTGAAAGGCACATTTCTTTGACATTTTGGCTAATCTGGAACTGGCTCCGTAGCCTGAAGACAGAATTTTTACAGGGGCATCTGGGAACCTTTAAATATCTGCAGAGATTACCTGTGGCTTAGCTTAATGCATGGGAGGTGTTCTGATCTGCCATCCTTAGGGGTTGATTTGGATGGTCCTGTTATCCCTATAGTTTGGTTGCTGAATTAGTGCCATGGTGATACAGCTTGGTTATTTTTTTTTTTTTTTAATTTTTTTTTTAACATTTATTTTTGAGACAGAGAGACGGAGCATGAACGGGGGAGGGGCAGAGAGAGAGGGAGACACAGAATCGGAAGCAGGCTCCAGGCTCTGAGCCATCGGCCCAGAGCCCGACGTGGGGCTCGAACTCACGGACCGTGAGATCATGACCTGAGCTGAAGTCGGACGCTTAACCGACTGAGCCACCCAGGCGCCCCTACAGCTTGGTTATTAACATGCATGTGGCACCTGCGCACATGCTTTGGTTAAACAGTTGGACTTGTAGAGAGAATTAGATTAATACAACCCTTTTCAGGTATCCAGGGTTGTATTCTGCCATGTTGTGTGGGAGTCTGGTTATAGTGTCACATAGTCACTACCTGTGGTCAGTTTTGAGGCAGACGGGAGGTGGGGCAGATGGCATTTCTGCTTTTCTCCGTAGGCATTCTTTCTTCCTTAATGGAAAAACTGGAATTTTTGTCTGGGTGTGTCTGCTTCTTCATGTTACTTGAACCCAGCACCAGCATTTAAATCTGGGTTATTTTAAGACCAACCCTGGGGGGTGTCTGGGTGGCTCAGTCAGTTGAGCATCCGACTTCGGCTTAGGTCATGATCTCATGGTTTGTGAGTTCAAGCCCCGCATCCGGCTCTGTGCTGACAGCTCAGAGCCTGGAGCCTGCTTCGGATTCTGTGTCTCCCTCATTCTCTGCCCCTCCCCGGCTCATGCTCTGTCTCTCCCTCTCTGAAAAATAAATATTAAAAAAAATTTTTTTTTAAAAAAGACCAACTCTGGGATTCTCTTCCCCTTGCCTGTGATTGGTTTAGATATGGGCACATGACACTACCTTGGCCAATTAGCACAGAGGAAATCTACCAAGCTACTACAGAAAAAAGATTTCTTGTGCTTTTAAGATGCAAGTAAGAGATGGTTCTCTTTCTTCCACTAGATTCTGTTGAGTTTACAGGAGAGTGTTGGTGACTCCAATCATCTTAGACTGTGTGGTGTAATAGTCTGAGGGATATGTGGCATCCTGTGAGGGGGTGGGAGAGGGGAAATAAGGAAAGAGAGAAACTTGACTGGTTTCCCAGTTGTGAATGTTTTTTTCATTTTTAACTTTTTACTTAAATTATAGTTGACCTACAGTGTAACATTAGTTTCAAATGTACAATACGATGATTCAACACTTGCATATAATACCTGGTGCTCATCGCAAGTGTACTTGTTAATCCCCATGACCTACTTCACCCATCCCCTCCCAAGTACTTCCCCTGCTGGTAACAACCAATTTGTTCCATATAGTTAAAAGTCTGTTTCTTAGTTTGCTTCTTTCTCTCTGTCTTTCTTCCCTTGGCTCATTTTTCTTAAATTCCACATATGAATGAAATCATACAGTATTTGTCTTCCTCTGATTTTGCTTAGCATAATATTCTCTAGCTCCATCCATGTCCTCACAAATGGCAAAATTTCATTCTTGTTTTTATGGCTGAGTAATATTCCATTGTATACATAAACACATCTTGATCCATTCATCAGTCAGTGGACACTTGGGCCACTTCCATAATTTGACTGTTGTAGATAATGCTGCTATAAACACCGGGATGCATTTATTCCTCTGAATGGTGTTTTTGTATTCTTTTCCCCAGTGTGATTTCTGAGTCTTTTAAACTTGTCTGATCAAAATGATTCTTACTGCCTTCATCATCCTATCTGGAACCCCTTATTTTTAAGCCCTGGAAATTCACCACTATTATTACTTTTTACTATTCAATGCACATTTGGATTTAGCAGCACAGAATAAAACTTCTCCTTGCTGCCTTTTCCTGCTTTATTTTCACTGAGTGCACTTATCACCATTTACCAGATGATATGGAACAAATCAAGGTATTTGTTGTATTCATTGTAAAATCCTCAGTAAATAGAATAGTGTCTGGCACCTATGTGAGACTGTTCAGTAGACATTTCTTTAGTGAATATCTTACCAACTTAGTTGACTTATTTCTCGTTTCAATTAGTGTACTGCTAGGCAGAACACTGTTGAGTAGATATTTCAGTGACTCCTTAGATGTAGGAATTTTCTCAGTTTGCCTGAAAATATTTTTACTTTGGCTTTATTTCTGAAGGGTAAGTATCGTTAATCTGGGTGCAGAATTCTAGCTGACAGTTACTTTTCCAAATACTTTGAAGATATTCTGTGGTGGGCTCAATTGTGTAATATTCCCCCCACTGCCATCCAATTCCTATGTTGAAACCCTAACTATCAACAGGGTTACATTTGGAGGTAGGGCCTTTAGGGAAAAATTTAAGGTGAAATGAGGTCATAAGGGTGGGACCTCAATTGGATAGAATGGGTGTACTAATAAGAGAAAGAAATATCCTAGTTTTGTCTCTGTCTCTCACTCTGGGAATGAGTACAGAAGAAAGGGCACGTGAGCACCCACTGAGAAGGCAGCTATCTGTAAGTTGGGAAGAGAATTCTCACTAGAAACCAAATGTGCCAGCACCTTGACCATGGACGTCCAGCCTCCAGAACTGTGAGAAAATAAATGTCTGTTGTAAAAGCCACCTCAGTCTATTGTATTTTGTTATGGCAGCCTGAGCAGACTAACAAATTTCATTGTCTTCTGGAATTAACTGTTGATGGTGTGAAGTCTGCTCTAAGTTTTTAATTCCTTTGAGAATAATCTTTTCTCTTAAAGATTTTTCTCCTTGCTTTCAGTCTTTACATTACAATACTATGTATCAATGTGTGGATTTATTTAAAATCCTTAGGAATCAAGTGACCTTATATAGTCTAAGAATTTATGTGTTTAATTTTTTTCACTTTTGGAAAATTCCCAGAAGTTCTCCTTTTGATGATTGTCTTTCCCCTATTCTCTGTCTTTAGCCAAAGTTTCAAAAGAATATATCATGAAACTTATTCTGTCCTCTTTGCCACATACCTTAGTTGATAAATGCCATGTCTTTATCTCCCTGTGCTGAGTTCTGGGTAATGTTTTCTTTGTTTGTTTTCAGATTTACCCTGTGGTTCATAAATTCTTTTTTCTTGGTATATAATATTCTGTTGAACCTTTTCATCAGTTTTTAATTTTGACTGTTAGAATATTTAATTTTTTTCAAATCTGTAAGGGTTTCTATATATTTTAAATTCTTGTTTCAGGGCTTTTCATACTTTTCTGTAACTTCCTGTTCCATTGTGATTGGCTGATTCTCCCTCATAGTTATCTGTTTCCTTGTGTGTGTTAAAATTTTTATTTTATACCATGAACATTTCTTTGTCAAGGGCTGTGTCTTAGGTTGTGGGAGGTTACTGTTTTTAAAAGGGAGTTTCATAGATCTAATGCCAGGTTTATGTTATTTTCAGCTTGAATTTGAAACACTGTAGAGTGCAGGCTTGTAGTTTCCTACAGGAGGCTTTTTCTCTGTTCAAACCCCTGAGAAAAAGCATGCTTCCTTACTGCTTTTCTGGGTTTGTAGATAGTTTCTCTTGTCCCCTTTTTATATGTTGGGCAGCCCTTAGATGTTCAGCTTCATGTGGAACTATTAGTTTCAGTCCCCCATCTTGTGTGGGCCCAAAGCAACATGTCCTATCCCTTTGAGGACATTAAGCATCAGGAACCTATGATTTATATCCAGGTCTGATACTGTCATGGTCTCTTGTGGTATTGGTGTACGTTTCGACTTTAGTCTTGGTTTCTCTTCCTAGGAAGTTTCTCTCCCTTGCCCCCATTACCCTCCACCCCAAGCTCTGCTATATACCAAGATTTTAGGGGAGGGTTATGCTTTATCCATATTGTTTAAAGTGGGTTTATCAGCTTAGTCTACCATGTTGACATAAGTGAACTGAAGTCTGAAACCTCTCACTAAAGCCACCAATGACTTGGTAATTGCCAAATCGAATGGAATTATTCCTGTTCTAATCTTCCTGGACTTCTGGCAATTACATTTGGGACTACTGATCAGTCACTAAGGTTTTAAAACTTCATACTGCCTTGGCATTGGTGATAATAATACTTCCTGATCACTGAGTACCTCTCTATTCCCTCAGCCTGCTTTATAGACCCTTCTCTCTCCACTCCTTCCTTAATGTTGGTGTGACCAAGAGTCCTTGGGCCTCTATTTGCTTACCACATGCCTTCTATGATTTCATAGGCTCCAGGGTTTCAGTTTCTAATATGTGTTGATGAGTCCATTTCTACCTTTAGCCAGGGTCCCTTGCTGTCAGACTTAGGTGTTAACTCTCCTATTGAACATACTCCTGGAAGTCTCCATATTTAATGCCCCCAGTGCTGGTTTCGTCATCTTCCCTCCTGTCCACCCTAACCTTCTCCTCCTGTGTGTCTTTTCTTTGCTGTCAGACACAAGTCTGTCAGTTCTCATCAATTTCCCTTTCTCCTTCCCTACTCTGATACTGCACCAAATTGGTTACCAAGTTCTTCTGATTTTAACAAATATTTATTTTTTTAAATGTATGTTTATTTGGGGGGTAGGGACAGAGAGAGTGGGGGAGAGAATACCAAGCAGACTCGACACCATTAGCATGGAGCCCAACATGTGGCTCGAACCCATGAACCATGAGATCATGACCTGAGCTGAAATCAGGAGTTGGATGCTTAACTGACTGAGCCACCCAGGCAACCCTTACCACCTCAACATGTCTTGAATTTTTCTCCTCTCTAACCCCATCCAAGTGTTCTGGCTCAAGGAGATCTGTGTTGAAATCTACTTGCCTCTTGCTCTCCAGTGCCATGTCCCATGCAGTTCCTGAATGACAAACTTGACCTGCCATTTCCGTGCTCACCACCCATAGTGAGTGCCCTTCCTATCTGGCATGTGAAGTCTCATGTGTTTCATATGGTTTGCAAAGACCTTTGTGCTCTGCTCTCTGCCTGCTGTCCTCTGCCCACACTCATATTTTACTCCCTCTAGTCTTCCACAGGCCTGCACCCCCACACCAGGCTCCCTGCTTTTTTTTTGCATCCTGTTTTTCAGTGAATGTACATAGCCATTTTTGTTGGATACATACCTAGGGACAGAGTTGGTGGGTCATAGTGTATACATGTTGTTCAAAGCTAGTCTTTGCTCTTGAGATCCCCTCTGCTAGGAGTTGCCTTTATTTTACTTGCCTGGCCAACTTTCATTCATGCTTTAGGGCATATTTATCTTCACTAGGAATCATTTTCTTTTCCCCTACCCCCAAAGCTGGCTTATATATTCCTCACGTATTTTCCTGCTATTCTCATGTATGTCTATCATAATACTATTTTTTGTCTTTTTCCATATAATACTGTGAAGGAATTATGTTTTACTCAATTTAATATCTTGAACACACAGCCTGGCACATAGTGGGTGATCAATAAATGGATGGATGTGTGGATGGATGGATGAGTCAAGTAATAAATGTAGCAATTTGTTGAGAGAATAGGAGTTCTGTGTTGGCTAGAGAGCTCTGGGTTGGTCTTTTGGAGAAGGTAGTCTGTGGTGTTGGGGGGTAGGAGAGGTTGAAGGATTGGACATGAGGTTGCTAAAAGGTGAGTGGGACAAGAGAAAACCTAAACTGGCAGTATTTTGTGTCTCCTTGTGGGTGCTTTGCAAGTCTCTGACTGATTGCAGCAGCGGGCGACTAATAGCCAACAGCGTTCTGACAGTGCCTGCTGACAGGCGATAATGAGATTAGTGCCTTTTGATTCCATTATTAACAAGTAGCCAAAGAATCATTTGGACATGTCAGGAGCTAATGATAGGAATTAAGGGTCCCTCTAACTTTGGGGCAGGAGTTCAGGTACTTGATGCTTTGAAGAGTAATTACAGGCAATTTTTTTTCTAAATATTTTAAAATGCTTTGTTGACGTATAACATACATACAGAAAAGTGCACAAATTCTAAGTGCCCAGTCTGGTTAATTACCACAAAGTGAACACACCAGTGTAATCAGCATTCAGATCAGGATATAGAATATTGCTGGTATCCAGAACCAGAAGCCCCCCAAGTGTCTGTCCCAGGTATCACTTGGACTGCTTCTTCCACCAAGGGTAACTAATGTGCTGTCCTGTGCTCAAACAGCAGGTTAGTTTTGCCTGTTTTAACCCTTGACGTAAGTGGAATCTTAGAAGATCTCCTTTTCTGTTTTTAGCTTCATTTGCTTAACATTGTTTCTGGGAGATTCATCCATGTTGATGTAGCAATGCTTCCTGCATCCTTCTAGCTATATAGTATTCTGTTGTATGGATTGGCCAGGTTTAAAATTTTTTATGTTTATTTATTTTTGAGAGAGAGAGAGGGAGACAGAGCGTGAGCAGGCGAGGGGCAGAGAGAGAGGGAGATACAGAATCGAAGCAGGCTCCAGGCTCTGAGCTGTCAGCACAGAGCCGGACGCGGGGCTCAAATCCACGAACTGCGAGATCATGACCTGAGCCGAAGTCAGACACTTAACCGACTGAGCCACCCAGGCGCCCCTGGATTGGCCAGATTTTAAAAAGCTGTTCTGTTGGTGGTCATTTGGGTTGTTGGTCAGTAGTTTCTGGCTATTTTGAATGACTGCTGTGAACATTCTTGTCTGTCTGTGGGTGAACATACATACCCATTTCTGTTGGATACATACCTAGGGCCAGAATTGCTGGGTAATAGAGTGTACATGGTGTTCATTGTTATTATGTATTGCCTAAGAGTTCTCCAGAGTGGTGGTTGTGCCAAATTATATTTCCATTAGAGTGTGAAAGTTCTAGTTGTGTACATAGTTGTCATTATTTATTTTTCACCTATAATAAAATCTCATTCATTTGGATTCCATTGATCTAAAACTTGGGGTGGTGTATGTACAGGCTAAACTGAAATTTACCATTCACAGTAGCTTTTGATAGTGGTTTGCAAAGGATATTAAAAATACCTGGGCTTGTATTTTTTTTCTACTTAAGGAAACCCACTGGGTATTTTAGAGGCTGCTTAAGACAAATAATATGTCAACATGATGCATTATTATCTTGCAATTAAAGTCTTTCAACCCACATGTTTAACCTCATTTTACTAACCTATCTTTCATATACATACATCTTTTAAAATACAGTTTTGGTAATTGTATGTGCATTATAAAATGAATAGATCAAGCGGCATTTCTGTAGTCTGTAATGCTATGCCACAGTCCTCTGTGGTTCTGTGAGGCCTGCCATGACTAAGTTAGTTGGTCTGGTCTTAGGATGACTTGAAGCAAGGAGGAATGTAGCATCAGTAACTTTGAATGACAGAATTGGGGTCTACTGATGTGGCAGCCTGGGCAGATAGATGGCCCCAATCTAATATGATAGGTTTTGGGCCCCTATAGATGGCCAGTCTTCAGCTGAGTGCCCATCTATCCCTGGTCCAGTCAGCCAAGTTGGGAGCCAATATGGGGACTGAGCCAGGATCATTAGAGGGAGCAGTGCATGCTGGCTGTCTTTTGTACAACCCCTAAAATTCTGTCTCCAAGTCTGCTTTTTTGTGTAACTGAATGCTGGATAAAGAGAAATGATAGAAGATTGCTTATGTATTTACTTACTTTTTGGTGAAACTAGACAGTGTTTCCCTTTGATTTCTTTTATTCACTGGTAATCTTAAAGTAGCACCATGCTACTGGTCTGGCCATTTGCTGGGAATCCAGCAATATCTGAGAGAAGGAAGATTGAATGGGGTTGAGGGGAATGAAGTGAAGAGAGGGTTTGTCAACAAGGCAGAGCAGTGTGCTGGGGCTGGGGGGAGGGAGTTGAGTGAGACATCACACGGAGGACCTGGAAAGGATGCTACTGTGACATTCAGAAAGTGAAGGAACAGAGAAATAAAATGGACCAACTCAGGCTGCAGTCTTTCTGTCAAAGTGTGCTGGGTTGTGTGTATTGAGGTAACTGGTCATTTCAAGAACAAATGTAGAGAAACTTTCCTACCCCTTCCTTATTCTAGCTCGGTCCACTAGAGTTCTTTGCTTCTCAGGGTCTTCCTTTCCCTATTTAGGGTGCACAGCTCTAGCCAAACAGTATTTTTTGACTTAGAAAATACTCTAACACTCTGTGAGTGGAGGTTTATTTTTTAATCAGTATCATTTTTTTTGGGGGGGGGGAGTTTATTTTGAGAGAGAGCAAGTGCAAGCAAGGGAGGGACAGAGAGAGAGAGAGAGAATGAATCAGAAGCAGGCTCTGTGCACTGTCAGTGCAGAGCCTGACATGGGGCTTGATCTTTTGAACCGAAATGTAGTGACCGGAGCTGAAATCAAGATTCTGCCGCTTAACCAAGTGAGCTGAGCTGCTCACGTGCCCCTCAATTTCAATTTTTGAGTAGGTAACACACCCATATGATTTGAAAATTAAGAGATAGGAAAGATTATGCAAAGTTGCCTTCCCATTCTCTTCCTGGTCTTCCCCAGTTTGCACTGCCACCTGAAAAGATCACTATTTTTGATTCCTTTAATTTTTTTTCAGATTTTCTAAAATTTTGTGTTTATAAGCAAAATTCTAAGTATCTATTAATCCTTTCCCATATAAATAGAAGGTACCATTCTATTCATGTTATTTTGCCCCTTGTTTTTCTCACTTAACAAAATGCTTTTCTATTATCAGTCTACAGAGAGCATTCTCCATTACTTACAGGCATGTAGCATTCCATTGTATGAATTCATCATAATTTGTTTATCTAATCCCCTATTGATGGATACTGTGCTTGTTCTCTTACAGAGCTGCAATCAATGACCTTAAACTGTCATTTTTGAATGTTTGCAACTATATCTAGAGGATAAATTCTCAAATAGATTAGCTGGATCAAAGGGCATATACATTTGTAGTTTTGATAGACATTGCCAAATTGCACTCCTCAGGAGTTGAGCTAATTTATACCCTCACCAACAATGTTAGGTGTGTGCTTGTTCTCCACAGACTCACCAACAGAGTGTGTTATTAAACTTTTGGATTCTTGCCAACTTAGTAGGTTAAAAAAATGATTTCTCAGTGTTTTAATTGGCAGTTCTCTTATGATGAATGAGGTTAAGCATCCTATTATACATTTAAGAGGCATTTGTATTTCCTTTACTGTGAACTGTGAGTGTGCATCCTTTGTCCCTTCTTCTGTTGGGTTTTTGTCTTTTTTATGATTAAGAATTTTTTTAACCTTTATTCATTTTTGAGAGACAGAGCACAAGTGGGGTAGGGGCAGAGAGAGGAGGAGACACAGAATCAGAAGCGAGCTCCAGACTCTGAGCTGTCAGCACAGAGCCTGATACAGGACTCGAACTCAGGAACCATGAGATCATGACCTGAGCCAAATCGGACATTTAATTGACTGAGCCACCCAGGCACACCTTTTTATGATTGTTTTTAAAACTCATTGTGTATATGTGTTACCATGTGTGTAAATAATTGTGTATATGGATGTGTGTATCCTGTATTTGTAATTAGTGCTTTTTCTGTGATAGAGTTGTGGAGTTCCCCCACTTTGTTGTTTTTTTTTTTTTTTTATGGTTCTTCATCTGCTTCATTTTGTTTTGTCATGTACAATTTTTGCTTCCCATGTAGTTCATTTTTATGCAGTTGAATTTATCTTCTATGGCTTTGGGAATTTTAGTTACAGTAGAAGAAACATCTCCACTAATTTTTCTTCTAATACTTTCTTGGTTTCCTTTTTAACAAAATGCTTGCTTTCTTGGAATTCATTTTGGTACGTGACATGACCTGCCCAAAACAGTTGGGGAATCAGGCAGGAGATGAGGAGAAATGAACAAAAAGAAATCATGGCGAGGGATGTGGATGAGCAGTAAAGAGGGAATTAAAATGCTGGCAGGAGAAATGAGGTGAGAGTTGCTGACAAATGCCTTTGGAAGCTGGTAACTATTATAATATATGGCATCTAATAGTGACTTAAAGATGTTTAGGGTTTCAGATGTACCTAATTCTCAAAATGAAATAGATCAGCAATCATTACTTCCTGTAATTTTTCTTAAAATGTAATCTGATACAACTATGGCTCCGCATGTTAAGATTTGATAAATCTGTGTGGTACTTTGCTGTTGTAGATACACTATTTTAATTTTCATTTCTTTGTGCCAATAATTGCACTTTGAAAATAGCACTTAAAAACAAATGGGGCAGGGGTGCCTGGGTGACTCAGTTGAGCATCAGATTCTTGATTTCTGCTTAGGTCATGATCCCAGGGTTGTGGGATTGAGCCCTGCACTGGGTTCTGTGCTGAGCGTGAAGCCTGCTTAAGATTTTCTCTCTCCCTCTGCCCCTCTCCCTGCTCATGTGCTCTTTTTCTCTTTAAAAAAAAAAATAATGAAAATAAAAACAAATGGGGCAAGCCTTTGTACCCTCTCTTACAGGGGTCCAAATGTGCCCTGATGATTGTTAGGCCCTAGTTATATCTAATGGCTAGTGGATATTGAGTCCACATTTCCTAACTCCTTATTGAGTTCATGGGCAGTTTACTTCATTTTGTACTTTAAACAAATACAACCAAAATTTCTGTGGTTCATTCTTAATTCAAGATCAGTAACTTATTAGTGTACGTTCTTGGAGATGTGAGAACAAACATTTCCTCTTTTTAAAAAATTCTGCACAGTCCAGGGGTGCCTGGGTGGCTCAGTTAAGCATCTGACTTCGGCTCAGGCCATGATATGGTTTGTGAGTTTGAGCTCTGTGTCTGGCTCAGTGCTGACTGCTCAGAGCCTGGAGCCTGCTTTGGATTCTGTGTCTCCCCCTCTGTCTGCCCCTCCCATGCTCGTGCTCTGTCTTTCTCTGTCTCTTGATAATAGGTGTTAAAAAAAAATTTTATAAAAAAAAATTCTGCACAGTCCCTCTGATGATCAGGACTCAGAGTTTTCACTCAAACCATCTTTTGAGTTGGACAGAGGTCTCTAATATACACTTAGAAGGATAGTTCCTCAACTTGAAGTAATTTCTCAGATACTTATTTAGCACCTACTTAGTTCTGGGCATTATTCTTGGTGCTGGAGATAATATTCTGAATAAAATTAAATCTTTCCTTTATGGAGTCTACCTGATTGTGGAGGAGATGGTTAGCAAACATACCAGTAAATTCATAAATGATATAATCTCAGGTAGAAGTGCTGATCTGAAGAAATCAAAAGAAAGGTGTGGGGGTGCCTCGGTGTCTCAGTCAGTTAAGCATCTGACTCTTGGTTTCAGCTCAGGTCATGATCTTGTGGTTTCATGGGTTCCATGCCTGCGTCAGGCTCTTAGCTTATGGCATGAAGCCTGCCTGGGATTCTCTCTCCCTCTCTCTCCGCCCCTCCCCCACTTGCACTGTCTCTTCTCTCTCAAATAAATAAACTTTAAACAGAAAGAAGGTGGGGGGAGATGGTTGGGTGTGAGGTAGGGAGTAGGGGCTAGTTTAGGTTGTCCAGTGGTGGGAAGGCCTTTCTCCAAGGAGGTGAAGTACCTGATGATGTGAATAATGAACCAAGCAAAGGAAGAAAAAGCTTTCCAGCAAAGAATGCAGCATGATTTTAGGCCCTGCGGTAGGAAAGAGGAAAGAACTGGGTTGGCATGGTGCTTCTTGTGCAGGTTTGAAGCACGGGAGCTGAGCGGGAGACCTGGGAACTGACTGCCCTCCTAGGAATGAAGCCCTGGGCATAGTGCTGACCTACACGTGCCTCCCTGCCACTGTTGAAGTTGAATGATAGTGGAGTTGCCTTTCCACTCCACATTTGTGGTGTTTTCCTTTGTTTTCTACTGACTCTCGTTTTGGAGCGGTGATAGGAGTCAAACTTCATATGCTGTCCAGAGTTATAATAAAGTCTTCAAAGTCTCATTTCCTGTTCTGATAGGGACAGCCAAAGTATAGGCTTTCCTCTTCCATAGCTGATATCTGGGACCACAAGGCTATCAGCAACATCAATACCATGGGGGGTGGGCTGAGGGGAGAGGGCCTGCCTACTTTGATGTTAATTCATCTTAAATGGGCATGGAAAGAAAACAACAGGAAAAAGTATGGGGGCAGCTCTTCGCTCTTGCCTAGCAGCAGCCCTGACAGGACAGGCCTCCCAGGCTCCATCTCCAAATAGCTGTTCCTCAAGCTCAGTAAAATGGCTGTCAATCTATTTTAAGCAGGGGAAAATTGAGGATGGTTTTTCAGTGCTATCGCTGGCTTAGTTATGTCAAGCAATTTCTTTGGAGAGTAATAATAGGTGCTGTCTTCAGAAATAGTTTAGTCACAAATGCCTAGTTCTTAAAGTTTACTTGTTTCCCTCCTGTCCCTTTCTTGAGCTTTATCTCCTGCCCCTGCAATATAGTTTCTTCCACAGATTTCTATCCATAAAGACTAGCAGGTTGCGTTTTATTTCTGGTTTTCTTCCCTAATCATCTTTACCTTTCCTTCTCCTCCTGGCATTCCCCACCCCCCCCTCACCGGGCCCCAAAGCTTCCATCAAGCTTAGAACTTTGAAATACGTTGTCAAAAAAAACCCCAAAAACAAAAAGACAAAAAACTGAATGACTTCCTAGAGAAAACAGTCAGTCTGGGGACAGTGATGTTAAGTTAATTTGTTCCCTCCCCCACCCCATGTCAGATAATTTATTTTTTTTAACCAGTTTTTACCAACCAAATGTTAACACATATGCCTGATTGCTAACCTCCTCTGGGCACCAAACCTGTTTTTTTCTTGAGTGCAGTAAGTGATTATCCAACTCATGCTGCTCCGAAAAAGAGGTTTTGTTTTAATAAGCAGTTTGCAGTTTGGCACACAATGCTGAGGAAAGCAACATTATCTCCAGCAGTAAACTCTGCAGTCATTGCAAAGCTTGACAAGGAAATGATTGAGTCTGTTTGTTATACCTTTGTGGGGCTGCCACTGCTGCTGCTGATGGAAATGTTGCTGTTTATTCAGCAATGCAATAACACTTTCTGTAATTTATGGATGCACATTCCCCAGATTACTAAAGGTAATATTGTTGACTAAAGGAAAGTATACGAATGGATAGTTTCAGTTGTTGCTGTCCTTATAAAAGTGATTGACTGTTCACTTTGCACAGGAAAGAATTTGCACAGGCTTCATCCCCCTTAACAATTACAGATTTTCCTTCCTCTGACAGTTACAAATAACACGGCTTGTCCTAAGTGGTAAAAATTTACTGATTTCTTAGAAGTTCAGGGCAGAGGCTGTGTGGATGCCTTTCTCCCTTATTTCCCAGCCAGCTCTCCCATCTTGTCCCTTGGGGGCGCCAGACAAGCCATAGCTGGGCTCTTAGTGTGGCCTTCAGCTTGGGTAGGTGGCGCGTGGCTAAGTAGCTTATGGCTGCAGATACTTGGCTTTTCTTCTTAGCGGAGCTGAAGAGGCCATGATGACTCATGATGTGTGCTGCTCACATGATTTCATGAGGCAGGAAAAGGTCTTTGTGTTTGGTCTTTCTGTGGACAAGATTGGGTGAAATTGGTCCTTTTATCCCAGCAAATGTAGACAGAGGTCCCTGGGCAGTAGAAATTCAGCCACTTCTCTCAAGGTGGTATTGGTTAAAGCACAGAACATTTAGCCTTTGGTCGCGATGGGCACACCTATTGATGGGCTATTGTAGAATGTACTTCAGGAAGCTGTGAGTAAGAGGGCCCAGTGCTGGGGCACAGGGAAGCTGCTCCAAGTCTGAGGGATTTTCTTAGTGAATGCTGGTTGGTGCTTTATCCTAGGTCACAAGGATGTACCACTTTTTGGTTTAAAGCCTCTCAGCTTCCATGGACTAATGGATGGCTTACAGGTGATGGCATTCTGAGATCGCAGTTGTGACTCTTACAGGGATGGAGAAATGAACAGCTCCTTGGGTAAGGAGCTACTTGGGAAATCAAGAAAAAAGTAAACCAAAAAAACCCAATCTTTGTAGACACCAAAGGCACACAGGTTTGAAAGCGCTGCTTTCTTTTTGGGAAATAAGTAGTTGTAACACATTTACAAATAGAGATCTAGAATACACATATAGTGTCATGCACTTTGCATCTAAAGTTTCCTGTTTTTCCCTAATGAAATGGTCAGCGGGCCATTGTGCAACTTCACTGACAGTGAGCTTGCTTATGCTTTTGTCAGCCCTGCGATTCTCCATTAAATGATTGGTTATTTAATTGGTCATAGTAGGGGGGGATCCTGGTATATGTGAGACAGTGTTTGTTAAATCTTGGTGATTGATGTCAGGAAGACAAAAGTTAAGAAAAATAGTATTTATCATTTTTTTCGGTCAAATACATGCTGTTGATAAGAGAAGGGGTAAAATAGGAACATCTCATTTACTCTGGTTTGAAGATTTTTCCTATGTCTGCCTTACCTGCTTTCATATGTTTGCTTTATGATTGATGAAAGATGAAAGAGTCTGGTGTAGTTAATGTAAATAATCATTCTTTTATCAGTTTTATAGGTTTTTTTCTTTATCTCATTCTATAAAGATTTGATAAGCAATTTTGGTTTGTCAATTCTTTTACTACATGAAAATTTTGTTTGGTTTGGGCCTCTTAGCATGAAATAAAAATTTTGACATTTAAACATGCCTGTGAAAATCCAAACCCAATTTCATTTACTAATGGCCACTAATAGCTTATAATTAAAATCCTTGCTCTTGATCAGATGAATAATTACAAAATTATGGATTTACTGATTAGTGTTCTCTGTTGGCATCCGAAGTTCAGTCAGTTCTTGCCAGTCTTGATGTTAATCAGATTGAGAAGGATATTAAGAAAGTTACCAAGTGAATGTCAGCTTGTATAATTTGGATAATCCTAATCTCAGTTCTATTTTAGGGTCGTTGACAGTGGGCTTCACAGCAAATGATAATCCTATTCTCTGACCCCAGTCTCCAGATGAGCCAGCTAATACTCACATCAGCTATATTTTGGGGCCAAAATAGTCTGTTTTCATATATGTGTTTACATTTTTGTGTGTGTATACTATGTGTATATGTTTTTCCCCTTGTAGTCCACATACATATTGTATATTCATCCTGTTGAAACTGTAAATTATGTGCTTTAAAATAAAAACAAAATTTTAATGTTCATTTATTTTTGGGAGACAGAGACAGAGCATGAGCAGGGGAGGGGGAGAGTGAGAGACAGAATCTGAAGCAGGCTCCTGGCTCTGAGCTGTCAGCACAGAGCCCAATGTGGGACTTGAACCCAGGAACCACAAGATCTTGACCTAAGCCAAATTCAGATGCTCAACTGATTGAGCCGCCCAGGTTCCCCAAATTATGTGCTCATAAATCAATACGTTTCCAACACATATTGAATGGTTTGATTAGTCATGAGTGATTGAAGAAGCAAGTTGAAAACAGTAGAAAAAGACCATTAATAAAAGGGTAGGAAAGAAATTCAGTCTAGCTAGCTTGATCTCTTGTCTTACTGCATATTTTAACCAAATGGTTTATAACATTTTTGGGAATTGTTGCCTACCTTTTTTTTTTTTTTTTTTTTTTTTTTTTTACACTATATTGGAACCTTACACTCTTATGGAAGAAAAGTACTTGGAAACAGTACTAATATGAATAATATAATATGGTAATTTGCCTTTAACTATAGCACTTAGTATTTAGTATTTTATATATATGTTTGTGTATCTGGATGAATGGGTATTGTTTGCTATGAACTAAACTTTTTACAGGCATTAAATCCTCAAACTCAGAGGTTCATAGGATTATGATCACGCCGTGTGGGTGATAGAGCGGAAACACAGAGTGTAAATACAACTTGCCTGAAGTTACATGACCAGGTGGAAAAACCAGGATTTGAAACCAAAATGTCCATCCCTGGCATCTGTGTCGTTCACTTTGTTTCATCCATGTTGGAGATGTGATGCGCACTGTGACCAGATACTTGGCTGGCACCACTGTTGCTTCAGAGTTGGGCTCGTTGGATGGGCACTTAGTTTGCCATCATCCTTGGTCCCATGTCTCTTTCCCCAGAGTCGTCTCAGCATCCTGTTCAACATACATCTGCAACAAACCCTCCGAGGCAGGACTCTGTTAATTTTCTCATCTGCGAGTCTGAGAGATTCTGCATGAGCAAATGAGGCACATGAAAAATTATGCCAACCGCTTTTCAGCTACACCTTTCTCTGTATTAAGTGAAATTGGAAAGGTTAGAGTGGTAGAGATGAACAGAAATTTTAATAAAGTGCTCTTACCTGTTGAAGTGCTTGTGTACATAGTTTCTGTTTTTATTTTTTGGTTCCCAAGTCCTTTATTTTGCTAGATTTTTTTCTTCATTGCTACGTGTAATGATAAAACCATGCCTAAAAACCAAGTCTAAATTCTCAACTTGCTATTTTGCAGTAAAGATGCAGTGATGAATAATGTGATGTGTGTTGATTTGAATAAAATGGGAATTTTGATGAGGTGTTACCTTGACCTAGTTGGATCATTTTGGTAAGAAAAATGGTTAACAGACACATGAAGGGCTTTTGTCTTGGAGGAAACTTGGGGTGGTTTCCCCTAACCCTAACCTCTGCCTCCCAGCCGCCCCCACTCCCGTCCCCCCTGCCGTCCCAGTGGATGTACCCTGCTCTGGCAGTGGGGTGGCCCCAGGTGAGTGGGGAGGGTACTGGGAGGCACAGCCCCTGCAATCTGGGATATTGTTTAAATACCGTAAAAAGCCTCACTCATTTACTCCTGAGCAGCGGAGAGAAAAAACAGTGTGGTAATCCTGGCGTAGCGGGTGGTGCTACTTTCCTATCAGTATAAAATGAAATTGTGTGGATGTTTTTCTTCCCCCCTTTCCCGTTCGCTCTTTTTAATCTTTAAATAAGACGATTGGTAGCCTGTTGGCAAGAAAATGGGCCCTGAATTTTTATTCAAAGTTATACAAGGATGATAGTTGGAATTTTTGGCAGGAGGCACGCCATTGCTTTTCAGAAAGTGCTGTCAAGGGAAGCTTTTTCTGAATTACCTGCTGGGCCTGGGCGCTTTTATGTTGTTGTTGTGACAGGTAGATTTATAAGGCTTGAAATTTGTACAAATCAGTTGTCATTCAGTGCGAGCTGTCAATGTGTCAAGCTGTCAGCCTGCTGCGAGGGGACGCCTGAGGGGGAGTACAAGGGGGCAACCATGGAGAAAGGAAATGAGTTCAAACAGACCTGAAATGGAGCTCAGTTCTCGGGGTTTGCTGCCCCCGTAGAGCCGGCATTGATTTTTCTTGATGTTGAGCAACAGCAAACCTTAAATGACACGTTGTTAGCAATCTAAAGTTGCTGTTTATTGTCTTTTAAATGGCAGCAAATCATGCAGAAGAGAATACAGTGTGTATTTTCGAATTGTGCATGTTTAGCAGCATCCTGTTCATGTCACTTTTCTGGCCTGGCTGGTTTCAACCAAGGGACCTGCTGCTTCACTGATGAGTCCAACTTTCTGTAGCATTTTGCAGACGCAGCTTGAAAGGAAGTTGTGTGCTCGTCTCTCCGTGGGCTGCGGATCGCTAATAAACACAGTATTAAAGGAGCAGTGAGTCAACGCTGCTGTTGAGCCTAAAAAAGAGAGCTGCAGCCCTAGCATGGATCTAGCTTCCTTTTAAGACAGATCTTTAGCTCCCTTGAAGACAGAAGACCTCAGCAGAGAGGGCTTTCCCAGGACAGTGTTGGACCAAAGTCAAGTAATCCTTTAGTTTAAACCGATTATTTAAGGAAAAAAATTTTTCACCAATAAAGAGCAGCAGCAAAGTGCTGTTACTATCTCAAACAATCTGGTTGAATTTCTCCGTCTTGTTGAAAAGCATCTTCATTCTGTGCCACTTAGTAAGTACTTGGTATGCCTCAGATTGTCCTTGTTTGCCTTGTGCATGGCTCTTGGGACACTTCAGATGTAATGCTTCTTTCAATGCCCTTTGCCCTCCCCAGTCCTTTCCATACACACCCAGAACACAGAGAAATGTGAACATTTTTCTTAAGTTATCAGTGAGGAATAAGCATAGTTAAAAAAAATTAAAGTAGGGCTCTTCATGCCTATTTTATTAGCGTGTGGCATTTACCATGGAGGCCTGGCTTTCATCCAGATGCTTAAACTTTTGCACCTCTGGGCAGTGCGTCCTGGCTTTAATCAGTTGTGTGACTTTGGCCTATTTCCCTGGTTCCCTGTCCATCAGGTGGCATAGAAGAGAGGAGGTAGGGGTGGGGGACAAGGGGAGAGGGCAAGAAGAGGTGAAGTGGCTGGGGATGGAGGCTGGGAAGGTGACACTTGAGAAGCAGTCAGTACCAAGAGGTAAAAAAATTAATCAAAGATTTCTATCTAGCCATTACCGGCTGGCGTTCACGGCCTCTGAGCCTCTGAGCTAAAAAGTCTGCAGAGAGGCTCCTGGCGCTGCAGAGTTTGTCTTGTAAAAGTGCAGCTGTCCAAAACATGACAGCTACAGCATTAGCAGGGCCATTAAGAGGTGTAGAACATTTCCAGGGAAATGATTTGAAAAATGACAATGCTGGCTCCTGTGTGATATTAATTATACCCTGTACTCGTGGCAAATAAGCTAAAATAGTTGGCAAGAAAGACAAAGTGAGGTGTCCTGTTTCTGACCGTCATTCTGATCAAACAGTCACCAAACTGGTGGGGCTTTATGTTCGGTAGGTAATTGTAAAGGTGAGAGGTACATACTTGAACCATCAGTCAAGGCTGTATCTGGAGGATGGTCTTAAATCCATGGAGAGGGCGGGGTGGTGGTGGGGGAAAAGTTGGAAAGGCTGTCCTCGATCGAAAACAGGTGTAAGCTGTACCAGCCCACAGCATTTCCTGCAGTGATGGGGATTTTGCTGTATCTGCACTGTCTGCAATGGTAGCCACTGGACATGTGCAGCTATTGAGCACTTGAGACAGGGCTGCTGTGACTGAAAAAGCAAATTTTACGTTTTATGTGATTTTAAGATAAAATGTAGATCTAAAAAGCCACACATGTCTGGGATATTAGGCAGAGCAGGCCTCGAAAGTGGTTTTTCAGTGAGGTTTTGGAAGCTGGGGTGGGATGTAGAAATGAGTAGGGAATAAGAATCAGGACTTCTGCCTCAAGTCCTTACTGGTAAAAAGCAACACATGGCTTCCTGTGGTTACTTCTTACTTGGTTTTATCCCGTTTTTACCGGTAAAAATAAGGAGTACTAACCCATTTCATAAACATAAAAACTGAGGCCCAGGAAGCTCAGATAAATCTTCTCAAGGTCACAGAGTAAGTCAGGCTCTGGGTCTGCCAACATCATGTTCCATGCCTCTTCCTTAAGAGGTGCTTCCTTTCCAAGGGCTCTGATGGGGTGACTTCTTTCTAGGAAGTCAGGGCTCTGTGCTACCTGTCCACTTGGCTTTGGGCTCTAGCACCTTATTTTCACAGCATTTTTAAATTTTTTAAAAAAATGTTTATTTAGAGAGAGAGTATGAACAGGGGAGGGGCAGAGAGAGGGAGATACAGAATCTGAAGCAGGCTCCAGGCTGTGATGTAAGTACAGAGCCTGACCCGGGCCTCGAGCTCACAAACCGTGAGATCATGACCTGAGCCAAAGTTGGATGCTCAACTGACTGAGCCATCCAGGCACCCCTTCTGAGCATTCTTAATATTAATGCCGGGTACCTGGCGTGTGAAGGGTGTGCCCCTGTCTGAGGCAGCCTAGAGGAAGCTCCCTTCTTCTCAAGCCTTGGCCATACTTTCTGGAAGGCAGCCAGCCTGTAGGCCTTGCCCTGAGGGAGCCCCCCTTAAACTAGGGGCCCTGCATCTGAATTGTGCCTTGGACCAGTGGGTCAGATGCATCATCTTTCTGGCCTCCCCACTGATCCTGTGGCTAAATTACCCTATATAAACAAGCCTTTGTTATTCCTGACTCTGAGGGATGTGGGGCTGGCTCTTGTTGAAGAAGAAAATAGACCTGGGAAGAAGGAGGTCATGAACAGGTCAAAGTGCCAGAAGAAAAGGCTTCTGCGGCCCAAGTTTCCAGATTTAGGGACTGTGGGGTAGGTGGTGGTGCATGGGGGCCTTCTGTGGTTGCGTGTTTATGCCACATATGCAGCCACTTACTTGTTTTAAGTGCAATCGCTTGGGAGATTTATTAAATAAAACGTATAAAGGAAAGCCCTCGCTAAGGTCAGCCTAGATCTTTTGAAGAACTGTTGAAATGTTGCAGGGCTGCTATCTGCTAATCCTCCAAGTGTGCTGAACATGAGAAATAACATTCAGTGTTAAACCACCAAGTACAGAGAAAATGTCTTGAAATTATAGTGTTTGGTAAATTAGAGATTGCTCTATTTCTCCCCTTCCAGAGCTGAGGCAACGCCGCTTTCCCTTTCCTTGTTTACCTTGAAAACGCACTTTACTGCCTGTGGTGTTTCTGTTAACCTCCCCGAACCCTTGCGATTTCATTCATGTGATTTGTTATTGAATGACCTTTTGAGGATTTTACAAAACATGACCTTTTCTTGTCAAACATTCAAGGGTTTGTAAAGTGAAGCTGTCACGGGGACTCTGCGTGTTTGCTAATTATAACTAATATGTTTCCCCACATCCTTGGAAATGCAAATCACTTATTTGTTCCATGAATGGCTGCTCTTTCTTGCCTGTTGGTTTGAGATGCCTCCAAGCCACTCAAAGGGACATCTCTGGCCTGGGAATTCTGACTCCTTTGCTTAAAGTTAGGAACTGGGAACGCTGATTCCCTTGTAAGTTAATTTGACCCCTTGGGAACAGCGATGGATGATGAGAGGAGTGAATGAAAGCATTCAGAACAATCGAGTTGTTCAGAAAGTATTGGACACTCTTAAAATGTTCTGTGTGGTTCTAGGACTTCCTCACCCGAGAGAAAGAGGTGTTGTGTGTGTGTGTGTGTGTGTGTGTGTGTGTGTGTGTGTGTGTGTGTGTGTGTGTTTTGTGGTGGAAACAAAGACAAAACCAAAATTTTTGTGCACAAGAACAGAATTACAGGCAGAATCAAGGAAAGAAACATTAGGGTCTTACTTTCCATTCCTTGATTCTGGTATTAGCCAGAAATGTAGTACTAACAGTAGCTAAACTAATATTTATTGAATGCTTACTATATTCTGGATGGTGTGTTTAATGATTTACATGCATGAGCTCATTTAATCCTCTCAATGCTGTGAGCTAGGTATTAGCAGTTTCCAAATGAGGAGACTGAGTTTCAGATAAACTTGTACAGGTCAGTTGGCAAAGTTAGGATTTGATGTAGGATCTAACTAGGATATGCTGCACCGTCTCCCCTGTAGAGGTGGGAAATTTGTGTAGTGAAAGTGATGTACTCTACTGCAAAAGCCTGTTTTCTCCATAAGACAAATGCTCTATATGATTTCTTTTCTCTTCCAGAATGCTATCTTGTGTGATTGATAATCACCCTATTGAACTATTGTCAGTTTCCTTAAATCCTGGTTTAAGGAATGCAATGCTAGGTCAAATCACATGCCATGTGTTTGCTGCTAATGGAAGGAGTTGAGTAGGGCTCCCGAGACACTTTTAAAACTGCATCTAGTGAGTTTCTTATTAGGAGGAAAAAAAATTATCTGCAAGCATTCCAAATGACGCACAGTTACTGTCACTAATGATTTGTGGTTACTGGAAGAGGGATTTTGATCCTGAGTGACTAAGAAATGGCTGCTTGTCTCTCAGTTCCATTTGTTAAAAGAGAAGGGATGAAAATCTGGGATAGCATATGGACTGAATAAACTTCAAATTTTCTGAGCTTGGAGAAATTCCATTTGAATTGTGTGTAAATGGCTTGAAGATATTGTTTTGTTTTGGTTCCCTTCCATTCAAGGTAGGGCTGTGTTGTGGAGAGGTTGGCCAGCCATAAAGGAGCTGCGTGTTGGATTCTTTCCCCCAAAGTCTAATATGGAGTCTCCTTTATAACATTCAAGTGCTTGGCCCTGCTCTGTTGTTGGTCCCCTTAGTCATTTGGAAATCTCTGTTTATCTAGGTAGGGGGATTACTGGACTTTTCCAAGTGTAACTCCTAGGAGATGTTGTCTTTCAAATGACTTTCATGTATTTTTCTTCCTCATTCAGTTGATAGACATAGATGCACAGGGTAATTTGTGTGTCTGAAACAATGGAAATTTTTGAAGTGTTGGCTCGTATTATTTGGAAAGGGTCATTACAACTTTATCTATTAAAAAAAGTTTGGATTCAAGATAGAAAAATATATTTCACCTCCTTTTATGAGTCTGTTCTCAAGAGCCAAGCAATTTGTTGTAAAAGAATATAAGAAATATTGAGAATGAGAAAAGTTATTCATTCTATAAAGCCCTGTCCCTCTTCATACTTCTTTTTCCCACTACAGCCTTTGATCGCTTCATAAATGACCCTCAATGTGAGAGAATCTGTCCACCCTGCTATTTCAAATGTATTGAAGGTGTTTATGATGGATAGTTAGGTTTCAAATATACAGTAACCCAGCTTTCTACTAAAGAGGACCCTTATATCTTGGTGCTTAATGGCAATGGCTTATATATTTCAGGATCTTACCATTCTAGATAAAGTCAGACTGACCTTAAAGTTTTTTAAAAGTCAGTATTTCATAAACTGGATTTCAAGTAAAAAAGGAAAATCATGAAAATTGCATTTGGGAGCTTCTCTTTGAAATTTGAGTGAAGTTTAGGATCTGTTTCATTATCAAGAATGTACTTTTCATAGAAATCCGTTCACTCTGGTGGATGGCAATACCCAGGACCACCAAGACACTTTTCCAGTCATTACTAGCCAGGATTTGCAGATTTATGGTAAAGGTCTTGAGTGTTTTGAACAATCTGCAAACATATTATTGAATAATTCTATTATCACATAAAGCACTTTCAGGAGAATGGGGGTGAGCAGGGATATTGTGAAATTCGTAAGAGGCATAAGGCATTATAACTTTGGAAAGAGAGGAAATAATGGCATTAGGACAGTGATTCCTAATATTTTAAGGTGAAGTATTTGAGAACCTGATGAAACTGTGGCCATTTGTTCCAGAAAAGGCATATTAACATAAAATTTTACATTTAGTTTGACAGATTTATGGATTGCTGTCAACATCATCCTTGAGAAACCCAGATCAAGCCCCTTAGACTGAGTTCCAGCCCAGTTAGAGAATCATGCCTGAGCAAGAAAGCAATCCAGTCATTGATGTATTGATGAAACTTAAAAAAAAATTAAAGCATAATTTTGCTTTATTGATCATAAAATTATTGTCCCATGTGTGTAAACACTATGTCACTGCTACTGAATTGGTGAAGATGGCCAAGGATCTTGACACCTGTCAGCTGGGCTATTAGAAATCTGGCTATGAATTGTTGGAATTCCAGGCGATGTAATGTGATAGGAGAAAAATGATGAATTTTGAGCCAGGAGACTTAGGTTCTATTCTTTTCCCACACAGTGTAATGATGAAGAAGTCATTTGACTTTCCTGATCCCCAATTTCATATCCATAAAAATGAGCAGTTGGATTGTGACCTATAGTGTGCCTTTCAATCTTAAAATTCAATCAGTTAACCATTCTTTTTTTTTGGCTCCTATTTGTATTTTATAAAAATCAAGCCCAATGCCAGGAAGAGGAGGTCAAGACAAATTTTGTTTCTTAGAAAAGGTTCATATTTAATTTGAGGATCTCAGGGAGTCAAGAAATAATAAAGATTATTGCAGTGGAAATGCTGAGCTTCCTTGGGGTGAAAGACCTGAAATTCTGGGAATATTAGTGTGAGGTTACACTTGATTTTCAGACCCATTAGGACACAGAAAGTCAAGTTATTTGCCAGTGTCCATGTTGATCATTAGCATTTCCGCAATCTCCGGTTATTGTGACTGCTTTCTTGGGCAGAGTTAGAGAGTTCCCAACCAACCCTCCTGAAGTATATTCTTAGAAATGAGTCCTGTGCAGCTGAAAGGAGAGGTGTTACACAGATTTGTTATACTGAATAGAAAAGGAGAATCTCCTTGAGGACAAAACAAACTGCAGATGGTGCGTGGTATACACATCGAAATACTGTATAGTGGAAAAGTCCTGAGACCGAGTATGAAGAGACTTTAATTCTCAGTCCTGAGCATCATTTCTCTGAGTCTGGGTATGAGTGTTGTCTTCACAGAGCCCTTTTTTGCTGATGGTTTTCCTGAGGCTGGTTGGAGGTATAAGAGTTCAGCTGATCTGTAGCCGTTTGCATGTACAAGGCAGTGTGCCCCACACTGTAGTGTACCATGGGCTCTAGTCAGGACTCAGCCTGGTTTCCTTGTGGATATGTTCCAAAGTTGTCCATGTTTGCCCCAAACAAAATAGTACCCAGAAGGTTTTTATTCCATTGGACAATTCATTTTTTTTCCTCAGCAGTTGTAGGACAAGAAAAGGAGAGACTGCTAGTGTGACCCTTTGATCTCTTTCGAGAGTGACAGCCAGGACTTTGTCCTAAAGCATCTTTAGTGGGCACATTGTAGCTTCCTCTACTGGAATGTTGATGATGGGGTGATAATGGGTGGGATGAAAATAAATCATCAACATTTTTTTTAGACTCAAAAATTATTTTTTTTAATTTATTTTTTATTTTTTTAAATTTACATCCAAATTAGCATATAGTGCAACAGTGATTTCAGGAGTAGATTCCTTAATGCCCCTTACCCATTTAGCCCATCCCCCCTCCCACAACCCCTCCAGAAACCCTCAGTTTGTTCTCCATGTTGATGAGTCTCTTCTGTTTTGTCCCCCTGTTTTTATATTTTTGTTTTCCTTCCCTTATGTCATCTGTTGTGTCTCTTAAAGTCCTCATATGAGTGAATTCATGATTTTTGTCTTTCTCTGAGTGACTAATTTCACTTAGCATAGTACCCTCCAGTTCCATCCATGTAGTTGCAAATGGCAAGATTTCATTCTTTTTGATTGCTGAGTAATACTCCATTGTATATATATACACCACATCTTCTTTATCCATTCATCCATCGAGGGACATTTGGGCTCTTTCCATACTTTGGCTGTTACAAACTTTGGCTGTTATAAACATGGGGGTGCATGTGTCCCTTCGAAACAGCACACCTGCATCCCATGGATAAATGCCTAGTAGTGCAATTGCTGGGTCGTAGGGATAAATCATCAACATTTTATTTATTTATTTATTTATTTATTTATTTATTTATTTATTTATTTATTTTCAATATATGAAGTTTATTGTCAAATTGGTTTCCATACAACACCCAGTGCTCATCCCAAAAGGTGCCCTCCTCAATACCCATCACCCATCCTCCCCTCCCTCCCACCCCCCATCAACCCTCAGTTTGTTCTCAGTTTGTAAGAGTCTCTTATGCTTTGGCTCTCTTCCACTCTAACCTCTTTCTTTTTTTTCCTTCCCCTCCCCCATGGGTTTCTGTTAAGTTTCTCAGGATCCACATAAGAGTGAAAACATGGTATCTTCCTTTCTCTGTATGGCTTATTTCACTTAGCCTAACACTCTCCAGTTCGATCCATGTTGCTACAAAGGGCCATATTTCATTCTTTCTCATTGCCACGTAGTACTCCATTGTGTATATAAACCACAGTTTCTTTATCCATTCATCAGTTGAAATCATCACCATTTTAAAGATGAAACTGAGTCACAGAAATAAGGTAACCTGTTTTGGATCCCACAAGAGGAGGCAAAGCTGGGTCAGAAATCTGAATCTCTTTGGCCTGGATGTGCAGATTCTGTGAACAGTTGAAGGAGAAAGATGGTGGTGGCTGTTGGGGGAATTAAATGCTCTCTTCCCAGTGACCTTCCTTTTCTAACAGGGAGATGGGAAGATTTCGCTGCTGGTGACCCCTCTCTCAAAACCGAGACCACACATCTGTGTGCTCATGCATGCATTTGTCTGGGTTAAGTGTGTGAGGAGGTGATGTCAACTCTAAACTCCCTGGCTTAATTTCCTCTCCATTGATTCAGAAGTGGAAAAAGAAATGTCAGAACTCTTGAAGTGACTTTAAAACAAAGGTGCAGTGAAAGTATTAAGATCAGAAAAGAAAAAGAAATAGCTATTTTTAGAACTGAAGTTGCATTTTCTCACTGACTCCTGGCTGCTTGTTAAGTGCAGAGGCCTCACCCTAGGCTGCTTTGGTTCTCCCTGTTGGTTCACTGTAGTTCAGACTCCCTGTGCCCCACCTGCGGTCCTGGATTGCTACTGTTTGTTTGGATTTCACATGTTTCAGGGGCTGGGGACATTGGGAGAAGGGGCTGATCTCTTAGCACTAACACTACTTCTCCCACAACTGCAGCAGTGTTTTTTTTTCATTCCTTTCTTCTTCCTTCCTGTTTACCTTTGGCTTTGAATGAGTCAATTGGCATGTCTCTTTGTACTGGGAAAATTCACTCTTAGCCATGAGCAAGAGAGAGGGCAGGAGGCAGGGTTACAAACAGATATAAAGGTATGTTTGTGTCTGCATCTCTATTTCTGGGGGCAAGGGACAGTGTTGCCACCCATTAAATATTTATTGTATTAGCAACCTCTGGTCATCCCTGCTAATGAAGGGAAGGGATGGTATGATAATCCAAAATAGCACAAAGTTCCAAGTTATTTATATTTGATTTGGCAGTGCTTTACAATAAAACCCCATGAATTCAACCTAATTAGGAAGAAGGCCAGTTTGGATTAGTGAAGCCCAAATTACATTTTATGGAGAATTGATTTTGTAGCTTCCGATTGCTTACAGCAATTTGAATTAGGTATCAAAGTCTACAGTAGAGATTCTTAGGACAGTTTTAATGACTAGTTAAAAATATTTGGCACAATATTGTAAAATTTTATAGAATTGGCTACCTTCAAAGTGATTTAGACATTTCAAAACTGTCCTCTTAGGAGTTTTAACTATTTCTATCAATCTTGAGGTTATGAACAATGGCCTGCCTGACACATGGTAGGAAAGTAAATGCCTATTAAGATTTCTGTTAGATTTGAATGAACAAAACTGACCTACATGATAATTTTTTTTCCCTAGCAGATTTATGTATGTATCTTAGTTATGTATTGTTAAAGCTAATACAGATGGGGAGTCGTGTAATTTGTTTCTTAGAATGTCTTTATATAGAAATATACTTTTCTGTTGATGCAGGTGATAATTTTGTGATGCTCTAATTTATAACTGGTACCTCCAGTTTTAGTTTTTTAAAAAAACTATCTTCTTGGGTCTCTAGCCTTCTTTTTCTTCATACTGAGTCATCTGTAAACAACCACTAAAGCATTACAGGTAAACATCTTTTTGTTTTTACAGGACAGTTCTGGCTGTGCTTAGGTTCTATTAATGATAGCCCTGACATTTAGTCTTGATGTGAAAGCAGGTAAGATGAGTGAGTGGTTCCTAAATACTGGAACCTGTAGATGGGATGCATGGGAATCACCCAGGGAGCTTTAAAAAATAAAAAATTCATGGGCTCCACCCCAGAGATTCTGATTCAGTGGGTGTTGGTGTAGCTCCGGAATTTCTATTTTTAACCAGCTTTCTGGTTGCTTCTGGTGGGCACCCAAACACAAAGAGGTTGGCGGGAGTGGTTAAAAAGCCAGTAGCTGACAAGGACCCGGATTTGTCTTCCATCTGTGCACAGCAGATTGGAAGCTGCTTGATTTAGGAGCTGTGAGATAGTGGGGGCCTGTAAATGTGAAGTGGGGAACCTGGTCCTTTGAGAATAAAGCTAATGAGGCACATCATGTTTGTACTTCATACCAGAGTCTAGTTCTCTCTGTTGATGGTTTCTTCCAAAGAAGTCCTCTCTGCCTGGAAAAGGGTGACTGGTTATGCCTGGATTTGCCTTCTTGGTCAAGGGCCACATTCCAAACCTTGGTCTCCAGAGACCTTTAATACTAGCAACTGTTTGTTTGAATGCAGTGACCCTTCACTTTACTCAGTGCTGCCCCCTCAAAGAGCCACCTCACCTTCATTTTCTCCATAACCCTCCCCCATCTGTTCAGAGGCCGCAGTTAATCTTGCATAGCACCTAACAGAACAGGGCTGCCCTCCAGATAATTAGCAGCTGAGATCATGCTAGTGGCGTGCCGTGTGGAGTCAGCCCTTTCCATGCTGGTAGGTGGGGTTAGAATCAAGGAGTAAAGCCCAAAGTACCGGTAACAGGAAGTTCCAAAGAAATACTCATAGATTTGAATTGTTACAGACAGTTCATTATTTACTCCGTGAAATAGACTTACTTAAGGGCCATGAGGAGAGGTTATGTCATTTGCAGATAAAGGTGTGCTACAAATCCAGAACCAGTGATGTCCATGAGCCCTGGGGAGGTTTCAGTAAAAGGCCATTGCTTGAAAATCGGCTTTATTAGAACCCTCCCCCTGCCCCTAATTTGTAGGGTTGCTCATGAGTGAAGTGTCAAGGACTTGGGTTCTTGTCAAAGGCAATTAAATGGGACTTAAAGCTCCAGTTTTCGGGAATGAGAATTAAAAATAAAAGTGAGCTCCATTTGAGAGGGTTGTGCCATCTATCTTCTTAGTTGTCAATCTCTGCTCCCCAGTACCCAGCTCTGGAAGAAGAAAATGTGACATCTTAGGGGAATTCAGCAACTTTATCCTTGCGACAAAATTCTTGGTGGTCAATTCATGCATGGAAGCATTTCATTTGCTTAAGAAGTTGCAAAATTGGGTAAGAAGATTTGCCATAGTCTTAAGCATTGTAGACACATGTGGTGCATTGGAAGGAGCCCCACCCTAGGCCAGGTGAGAAGACCTGAGCACATGCTGTGATGAGTTTTGTAATTGTGAAGCTCTGGTGTGAGCATCAAGCAGTGCTGGGCCCGCAGTGTGCCCTTCTGCATGGCTTCCTGGGGGAACATGTCTCAGTAGTCACCCTCTCTATCATGGAAGTCATTGGTAGGCAGGGATGTGTCCTTACCGGTGGGTAGAAGGTGAGGCTTTTTCTTGGCCAGAAGGAATGCCCAGTTTCTGGTTCTTGGCCTAAGCACGGCATATACAGAAGATCTTAGGGTTAAATTGAAAGCCCATCAAGCTTGAGTGGGTAGTATGTTTCTTGTACTGTGAAGTCCTGCTAACCTGGATGAACTGGATGAATTACAGCTTAGGAACTGGTGAGCATACTTAGTGTTTTAAAATAAATACGGCTTTATCACTTCAGAAATTGTGACAAAATACATGTAACATAAAGTTAGCCATTTTAACCATTTCGAGATGTATGATTGAGTGGAAGTACATTCACAATGTTGTGCCATCATTACCAGTACCTAGTTCCAGTCTTAGCACTTGTAAGTATAGGAGATACTATTTACTTATTTTTAAAATGTTTATTTTTGAGAGTGCGCAAGTGGGGGAGGGACAGAGAAAGAGATGGACAGAGGATCCAAAGTGGGTTCTGTGTTGATGTGGGACTCGAGATCATGAACCATGAGATTATGACTTGAGCTGAAGTTGGACACTCAACCAACTTAACCACCCAGGTGCCCCAGAAATATTTTTTAAAAAATTTTTTAACATTTATTTATTTTTTTGAGACAGAGACAGAGCATGAACAGGGGAGGAGCAGAGAGAGAGGGAGACACAGAATCCGAAACAGGCTCCAGGCTCTGAGCTGTCAGCACAGAGCCCCACACGGGGCTCGAACTCACAGACCGTGAGATCATGACCTGAGCCGAAGTCGGACGCCTAACCGACCAAGCCACCCAGGCGCCCCTCAGAAATATTTTTTAAATAACTGACAAGTTTTCTATCCGGAACACACCTTATTACTTCACGCATGTTATCTCTCCTCTTTGTCTCTCATGTGTAAATAAACGAAGTACGTTACATGGATTGCATAGTCTGATGGTACCCAGAATGACCTTGGAAATTCTCTGTCAATGACTATAACTGGGCATTTAAAGACTGGCTCATGCTCGTGTGGTAGATGCAGAACCACGGTTCCCAATCCTGACACAATAGGTTGTCTTGAATGTGTTTATAATTGGCAATAAATTTTCCATAAAATATAGTATTGAACTAAAGCCTTTAAGAATAATTTCCTTCCTTTGCTTGAATATTTTCCCCTCAAGTCTTGTTTACATTGTGAATTTTCACGGCAAACCCTTTTTTTGGCCGAGCTTAGACTAAATTTTACCACAAATTCCAAATTACAGGAGTCGTGAACTTTTCTTCTTCCTGAGTTGGCCTTGTACTGGTGGAAACTTAAAGTGTGTAAAGTAATGAACTGTTCTGTGTTTGGGGTGGAGGGTTTGGGAGGTGGACTTGGGAGAAAGCATGCCTCTGTTCTTACAGGGTTCAGGGTCGGGTGAGGCTGGGGCGGGGAGGCAGCTAGCACAGGCTGAAGCTGACTGGGGATGCAGGCAGAGAGAGGACAGTGCTAGAAGACTCTGCCGCAGCCGAGGCAAGGACTCTTAGAAACCTTAGTTCCTTGGTGTCCTTTAGAGGCAGAAGATGGGTGTTAGGAGCAGTGGTTTGAACAGGTTGCATGTGGCTGGATGCACAGCACAGCTTGCATCCACTCTAGGTTGCGTGATCAATGGCATGGGCTCATGGAAAGCCTGTCTGCGAGCAGAGTCTTTTTCCAAGAGTCCACAGGGCTGTGTAGCTGGACAGTGGTGGACTTGGGTTCTCTTTCTTATGTTTTTTGTTTTATTGTGGTAAGATATACATGACATACATTTTATCATTTTAACTGTTTTAAGTGTGTAATTTAGGGCATTAGGTACATTTACGTTGTTGTACGACCATCATCACTGTCCGTCTCTAAAACTTTTCCGTTTTCCCCAAACTTGAAACTCTGTGAAATAACTCCTCCCTGTTCCCCTATTTCCCAGCCCCAGGCAACCCTTGTTATGCTTTCTCTCTGTATGAATTTGACTCCTCTAGGTATCTCATATAAATGGAATCATACACAATTTGTTCTTTTGTGGCTAGGATCTTAATCTTTTTTTTTTTTTTTTTTGATTAATGAAGTATAGCTGACCTACAATGTTATTAGTTTTATGTGTACATTGTAGTGATTGAATTCTATACATTCCTTAATGCTCACCATGATAAGTATAGCCACTGTCACCATATGTTTTAAAAATAACATTTACTATATTCCCTATGCTGTACATTCATCTCCATGACTTATTTATTTTATACCTGGTGATCTGTATCTCTCAATCCCCTTCACTATTCTGCCCATCCCTCCACCTACCTCCTCTCTGGCAATTGGTAGTTCATTGTATTTAAGAGTGTGTTTTTGTATTTTTGTTGATTGGTTTTATAAATTCCACGTATAAGTAAAATCCTGTGGTATTTGTCTTTCTCTGGCTTATTTAGCATCATCCTTTCTAGGACTATCTGTGTTGTCATGAATGGCAGGATTGCATTCATTTTGATGGCCAAGTAATACTCTACTGTATCTATATATACTGCATCTTTTCCAGTCATCTGTGGGTAGATACTTGGGAGTTTCCATCTCTTTGCTATTGTAAATAATGCTGCGGTAAAAATAGGCATGCATAGATCTTTTCGAGTTGGTGTTTTCATTTTCTTTGGGTAAGTATCTAGTAGTGGAATTGCTGGATCATTGGGTAGCTCAATGAAAAAAATTTTTTTTAATGTTTATTTTTGAGAGACAGAGCATGAGCGGGGAAGGGGCAGAGAGAGAGGGAGACACAGAATCTGAAGCAGGCTCCAGGCTCTGAGCTGTCAGCCCAGAGCCCGACGCAGGGCTTGAACTCACAAACTGTGAGATGATGACCTGAGCCAAAGTTGTACGCTCAACCAACTGAGCCACCCAGGAGTCCCAGGGTAGCTCTATTTTTAATTTTTTGAGGAAACTCCGTACAGTTTTCTGTAGTGGTTGCACCAACTTATAATCTCACCAACAGTGGACAAGGGTTTCTTTTTCTCCACATCCTCTCCAACATTTGTTATGTCTTGTCTTTTTGATACTAGCTATTCTGACTGGTGTGAAGTAATCAGCTTGTTGTTTTGATTTGCATTTCTCTGATGATTAGTGATGTTGAACATCTTTTCATGGGTCTCTTGGCCATCTGTATGTCTTTGGGGAAATGTCTATTCAGGTCCTCTGCCCATCTTTTAACTGAAAATCTTTTGGTGTTGTAGAAGATTTTAAAAAACATTTTGGATATCAACCCTGTATCAGGTCATTTGCAAATTTCTTCTCCCATTTGGTAGATTGTGTTTTCATTTTGTTATGGCTTCCTTTCCTCTGCACTGCACTTAACTCTAGTTTTCTTAACATGACTTTATCAACTAGCCCATATGGTGTCTTTGGGGGAAATACAAAAAGCACCCCCTTTCTTTGGGTAGGTGCAGTCCCTGGCCAGAACCTGAGCTTGACAAGTGGAGCATAGTGTAGATTTTAGCCCCCACCTGTTTCTTTGGCCAAACATAATTATGTAGTGACCAACTTGAACAACTCTTTTATCAGACCCTCAAAAGATTTCCTCTTCCCTGGAGCTCCTGGCTGGGTGTCTTCCCTGTTACCCATTTCTATTCTTCCAGCCCCTTTCTCCTATTCCCTAGTTCCCTTTGCTGCTTTAAGGTTCATGTTTGTTCATTCTCCTCAGAATGGGGCTTCCTAAGAATTGAAAAGCTTTCAGAGACCACCAGAAAAGGTTGGTGGGGCTTCTAGGAACACACATAACTCGTTCACATGTCATTTGGTGCGAGCTAAGTGCAAATGACTCAGGTTGATTAGATTTCCGTTAGAAATACTCAGGGGGTTAAAAATTAAGAGGAATAGTGTATAGAAAAATAATTGGAAGGTTTTACTTATGCTGATGCCTCTGAAAACTAGTGGAAATATTTTGCAAACTGAAAATGCAGCTGGTTGAGTGTGCTCTGAACCGTGCTGGGCCCTTGCCCCTACCTCTTTTAATAAAGCAGTGGCTGAATTGAAAGCAATCTAGGCAATAATGAATATTCTTGTAAATCTCTCTGGTTGAGAAACTCTAAAAATATGGCCAGAGCCCAAGCAGCAGCACCTATTCCCTCTTAATTCTACTATAATACTCGAATGATATTTTATAAGTCATTAAACTTTAATTGATGCCATTTTACTAAGGAGATTTTAAAAGCAGTGATGGCAGTAATTGGACTGATTAAGATGACTTCTAATTGTTTATTATGTGCTATGTGAAAAAGATTTCTATCCAAAATGTTGATTGTTTTTGTTCAGATGTCCAAGGAGTTGGCTTATTTATTATTGTTGGTGGTGGTGTTTTGAAGTGGTGAATCTAGTGAGAGACCTTAGCGTGGTTGAGAAATGATACGGATGAATTTTCATGCCCTGTCACTGTGGAGGTGTTGGAGCACATACTGGTGCAGAACAAGGAAGAAGCTGTATAAAATTTAAAAAAAATTACAAAATTCAACAAATCTGGGTAAAGTCATCTAGTGGAGGAATTTTTCAACATGTTAGCTTTGGTGAGAAAGAAATGGAGGCTGAGATTTGTTAAGGTCAAAGCATCGGCCTGGTCTTTTCACTTTGCTTTTGTTGGTTTACTGCACTAAGGGCATTACTCAAACGTATGCTATTGTGGTTGAGCTTCTTTACCCTTCCTTCTTCTGACATTCCTGGGCAAGGCTGTCTGCACTCAGGACAGGCATGTTACACAAGTGGGGAGAACTGTAGACTTGAATATCTGGCCAAATACTTTGTTGCAGCAGTTAACTGTGGCTCAGGATTAAACATTAAGACAGTGCTATCTGGCTTTCCTCCTCCCTTCTTCTGTAGTTTTTTTCCCTTCTGAGTTTGGTCATTCGTTTTTGCTGCCTTCAGAGTTTTCAGAAGTTGGATTGTTACTCTGTTATAAAAATAACACATATATCAGACTTGCAGATAGCCACTAGCTAAGAAGAGAGGCATTTGGGGGCAGTGAGGGACAGGGGAACCATGCAATGAGTGAAGAATGTAGATGTTGACTTGTTTCATGACTGGTGTCCCAAGACCCAGAGCGGATACAGGAGAATGGTGTTATATGGGAAGTCTAAAATATTTATGGATTGGACTCCATCTCTACATTTCTTTGCTCCTCATCTGCAAACCACCCTTTTTTTTTTTCTTTTCCCCAGCCCTACCCCTGGGGCAGCTGTCCCATTTTCTGGGTAAAGAACAATGTGAGGATTCCACAGTTGCCTTTAAGTGTGATTGCTGAGGCTATAGTGTTTGCGGGAGTTCTTCAGGTTGCGCCTTGTTCTTTCATAAAAACAAGATTTCTTATGCAAAATGGGTCACTTGAAAGCACCAAACAATTTCTCCAGAGCAACAGCCAGTGTTTCATGCAGGAGAGATGTTAGCAAACCACTGACATATGGATGTGATCTCTGTTACTTTGACCAGATTTGGTTTCTACAGAGTGCGTGAGAAGGGAAGATAAATTTTGTCCTAGTAATACTATAGCGACTCATAAATAAATGGTTACCCTTTGGTGCTTGCAGTTTTCATTAAAGTCGCCTGAGCTTTGTTATTGACACCATAGGTTGCCTATTCAGGGAAATGCAGTAAAATTTATCAGTGTGCTTTCTACACCTAATAAATCATCCAAACAGGGAACCATATGGCAGATAAGACCTTGAAAATGTGGCTTCAGCATGTGAGGAGTCAAGTTGCTGAAATCTTGAATGATTACAGCCTGCACATTTTCCCCTGGAATATCTTATAGTTATTTTACATGCCATTTTCTTGTTCACCCTATCACCTCTTTGTCTCTCTCCCTCTCGCTTTCTCTCTCGCTCTTCCCTCTTTTACCCCTTCTAGTGTCATTCCTCTTTGGCTGTTCTTTCTCACTCTTTGTTTTTCTTTTGGGTGGGGGTATAGCTTCGGTTTCAGCTTTAAAATAGGCGTCCAGAGCAGATAAGACGTTTTTATAATGTCCTGCTGGTTAGGAGGAAGAGGGGCAGGGAGGAGCAGAGACTGACGGGAAGGGATGATGTATGTGGCGGCTGTGTCCCTACTCTCCTCCAGCCCATTGTCATTAATCACGGCCATTAGTTTTCAGAGCTGCCTTGTCTGCACTGTGCCTCAGAAAAGCCATTGTTTTTTCATGCCACAGACTAGGGGAAAAAAGGGAAGAAAGAAATCCTAGTACTTTATTTCTCCTTCCTCATTCAGCCTCCTAGAATGTCTCTCCTCTCTTGTCTTCCTCCCACTCCTACCTCAATCCAGCTGTCTTTTCTCTCGTTAGAAGTTGGTGGTGGCAGTGGCAGCAGCCGTGGTGGGGACATAACCCCAAACTTTCAATGCCTCTCCAGTACCTGGGTTTTATTCATTTATCCGGCAATGTGGCACAGGACACAGAATTGGGATGTATTCACTGAGTCATAGCTGTGTTACTCATGATACAGTATTTAATTTACAAAGAGGTTCTGTGGACATTTGTGAGGTTTTTCCTTTTTTTGAGTTATGGGCTACATTTATTACCTGAGGATACAGCATGATAGGAGAAATGTGCCTGTAGCAGAGCATCTGTGCTGAGTGGCTGGGGAAGAGAAGTCTGCTACTGGGGAGGTGTAGTTAGGTGCTTACCAAGCCTTGACCATGTCTTCGGGATTCCATCACGGCTTGGCAAGTTCTTCAAGAGCAGCTGTGGATTATGGTCAGTTGATGCCACTCAGTCCACTTGGGTGAATCTCAGTGGTTGACAGGAGATGGCCATTTTCCTTTCCTTTGTCTCTGCAAGCTCAAGACTTGGCCCTGCTGACTCTATTGGCTTTGTGGCTGTTTAGTGGCAAATCGTAACTGAGTCATATACAGGATGTATGCTTACTATACTAATATCTTTAAAAAACTGCATAACATTTTGTAAAACATGAAGGCCAACTTCTGAGAGCATACAAGTGTAATTTTAAGTCTAACTTTATGAAATGTTCTGTGAAAATAGCAAATTGTTGGTACAAGGAGAAGTAGAAGAATTAATGAAAAGTTTGTATGACATTTTTAAAAAGAAAACTATTAATTACTTTCAAGAATAAAATTGAACTAGGATCCTTTAATATTGATGAGTAGAAGTACTTTGGGTACTTATTTTAATGGCAATATTGCAGTTATTTGCTTTTAATGCATTGGATAAATATTTATAGTATAGGAAAAAAGCATGTGAGCAAAAAATTAGAAGACCAGGATTACGCTTCTTTTACTTAGGACCTCTCTAACTTTAGTTAAGTTACTTGATCTCTGAATGCCAGTTTTGCCTTCTGTCAAATGAGAGGTTGGTTCTAGATCAATGTTTCCCAAAGTGTTGAGTCATGGGTGATATAGAATATAATTTTAGGTGGTACATGGAATGGACTTTAAAATTTTTATTAAGTGTTTATGATTACAGTGTACTTCTGTTAAATAATAACGGCTATCAATTTATGGCTGTATTATAATTTTCTTTAATTTCTGAATTAGCAGAAAAATGAGTAATTTAGAAGAAAAAAGGTAAAGTCTGTAATAGTGCTACTATTGTGGAGATAGGGCTAAAATTACGATACAGTATCAGATGACCAAATGTTATCCAGATCCAATGATCAGGGTCTATGAGTTAAATGATAGTTTATGTGTTAAAATGCATGATGTATACACACACACACACACACACAATCTTAAAAGTTTAAACATTCTTGGGGAGGTTGGGTGGCTCAGTCGGTTGAGCATCTGGCTCTTGGTCTCAGCTCGAGAGACCAAGATCTGGCTCATGATCTCTGGGTCATGAGTTCAAGCCCCTTGTTGGGCTCCTTGCTGGATGTGAAGCCTACTTAACAACAACAACAAAAAAGTTTAAACATTCTTTATCATCGTTTTCACTATGTTTATAAAGTTAACTTTAGTGGGGTTGTGTCTGAATGATTTCAAATTCTGATTTACTGAGATCTTTATGAAGATAGCTATATACATATGAATCTGATAATTTCACAGCATGATTCTAGACATTGGGGAAGTCTGAATGTCTAAGACATGGTGCTGGGGCTCTGTAGAGCACCTCTTACATGGTTTCATTTGAAGACATCTAGAAAGGCAAGAATATACCACCATACTCTCTGCCAGGGCGTCAGAACTTCCTGTTCTCTGGAATTTCAGTGGTTTCATATCTGTCGGAGCATCAGAGTCACCTGATCATTTAAAAAATACAGATACCTGGGCCCTATCCCAAATCTGAACAGACTCTGAGGATGGGAGCTGGGGATGACCCAGGTCTGCCCCAGTATTTGGGAACTGCTGGGTTAAGGAACTGATAGTCCCTGTGGAAAGTATGTTTTTGTGGAATAGACACTATTGGCTTCAACAGCCATTGCATCCTTGGCTTGAGTCCCTTTATCAGGTTAGTGGTATTACCTCCAAGGCATGTACATACAATATTGAGAGGCATCCAGATAAGATCCTGATATTGGACATTTCTGGATGGATAGCATAGTAGGGAGTGGTCTGGGGAGGCCAGAGCAACAGCCTCAGGGCAGGTGGGGAAGGCTTTCATGGTTCTCCCCAGCATAACCTCTAAGTGGAAGCAGTGAGCCTATATCATTTAGCAAATGGCTCGTTTAGGATACCTGGTGGCAATATCATAGCAAGTTGGCAGCTTGTGTCTCCCTCTTACCCAGAAAATTTGGCCATTTAAGTATCCCCTTCTATGTTAGATGGTGGGATTAAATTTACCCTCTAGTTAAGTAATATCTTCCTTCTAGTACACCCCTTTTATCATGCCAGTCTCCTCAGTCAGAGTCTCATTCATTGGCTCCTACTGACTTAGAGAACCAAGTGCAGTCATTAGCTTGGACTGTGCTCTGTCTATCCTCACTGGACTTCTCTCCTGCTACTCTTGTGTCTATACCCTCTGCTCCAGCCAAACCAATCTTATCACTTCACAAGCATGTCTTGTTCTTTCTTATCTTCCTTTACTCTGATCTGTCTCCCTGAGTCACTGCGTGGATTCCATTCTTAGTCCAGCACAGTTCTTGAGGTCAACTGCTGTCTCCTCTTTGCTGCATAAACCCTCGCACCACTGTCTGTCAATGTCTGGACTTTGGCTCCCCTAGAGGAGAAGGTGGCAGGATGGAGTAAACCTTACAACACCTGTGCTACCAAAGACCATGACCTTGGGCAAGTCCCCTTCATTGGGCCTCCATCTCCTCTGCTAGAAGACAAGAACACCGAGAATAAACAACCTCTCCCATCTCCTAGGAAGATCATAGGAGATGATGAATGTAGAGGAGCTTTGTGAATAACAACATACTGTACTCATGTAAGGGATATTCTTTGGGAATTAATCATGGACTGACTTGTGGCTGCTCTTGTATTGCTGTCTTATAATGCAGTTCATCTGCTGTATTGTTGTTCAACATTTCCTGTCTTGACTCTACCTTGGCCTTTTCTTTCCTTGGCAAATAATTTTCAACTTATTAAAATGCTATTCGTTATGAAATAACACTGTGAAATGATGGAAAAATTTGCTTGCAAGATCGATTCTCTTTAAATCTCTCCTTTCTTCCCCCTCTTTCCATCATAAGCTTCCATCTTTATGTAGGCACTGTTACCATATTTATCTGTCTCTGTATCTGTCTCCCATCCTGCTGTCCTGTTGATATAGAGTGCTTCTTTGTGTGTCTCCTGGAAACTCTTGAAGGGAAGCTACTTGCAGGTATTGGGGAAATGCCCTTGGTTTGTGGCTGACAAGTACGTTTGTAGTGCTTGCTGCTGGTTTTAATCAGTACCAAAAGGTGCAGTTAATTGCTGCGTTATGGGATGCATGTTCTGTGATGGGATGTGAACATACAAAGCCTCAAAGGTTTTCCTGTTCTTTGGCTGGGATTGAGAGAAAAATATCCATGTCTTTATGTTCCTCTCCCAATTTTTCTTTCTACCTCATCTTCTTACCTTTATTTCTACCTTTCTTCAGCATCCCACTCTACCTCTTCTGAAGATGATCTTGTGCAGTGGCTCCCTGTCAGACAGCAGCCCTCCCTGAGGTAAAGGCTGGGGAAGGCAGCATCTGCTTTGGAGTTAAGTAGATCTGGGTTCACGGTGGTCTCTGTAAACATGAGGGTTGTGTGACCTGTGTATACAAGTTGCTTAACCTGAGGACCAGTGTCCTGGTCTGTGAATGCAGCAGCATATGTCCCAGTGCCCAACAGAGCATATTCAATAATTTTACATGTTTTTCCTTACCTTTATTTCTTCCTACTTTGTTTTAATAACAGCAGTCCACCCCAACTCCCATGTAGTTTTATCTGTATTCATCTTGGGTTCCGAATGTGCTCCCACAGCAGCTGATGTAAGAGTCCTGGGCCAGCACACCCAGAACAGGCCCTTTAGGAGTGTTTGAGGGCAAAGGCCAAGAGTGCATGTTGCCTCCCCCTTTGAAGGAATTGTGCATTTACATATTGGGCCTGTTTATGCCATTCTTTGGTTCTACCTCAGTTTGGATTCTAAGTATCAGGAAAGGAGAATATTGAATGAGCTGTGCCTGTTGGTGTACAATTCAGGCACAAATGTAAAAACCAAACTCGCACTTAAGATTCTTAATACAGGTTGAATATCTCATTTAAAACCTCTCTCATTGAGAACCTAGTTATAAACGGGTCAAGTTGAGGAGTTCACTGATTTTATTTTCTGCTGTGGATTTTGGCTGGGGGTTGGCCTTCTAAAGCAGTAATGCAGGTTCCTCCACTTTCATGTATCCTTGTGCTTGATCCTGGGTGGGCAGGCATCTTCTTGGCATCTCATGCCTTGCAACCCCTGTTTTTAGTCTTAGATACACAAAGTCTTGCTCACCTTGAATGTACTTTTTCTTTACTCAACTTTTGACTTGCTTTTTTTTTTGAATTGCTTTTTAAGACCTACTTCAAATCACACCCCTTTGCAATTCCTTCCTTAAGCAACCCCTTTAGTGACTGTGAGTTACTTCTGTAGGAATTGCTGGTGAGTATTGCATTTGACAATTAATCCTTAGGACTTGGTGGTGTTTCTTCATTTTGAACTGTAACTTTGAACTTTGTGGTTCTCTTTTTTCATAGGTGTGTGTCCAATCTTATACTTTCTCCATAGGGTTTAGAGCAATGTTCAGCATAGAGTGGATGTTGAGAAACTGTTCTGTTGGTAGATTAGACTGAATGACTTGTCCTCACTCCCGGGTACCTCCCCTGTTCTCCCTGGAAGGCATCCCTTCTTTGTTTCTGGATTAGCTATTCTGCCTGCTGTTGGTTGGTAAGTACCTTGTCAGTCATTGAGTAGGCACCCAGAGAATTGCCCTATCCCAGTGGTAGAAGCCAACTTCTTGCTGCCCCAGCAGAGGAAGGTGAGTGAAGTACTTTCTCAGCTCACACAATGGCATTTCTCAGAGGTTTGTAAGCTCTCTGGAACCATGTGTGTGCATAGTATAGAACACTGGCCATGGTAGATGGAGGGAGAGGCTTCTCTGAGGTTCTGCTGGTGCCTCATTCCTGTTTGGCCTCTGCTGGGGCCCCTTGGAAGAAAAGTCTGGGCTGCCTCTGAGTAGAAAGAGGGAAATGAGGAAGACAAAGAAGGTGTGGGCTACTGTTCTTTGCAGGTCGAGAGGCCATTTCCTGGCACTGGTTGCTGATTTCCACCTCTCTCTGCTTATCTCCTCCATGATTATAAAGTGGTTTTGGCTATTTACCTAAAACACATAATCCAGGTGCCACAACATCAATCAAATGTTGACTTGATAGTGCTGGCAATTGCCTCCAGTTCAGGAAAAATTTGTCTGCTTTGGTTTTGTGCAGTGAGTAAATTGATTTTCTGAAAACTCTGTGTGTGTGTGTGTGTGTGTGTGTGTGTGTGTGTGTGTGTGTGTATTAGAATGGAATTTGATTTTTTTAGGGGGATTTGTTTTCTTCAGGGGTGATGGCATAGGAAGAGAGAACATAAAGTGTTTTGTGTGAGCTTGAGAACGAATAAATGCAGACATGAACAAAGACAAGACAGATATGAAATTAATGATGTTTTACTAATTCATTGCATTTGCAAGATGCAAGATATCCCAAAGATAGGAGGGGCCAGACACATCAAATGCTCGTGCACACAGAATAGCGTGTGTTGGGGTTTGATTACCTTCTTTCCTTCCCTACGGCCCCCTATTATAAGTAGGCATGCAGCCATTGTGCATGTAGTCTTGTCTACAGTTTTTACTTTTTGCAAAGTCATATGTTTTTAGCTCTGATTGCAGCCACTACCAAGTGGCTCACCTTGTCTTGAGTAATGAGAATAAACAACTGGTCACTGCACTGACCACTGAAACTAATAAAGATATATAGTACCAGGCTGGCTTAGGGAGTCACAGACGCATTCTTAAACTCTATGTGACATTTATACCAAAGGAACATGATTCCAAACTCACTCACTGCTTACCCATTCTGAGAAAGAACAAACTATTTGACTGATGGTTTGCTAAATTTAATATGCTTAGCAAGTAAAATTATTGCCTACTCTAATGCTGTGTAATTATTAAGATACACTGCTTTTAAAAATACCAAGTGAATAATATTGATTTAGTGAACTGCTATTTAGAAAAATGCCAGCAAAGGAGGAATATTTTATTTTAGCTGCCTTAGAGCTGTAATGGGTCTGGGCTGAGATATGCATGTGGAAATAAATTATGTACAAGGTAAACTATTTTGTTATGCAGTACCCATAATATTAATTAAGCCGTAATTTTACCAACAATGCTTTAATTTAACAAATAAACAGGAATCATCTGTACCATTCTTTCAAATATATAACTTTGGGACCATAATAAAACATGCAGGAGCACCTGCAGTTAATTGTAAAGCAAACAGTGAGACTAGCAACTTTAAAGGGTAATTGTAATTTATAATTTATTTATTTGACTTATGCTGGATATAATTACTGTTATAATGCATTATTATTTTCAGTCCGGCATAAGATCTATCTGATTCCAATTTAACAGGCAGCCTGGTGGAGCTTTCTGCTTAGGCCCCTTGAAAGTGTGCTCAGCTCCTTCCGTTCCCCGCAATGGGAGCTTGTAAAATAAAGAAGAATGGATGGGCTACTGTCAAAGACAATCCTTGTTCAAAGCTGTAAGAATATTTCCATTTCCATTTAAGCCAAGAATTTTCCCTGCCCTCACAGTCTGTTAGATAACAGTAGTGGGGAGTGAGGTTGTCAGGGTCTTCACGCAGCGAGGGCGCTGAGGGTGAATGGGCCAGGCTGGTGGTTCTGTGAGGAGGGAGGTGATGCAGCGAGAGGGATGGGTACACAGCCAGCTTTTCCCTAAATTCTTGTCTGAGGGTTGCTGGTGTTTATTGTTGTGGTGCTTTTGGGCTTTGTTGTTGTTGTTATTTTCAAGAGCAGCCTGGAAGGAACAGCCCGAGGGGGAAAAATACCATCGTGGAAGAAAAGAAGCAATTATAGCTGGCTGTTTGTTTGTGGCTAACAGAATGCTGAAATGGCAGATTTGCAAATTTGTAAGAGAGGGAAGCTTAGTGTTCATCTTTATCAGCCAAAGTGGTTTCTTGTTAGCTGAGCAGCAAGCTAGAAAGCGACCGATTTTGACAACATAATTTACATCTTTGTATAAAACTATTGCTGGCAGCTGAACTAATTTGTGCTGGATTAGGTTGTTTGTCTCTGCTGCTGACTAACCATGCAATCTATCAGAGGCCGTTTTCAAATATCACTTTTCAACTGTGCCCTTGAGAGGGGGAATTGATCGGGAATATACGGAGCAAAATTACTCCAATAACTTTATACAAGAAACAATTACGGAATCATACAGATGTGAATAATTCTGAAAAGTAGGAACAAATATGATGAATTTAGCCCTATTCCTATCTTTCACATGTGCATGAAATTTATAAATAATACAATAACGCATTATTGGCCCTGTTTCCTCTCTCTTTCTGGATCTAGGTCGATGACGGTAATAGGAGAAAGACAGGGAAGTGTTGGGTGGAAAACATTCTCGGAGACGGTATTGGAGGATTTTGCGGTGCAGGTTACATGAAAGTCACTTACGAGGTGTTGGAGACAATACTTAAAGTACTTGTGTCCCACAGAATGTCTTTTCATCCACTCTGTGTTTTATAAGTTTCAAAGTAAACGCTCTCATAGAAAGAGACATCAATCAGGCAGATATATTTGTGCTACCAACATGGGCGATAAACATACAAATATATTTTATCATGTATTTCTATGTTATATTAATAATTGTACCATGCAGAAGAGGAATGGAGTCTTTCTTCTGCTTTTAAGTAAATATCTTAAATGTTTCTTCCTGTCCTCAAGGGAAGATAACGGGATGATAGAATAATATAAGGGGGCAAAAAAGGAGGGGGTGGGGGCAGAATTCACAACTGATAACTGAGCTGGAGTTGTTTATAAGATGCCTGAGATTAGCCAGCAAACAAAAAAACCATTAAGCACCTATTATTTTAAAGCAGTGGGCACATTTTTCATCACTTCCCTCTGATAAATTTTCACTTGTGCATCCTGCTCCAGGTAATTAATTGCTTTCAGTTCAGAGGAGTAATAATGCAATAAATTATGCCAGTATTTCTAGTCAGAGGATCATATTGCAGCTTCCTAACCAAGGCAGCACTAATAACAATGCAGGGGACTGGTGGGCCAGAAGAAAAAACAGTGCTCCATTATCATAAATTGGTTATGTAAAGCGTGGAAGAACCAAGTCCTCAAAATTACTTTCAAGTGATCTTATTCGTGGGAAGTTTGCATGTTCAATGGGTTTGGTTAGGCTAATCCTGTGTGAAGATTATATAGCTACTCTCAGCCCTGGAAGCCTGCTAACCTTTGGCACTCCAGCAGTGATGGTGGGGTCATTGTTGTGGGGGTAAAGCTTGAGCGGGATGCACCTTTTTGAGATGGCAGGGATGCTGCTGCTGATGGTATTCATGGTGTGTTGAGTGCTTGCCGTATAACGAGCACTGTTCTGAGCCTTTACATGGACCAACGGTATTTAATCCTGGTAGCAGACCTCTTGAGATAGGACTATTCTCATCTTAAAGATGAGGAAACTGAGGCACAGAGAGTATAGGTGAGTTGTGTAACTGGTAGGGGAGTCTGTGTTTTTAACCAACACACTGTACTGCATTCCGGAGGTTTACTCCTGATTCTAGTCTGCGTTGCAATGGATCAGGATAAGGTATGGTTGGAGGCAGTGGGGAAGGCTCTAGCTACTTTTAAAAAGTAGTTTTAATCTTCCTTGGTTACTTACCAAGTGGATACCCCACTTTGCCCATCTTCTGCAGACTTGTCTCTAACTTGTGGATCTCTTGTGTTAGCTTAATATCTTTTTCTAGGCTTAAAAAATAGCACAAATATCTGCTCCCTACCCTTTGTGTAAGAGACTTCAATAGTTCTCTCTCCCATCTTCTCCCATTCTTTTCCTTCTCAAGTTGCAACTTTCTGAAGAGCCTTATAGAGGAAATTTAGAGAAATGTTGAGTCTTTCTTTAGTATGTGGTACACTTGTATTTTCTGTTGGCAGCTTAAAGAGGAGGTGAGGATCTATTTTAGCTGACCCCCCCCCCCCCCCGCCTCCCTGCCTGTGCACAAGCAAGCCTCAACCACTTAGAGCAGCACCAGTGGCAGGAGAACCAGTTGCTCTCCACTGACCCCTCCTCCTCTCCATTGAGTTTTCAGCATCCTATACAGTGCCTGTCCAGTGGCTGGCCCTCAATAAATATTCTTCATGGGACAAATGGACGTAGTTAAGGTTTGGAAAATAAATGAAAGTGCAGAGAAGATGACAAAATATCACCCATTATCGGGCTACTCTGAGTGGACTGCTGTTAGGTATTTTCTCGTACACCTTCCAGTCTTTTTTCAGCGCATTGCCCTGTGCCCACCACAACTCCTACTGATAAGTACATTTTCTCCCTCCCAGAGAAGAATCCTAGTGCATGAAGTTTTAACTTTTTAGTCATAACGACTTTGGGGGGGCAGTTATAAAATTCCAGTGGAAATGGCAAAACAACAATGGATACTAGTGTGCGACTTGAGGTTTAGATTTCTAAGAAACACATGAAGAATGTTACGATGCTGATAAGTTCAGGGGTAGAAGGTGCAGAAAGGATAACGTTTTATTCTCTCCTTTTTACATTGTTCCTTTTGGGTCACAGCAGAACACTGGTGCTGCATTTTCTATTGGTATGTGTTCTATTCATTTTCTGGCTCTGAAATGGATCACATTGAAAATCCAATGCACTCCTCCCGTGAAGGTGGAAATAGGATTTGGAGAAAAAAGAAGAGCAAGGTATTGCCCAGACTAACGCTATAGAAACAATTCCATCTTTTCATAAAAATGCTCTAAGTCTAAGCTCCTGGCTGTAAGCCAAAGCCATGGCCCAGGCAATACTCAAAGTCTTGGGCTGCTCCTTTCTGGGCCTTAAGTTTGTCCATGACCTGACCTCAGAGCACTGGCCCATCAGAACGGCTGCCTCTTTATGGTGGCGCTGACAGTGGACGTGCCAGCTAGTTTCCAGAAGGCTGCCTGAGTAGTGCTCAGGACATACAGGCTGGGGGGATCCGGGAAAGTCATTCAGTCTCACACACTGCTTCTTGGCATCACTGCCTTCCACCCCCCAAACAGTGAGCTGCCTCTTCATTGTCCACGGAGCTAGGATTGGAGGCTGTTCCAGTCCCCCTGGTAGTATTTTTAGTGCAACCCGTCATCAGGGGCTTAGGTGCTTTTGTGAATGAGTAACCCAAATGGCTAAGTGTCAGATCTTGTGCATCTTATCTTGCCCTTGTTGGACCCAGAAGCAGAGAACTCTGACTCACTGTGACTCTCTAGATGCTGTCCTGGGTGTGGAGAGAGCCCTCTGTTCATCAGATAAGAAAAGCTGGGAGGTAGAGTTAGCGTTCTGCATGGAAAGAGCTCCTCAGTCATCATGAGTATCAACGTCTAGTTAGGAAGAAATGTTGGGCAATTGAACCTGGCACTTTTTTTCTATATTATAAATGACTAGTTTTAGGTTCCCCTCCCAACCTAGCCTTTTTCTCTTTTTTCTCTTCTTTTCTCTCCTCTCCCTCCCTTTCTTCTTTTTGGACTTACGAAAGGGCCTTCAACTTTGTAATTTTGAAACATATTCTCCTACACATGTCATTGTCCTTTTTAATAGGATCTGCCAGAACCACTCTGTGCGGAGTCCCACGTTTTCACATTATTATCTCATTGTCTATCCCGAGTGTTATAGCCTTACTATGACTTCCTAACTAATCAGCTATTTCAACTTTCATTCCATAAGCTTTATGTCTGAGTGTAATTAAATGAGCATTAAGTCTTTTTTTTTTTTTACTAGCAAAGCCTGAAAGTTCTGATATTACAGTAATAAGTGTGAAGTGAATTTTGAATGGCATTTATATCTGTTCATGGGCTCTAAATGTTTGATTTGCATAACTAGTTAAAATGATATCAGAGCAGCATATTGATTTAATTCCATCTCAGAAAACTGTTAATTAATAATGATAATAAATGTGTCAGTCCTTTATTATCTGCTTTGAATTGGTGATGATAGCTATATTAATACCACTTCAGTAATAGACCTCTGCTGGCTATTGTTGGCAAAGCTTTCAAGGCCTGAATCACCTGCAATCAGAATTTAGAAAATTTATTGCAGATCAGTTTTAAAAAGAACAGCCATTCCATCATAGATGTAATTTTATTAACACCTACATTTTAATTTAACATTTTATTTACATAAATCATCGTGATCAGAAACTTCAGGAGGGTTTTAAACAAAGGCACTTTTTCATTTTTATGTTCCAAGTTAAAAGTTGCCTGATGGAAGGACTGGGCCCAGGATGATCCCTTTTTGTGGGGCTGGCGGATACATGGCCCCTTCTGCTGCATTTCCTCCTGGCTGGGCTGGCCAGTCTCTGGCTCATCATTAAGGTGAAACCTACTGGTTCTGTCGCATTGCACACAGGCTTGTGTATATGTGAATGGTGGGATTGTTGGTGAGGGGAGGGGGAATCCTTTCCCCTCCCTACTCTTTCAAGGACTATCATGATTTAAGGAGCAGGTCTTACTTCTTTGGCTTTTGGGGATGATGGAAAAACCAAGATGTCTTCTCTATCATTGGGTTTCTGGAAAGTGAGGATAACATGGATAGTTATCTTGCAGTGGCTAGGCATTTCTGCAAACTGAGATCTCTATGGCCCAGTAATGCTGAATTTCCAGAAAAGGTACCAGACTCTCAAGAAGAAATCTTCCAAGTGGTTCTCAGTGGCTTAATCTCTGTCACATCCAGTAGTTAAGACTGTTGATGAATGTACATTGAAAATTTTATAATCTCACTTTGAGCCTTAGTTTGTTTGGAAAATGGGTAATGAGTAGGATTAAATGAAATTTCATAAACACACATAAAGCAGTGCTTGGCACCCAGAAGGTACTTAATGATTGATAGTCTTTTCCTTTTGCTCTTAAATTATAGGCGTACACTTACCACTCCTTGTCCATCCACAGGCTGAATAAAGGCTTGAGCATTTAAGTGTTCAAATTCTTGGTTCCAAGAATGTAAGTAACTATCAGGTTTATATCAAGGAGCTTGAGGATCTTGTTGCTTTCCCCATTAGAAGTTCACCCCTAGGTTTGCCTTGGTGGATATCAACACAATCTGCATACATAGCATCTGCTTCCCTCCCAGTCCTTCATGTTTGGTTTATATCTATGGATGTTACTATAGAGGGGTTGTTACTATCTCTTCCTTTATTTTCCCACTTCATAACTGGGTCCGAACTTGTTTGTACCTTTTGATCTTCCTTCTGACCTCTATTTAGAGAAGACATTTCCAGCCATGACATGTACCTGCAGAATCTTCTTACTGGCTATAACTGAGCTGTGGCCCAGAGAGTTTATGACATGCCCAAGATCTCATAACTTCTTAATTCCACGTCATGCATCCTGTGTGTACCACCTACCAGTTCACTCAGGCGGCTCATGAAACCTCAGTACAACATGGAACAAGGACTCCATTTCTTTCTTTGGGCATCCATCCCTTTCAGTTTCTGGTCATTACTTCCCTTTTTATGTTCAGGTTCCACCAGGCAGTGAGCCTTGTGGCTCCCCCTCCCTCTCACCCCCCACATGGAGGCCTGAGTGGAGTCTTGGCCTCACAAGAGCTCACTAACACTCCCTTCAGACTGTCCCATCACCAGTCTTTTCCATTTCTTGATGGGGAAAAAACACATCCTTTGTTTGAGCCTGTGATAGATTAGCATGGCTTGGAAGGAGAGCTGGCTTTCCGAACTCCTGTGGGTGTGTCTCCAGCTGAACATTTCTCTCCTGACTTTGATTTCTCTCTCAGCAACTGGGGGTGTAATTCGCCTTGACATTGCTGGCCATCAGTGCTGCACTGAAATGGGCCTTCTTTGACTCAAAGTGACAGCCCTTGGCCCTTTTGACATTGTTTCCATAGATTTGCAATGAAACAGTTTTATATTTTGCAAAATAGAGTGATCTCCTACAACTGGCATTGATGTGGTTTTGCCATGGTCTTCTGGATGGTAGGGCTGTTTCCACTGACCCACCCGAAACTGGTTCCCCTTATTCTGGAATGTGGGCACATTGCTGTTAGGCTGCTGGGGATGAGGAGTTTGTTTGGTTTTGTAATCGGTGATGACCACCATAATGTGTTCTGTCCTTGTGTGGATGCTTCTCCTTGTTGTTTTACTGGCTCCTAATATTCCAAGACCTTTACTGCCCATCAGCAACCTTAATGCTTCTGCTCTTCTACATTACAGTAGGATGTGATCAGTATCCCAGGGAAGAGTGAGCTTGGTATCTTCCCAGGGAAGGTTACTTGAGTGCCTCTTACACTTATAGACAGTATGATCTATAGTCAGAGGGAATGTCAGTCTCTTAAACCTTTGTCCAAAATGTGGAAATCTGTGGGGAAAATTATTAGGGGAAGGAATTGGGATGTCCACTTGTTGTCAGTTCTTTTCAGAGAAGCTTAAGTCACAATCTGGTTATTCTCAGCATTTTCTAAAAATACTTGGAGGTGGACAAATAAGGATGTTTCTTCATGCCATCTAAAAAGAAGAGACTGTGTGATACTTTTTTTTTTATGTTCCTCGAAGGCTCTAACCTTTGGACTTTGAAATTTACCATCTTAACTAGCCAATATCGAATTATTCGGGAAGGCTTTACTAATATACTGTTAGATATATTGGAAAGAATATTAAAATATTTCTGTAAATGTTATACTCTCTAAGCTTGCACCCTTCAGATTCTCACTCAAATGTTAAAAAGTCCTGGGGATTTAAAGATTGGATTTTCTTTTTTGCCACCAGGTGTGTCTTGTGGGGAGGGAACCAGGTTGTCTTTATATTAGCTATAGGAGGAGCCTATGTCTCTTCCAGCATAGAACTGCTGAAGGGGTCCTTAAAGAGTGGGATTTTTTTTTTTTTTTTTTTTTCCTGCTAAGATTCTTTCCTCCTAGTGTCAGGATCAGGCAGCCATTCCCCACCCCCCACCAAGATGTCTGGTCTGGGCTTTGCCTTGTCATGGACTCTGCTGGTTAGAATTTTCAGAACAGCTCCATGTGTGTATTTCTGACTTTGGCTCCTCCCTGCGTGTTGGGGGAGGAGTCCCAGGAGAGTGGATTCCTGGCAGAAGATGTGGTGAGTGCCTGAGCATGTGTTTGAGGGGAGATGGGGTGTCAGGCTCTGGAAGTTCTCTGGAGCACTCTCCCAAGGCATTGTGACTATTTACATATTTTGAAAAAAAAAATTAAGGCCAAACTTCTCAAAGTGATGGCTTTTCTTTTTACAGCCTTGGTTTGCACATTTTTTAGATTCTGGCCTGGCTCTTCCTCTCGGATGGTCACACACCATTTGGCCCAACTTTCTAAATGGGGGAGGAGGATATGTAATAGAGAGCTGCGCTGCTTTTACAAGTCTAGGAATAGGAGTTGGGAGGTTGGCTTGTGAATTTTGGTTGAGGTAGGTGACCTGGTACGTAGGTGTAAGAGTTGTTACAGAAGAGGTTGAGTTTAAACACTCTCTTTGATGGCATTTTCTGAGTTTCCATGTATTTTTTCCCACTCCTTGTGTGAGTTTGTATTCTTTAGCTCCAGCTGTTTGTGATATTTCACTGTCAAATACATAATTAACAATTTTGTAAGCCAAGTTTTGTGATGTTTTTACATTCATGCACTGAATGTCTGTCTTAAGCCAGTTACATCTTTTTTATTTAAAGTTGCGTCCCCTCACTCTCTACCCCCTAACAAAACCTGTTTCTAGAAAATGTGCCATCCTAACATGTTTCCAAAGAATGAACTGTATCAAAGTGGACTTGGGAAACTGCATGAAAGTAGATTTGGGAATACAGATGTAGATTGTGGTGTGGAATTGCTTTGGAATTTGAAACTGGTTGTGTAGACAGAGCTGATGATGGATCCAGTTGTGAGTAATTTTTTGAAACAGATGATGTCAGTGGCAGTTTTACGACTAGGATTTTGACAGACTCGCTTAAGTTGCTGGAAGATGGGTGAGAAAGCAAGTCACAACTAAGGGTTGAGCTAATAAAATCAAGGAGTTAAAAAAATTAAGAAATCTCTGTTTACATTTTTTCTTTGAAAGCACATATTAGAGTGAATTCTCCCACAGTATATTTTAGGCCTTTTTTTTTCTTTTCCAATCTTAGGAAATTTATTGATATAAATAATCACATAGGGTCAAAGGAGAAACCTAGATCATCTTAATAGAATTCAAAATTCATTGCTGATAAACTATTTTTAGTAAAGTAACATTACATAGAGATTTAACATGATGGAAACCTTACCTCATGTCAGAAGCAAACATCCTCTTCAGTGGTGCAATGTTAGAGAAAGGGTTGAGATAAGGGTGTACATTTCTGTTATGATTTAAATGAAATTGTTTTCTTAAATCCTGGAAGATCTCACCTGGAGGTTTTGGTCACTCTTGGGCTGAATCTGACCATCAGGCACTCTGTTTTGATCTGTGTTTTCCCTGTGTTTAAAAATTAAAAAAAAAATTGTGAACATTTAAAGAAACTGGAGGTTTCACCAGAAAATCCTTATCTCTGGTTTCTCCTGAAAAATTTGGCAAGATGAGACCTGTAGTCCTGAATGTAACACGTGGCCAGAACAGAGTGGTAACTCCTGCCGTTAGACACATGGCTCCCTTGTCTCGGTCACAAGGTCCTCTTCTGGCTCTGTTCACTCGATTATCTTACCTGCCTGGCCCTGTGGGCCCTTGAGTTTGCAGGGATTGCCTTAGTTAATGCAGGAAGATAAGAAATAGAAACCAGACATTTATATAAATCATAAAAAGGAGGAGGTAAAAATACCTTTTTGAATGAAGTGATTGCTGAGCTGGAAAACCCAACAGATCAACTGAGAACTATTAAACTAATGAGAGTTGCATGAAATCACAAAATGGATAGAAAAATCCATACAGCAAAATGGGGGAAGGGAGAAAGGGGCTCATTTACAATTAATAACAGCAACAATGTAGCAAGAAATAATGCAGGACTTACATGAAGGACACTTTATTCCTTCACTTTACTGAAGAGGGTAAAATCGGAAGAATGAAAGACAAAATAATTATTTTGAATAATTATTTTTGAATTATTTTCCAAATAATTCAAATTTATCAAATTGAAAAATGTGTGAAAAGGTAGTCTTCCCATGTCCAAAGAGTTGTTGAGACCCCCCTGCCACCGTTTTTAGAGAAATGAGAGAAGTTGTTGGCTTGCTATGCTATGGGTACCTAAGGAATTGGGGCCACTTTGGGGTGTTTCCCAGGAGATGGGAATTGGGGATATAGGCTCTGATGACTTTGTGTTTTGTATCAACTGAGTAGTTGATATATGACAGGCTGGATCTCTGTTATGTTTCAGGTGCTCTTTTCCAGTGGTTATGATTATTTAACTTCCAGCTTCAGGCCAGGGTAGACTAGAGCCCTGGTGGACTGTGCCTGAGTGTCTGAAGGCCGGATCTGGCCTTTCACGTTGGATTATGGCCTTGTTCCCCACTTCCTCTCTATTTGATGCCTCTTGGGGAGTTGAGTCTGTCAATTGCTGGGTAGTTTCTGTTTTCAAAGTCTTTAAGCTCAGTTTTTGGAGGGATTTGATTCTATCGCTCTCCCTGCAGGAACAGATTTGAAGGTTCTGGGCTTAAAAAAAAAAAAGTTCCCAGTGGGCCTAATTTTTATCCACAATTAAGGCCACCACTAGCACCCACAAGGAGAGACTTGAAGAATAGGTCCCAAGTGGAATATCTCTGGTTCTGTAGTTATAGGAATTCATGAAACAAGAGGCATTTGATTTGAAGGATTAAAAGAGTTGGCCCTTCTTGACATTTAGTAGGATGCCCCAAGCTGCTATTTCTGATTAAAATATTTGTGCAGAAACTCCTGCCCTGTGTATTGTCAGGTTCATGATTTTCCTATTTCTCTTAAATGTCTGGTCTGCAATGCCCTGTTATTTTCTGAGAAACTCCTGCGTTGTGGTTGTGTGGTTGTTTTGCAGTGTTTACTCATTTTTGAGAGGCCATGTGGAAAGTACTTGTGCTTGAGATTTATAAAATTTGCTCATACCAAAACTGTCTTATTGGAGAAATTCAATGCTCTTAGGACTGAAGATTTTGTATCTGAACAAAATACATTTTAATATGTAAGTATTTATATTGATTAATTCTTTGTAAAACTTAATTCAGTGAGTATTTCTTGCATCTACCCCTCTACCTAGCTACCTACCTGTCTACCTATTTCTAGGCTTAGGATTCCTGGAGGGAATCTTATATGGAGTTGAGAATGTAAGCTTTGGTTTCAGACTTGGGTTCAAATCCTGTTGATGTCACTTAGGAACAGTGTGATCATGTGACCCTGAGCAAATTACTTAGCTACTCTTAAGACTCATGACCTATATCAAAGAGTTGTAAGAATTAAATAGGTAATATAATGGAAAACTTGGCCCGATGCTGGTATATAGTAAGCTCTTACTAAAATATTAGCTACTTACATTAGCATCATGTGGGTAGCAGGATTACAGGTAAATGACTTCAATTGCCTAAGTTTTCATTTTTTCATGAATTAAGGCTTGCTCTGATAAAAATGATTCATATAATTTTCAAAATGATACGTGTAATTTTTAAAATTGACAGCCATTTTTTTTTAAAGCTGTTAAAGTGATAAAAATCCAGTAAGAGCCCTCAGCCCTCTTGTCTCTGGGCAATAACCCAGCAGCCTTTTATCACCTGTAGGTTAGCAACTCGATTTCAACTCCCACACAGTCCGCCCAGGGTCTGAAGATCTCCCCTTCTAAGACCAGAATCTACAAGGTTTTTTCTGTTTTTTGTTTTTTTCACTTGTTTACTGGGGATCCATAAAACATTGAGGCAATCTAAATGACAAACAGCAGCTGACAAACTAAGAAGAAAATGAGGAGGAAATAACTATCTAACATCTAGTGAGTGCTTGGCTACATTTTCGTTTAATTTGCATTGACTCCTCTACCTGGGGGTGGGGGTGGGTAGGAACTTTTATGCCCATTCTGCAGAGGAGACCAGTTCTGAATTAAGTAATCTGAAGTTGTACAGAAAGAAACTGGTAGTATAGATTGGAACTCTGTGAAGCTGGCACAGCCAACCGGCAGGCGGAAGCTTTTCTTTCTTTTGGTGTTGTGGCCAAGACTTACATGGATTCAGCCTACCTTTGTGTGCAACTGGTCCCTGTTCGTAGCCAGCATCTGTTCTGATTGGTCCATTCCTATGCTGTCAAATATTACAAGTATTCCCTTCTGGTTAGGGAAAATTGTCATGTTGTAGGAAGCCAGATGTCATTTATTTGGGACGCATTGATGGGAAAGAAGTAGAAAAACGGGAGGGAGAGAGGAAGAGGAGAGGAAGAAGCAGCAGAAATAAGTACAGAGTGAAGGGGGGAGATGGGGAACATATCCCCATATGGGATATCTTCCCTTTCAGGAGGTTCATCTCTTAAAGGCCATTCTCCTGGAAAGCTTGTATAACATGCACTAATATCTCTAGATTGTTCAGAGAGCTGAAGCAGGATCCTGAACTACAGAGATGCTTAACCTGGCTTGGAAAATGTTTCAAAGGAAAAATTTGCCTGCTGCATTCCTAAGCTTTCAGAGAACACAGGTCTTTTAAAGTTTATTTTACATTGAGCAAGGCAGTGCCTGTCACACACTGATTTCTCCCTCCCCTCTGGGTCTCAGCTGTCTTCCTAATAGGCAGCTGCCCAGAGTGGAGTGTGGCATTGTTAACCATCAGGGGTGACCAGCCTGTCAGCCTGTCTGGCTGGAACCCTGGACGCTGGAGGCGCCTGACAGCAACCCCATTTGCATCCTGTGTAGAGAGCACCCGCATCCTTTCTCATTAAGAGAAAAGTTACCTTAAACACCAGACACACTGGCAACTGGAGACCCTCAAGTAGCTTCTTTTGGATCTCATCCTTGACTGTGACAGCATCAGGAGTGGTAGTTTCCAAATTGTATTCTTTTTACAACATTGAAAACTATTTTCCCATGTAAGCACTTCCACTGAGCACAACGAGAGGTAACAGATTATGGAGAAGTTGTTCTGGTTAAAGAATGAATGAGAAGCCTGAATCTCCTCTGCTTTATGCGGGGAATACCTCTAAATAATCCCAGGGTTCCTAGGAACACAGTTTGAGAACTATGGTTCATGGCACAGGGCAGTTTTAATCTTCTAGCATTTCCCTTCCTGTTTTTTTTTTTTTTTTAACTTGTGCTTTAACTGAGTGACTTCTATAGTTTGCCTTCTCAAATGGCAAAGGGTTAAGAATACTATAAAAAATTAAACCAAGCCCTTCTGAGGACAATTTGTAAGACCTGTGTTCCAAATGGCTTTGGGGAAGGGATGTGACATTGTATAATGACTTCTTGGAAAATTTGTTTGTTACTTTTTCCCCTTTCTCTATCTCCATTCTTCTCTCCCTCTTCTCCCCCCCCCACCCCATTCCTGATTTGATGAAACTGTTTGTGATGTCCAGCATATATTTTACTGTTCACTGTGTGTTGTTGTACTTTAGCAATTTATAACTATGATCAATGTTGTGACCTTAGGGAAATTGCTTATATAATTATAGAAAGTTTACAGTCGTAAGACAAGGAATGGGGAAAATATATCACTGTAAAATATAAATATGTTTAAATTACATTTAGGATTTGGAATAGTTCCTTGCTTGTGTTTTACAGAGTAATCTGTGATTTAAATCAGGTTTAGTTGTGTTTTTTCCCCCCTAAATTGGGTATTATAAATCAAGAGTAGATGCTGGATATAGCACACAAGAGGATTTCTTATACATTTTAATGTTGCATAAGTAAGAAATACCAGTAGTTCAGCAGTAAAATTGCAAATGTAAGCAAAAGTGAAGATTTTTCCAAATTTAACTAGGTTGCATTTGTTTAGTAAACTCTAGCAATAATTTACTGTTTTATTACGTTTGCCTTTGAGATCTGGGCTGACTTTTTTGTTCCCTTCCTTAAGGAAGAAAAGGGAGGTACATTACTATAATTGCTTGGAGCTAGAAAAAAACAAGAGTACCATTTTGCTTTCCCCACCTGTGATACATAAACTTTAAAAAAGGAGAAGGGTGGGTAGAACACTTGTTAGGATTAAATGTATTCATGGATGTATCAGTCACACAAGCAGGGTGTTTATTTTTGGTAGGGTCAGGCTTTCCATTTGTGCCATCTGGTATGAGACTGTGTTTTTGTGCAAAAAGTAAAGTGATAGGCCCAGTTTTGCACGTGTAAGCTGCTGGTAAGGATTGGGGCTAGGGAGATGGGGAAGCCAATACAGCCCATTCAATTGTGAATGGGTTCATGTCTTGCTTCAGATCTTTTGGGGTCTCTTAGAAGACAGGTAGGTTTCATTCAAGATTGTCTCTCTTATGCCATACGGATGAATTTCAGTGTGTGAAGAGGGGTTGAGTGTCCTAGAATGGATGCTGGCATTGGGGAGAAGGTGGGCGGAGGGAAGGATTTCTCAATGAGCGACGTGGCTTAGCATGCTATGCTCCTGACGTGTCAGATTGTCGCCCACCACCCCTCCTCCCGCCACGTGCTTCAGATGGTTAACATGGACCCCAGCTTAGTTTAACTGTGGTTTGAGAGAAGTGAACTCTGGGATTGGGTTGGATGATGTTGATTAATAGGAGTGAGAGGGTGAGAGACTCCAGGGCCAAGCAGTAGGTCCATCTTGGTGGCATCTGATGTTGATTGGCTTTGTCCTGCGCGGCTGCGCTCGGAGAGCGGACATTAAGATTAAGTGATGCTGTCGTGTTGAGGAGCACGGCACTGCATCATTCTGGGAAGAGACAGCTGGGGTGGTTAATCCTTCATCACCAAGGGAGCACTGCCAGCGGAAAGATATACAGCCAAAGATAACCCTCCATAACTTGTGCTAAAGATCAGAAAACTTTGAATTCACATCCATCTGCTTAGTCTGGGGTGAAGATGAAAGATAGGCAGAATAGGAAATAAAAAACTCCTGAGGGATTAATCTTAGGCACGGTATGTAGCCCACAGAGTGAGCAGGCGGGAGAGAAACTTTTACATGGCGTTTAAAAGGGAATTAAATGCACCCGGTTTCACAGCAGCCTCTTAAAATTAAATGATACATACTCTGATTTTTGTGTTATATTCTCACCATTTCACCCCAAAAGGCTGTCCCCATCCCTCTTAGACCTCCTTTAATTATTTTTTTTAAGGAGGTACTTTTAATTCTATACTTAGGGACAAAAGTATGTGGGCAAAGAATGCTGGGGGTACCTAATCAGTAGAAAGAAGAGCTTTTTGTTCCTCTCCCTTTGTGATATTAGCAGGATATTCACAAAGGGTGTGTGTGTGTGTGTGTGTGTGTGTGTGTGTGTATTTGTGTCTGAGTGTGGATTTGAAATGCTCTTGTTGTGAATATTCCTCAACAGCTGCAATGATTTTATATATCACATGTAATCGAATTATGCATTGTTGTCATACCAAAGTGATGTGCAGGGGGAAAATAAATCAGGGAGGGAAATAAATTAGAGGCCACTCTCACATCTGCAGCTTCTCTGTTAGCACAGTGGTCAGGCTGGGAATGTCTGGTGCGAGGTGAGAATGTTAGGGACCTACATGCTCTGTCCTCAAGTGACTTTCTGTGTTGAGTTTAAAGGGAAGCTTTGTTTTTTGTTTTGTTTTAAACCCGTTAAGTATATTTTTTGTCTTTTCCCTTGCCCGTTTGGTATTTGAAAGTCTGAATGAGAGTCTCACTTTGGGCCTGCACATCTCACTGATGGGCAGAAGCAGTCCATTCTTCTGCCTGGCTTAGCATCACTTGGGCTCTACAGGGCTGTAACCATTCTAAGGGTCTGAATGGGGAAAAGCTGGGGCAGTTGAATGAGGAAGTAGAAATGACAATTCAGAATCATTGAGAGAGACCTGGGTTGAATTTCCTGGTAGGCATTGTGAACTTGGACAAGTCCTTTTCTCTCTCCGAGTGTGTTACAAATGAAAAAAATGAATGTCAAGCAAGAGGAGGTGAATTGTCAAAGGAAGGAGAAAGGGTCAGTGTACCCTTGGGAAAGAAAAGAAAAACATGAAGTTCTGTATTTTGGGTTAGATGGTTCGACAATCCACGTCTTTCTCTGATTTACCAGGGAAGGCGTGCTACAGAAAATGACTATCTGTATGGAAAATTTACATCTCAGATGGTCCAGGGTAGTCTTGATTTTTAACATGCAAATAATGTATTTATACATGCATGTGTGAGCATATCACATACATGTACATATTAAAATTTATTTGAAAGTTTATTTCAAAGTTTATGGTTTACGGTTTGTTTTTATTTTCAATAGACAACGCATCAAGTGGCTAAGGGTGATTTAATTTCTATGCCTTTGCAGGACTTTTTTTTTATTAAAAATTTTTTTTGATGTTTATTTTTTGAGAGAGAAAGAATGAGTGGGGGAGGGGCAGAGAGAGAGAGAGAGAGAGAGAGAGAGGAGACACAGAATCTGAAGCAGGCTCCAGACTCTGAGCTGTCAGCACAGAACCTGATGCAGGGTTCAAACTCAGGGACCACGAGATCATGAGCTGAGCTGAAGTCAGATGCTTAACCGACTCAGCCACTGAGGTGCCCTTGCAAGACTTAATTTAAATAAATCTTCAAAAAAGATAAAAATCTCTTGTCAGACCATGAGGTTTCATTTTGGATCCAGAAAAAAGTTTTGGTGAATTTGGGGAGAAAGTATATTCATAATATCTGATGTACCAAGCTTTAGGTAAAAGACCTATTTCATCCCAGGAGGAGCTGGTCCAAAAGTCTCTCTTCTTGAAAGGCCATTACATTGGGTTCACTTGACCTTCTCGAAAGTGGTAAAAGAAACTTAACATTCTCAACAGATTCATCAACAGGAAGAGAAGAGGATAGTAAATATGAAAGTGTGCCACTATGTGGAGGTTTGCATGGGAAGATGCACAAAGAAGAGTATGACTCAGATGTCCTCATCTGTTTGAATCTTAGTCTCAAATCCTAAATCTGCTGAGCCTAGACGTTTCCCTGCCAGATAATCCTGAGTATCCAGGCTTGAGTCACCGACCTGAGTGGCCAGCAGACCAGATTGGGGGATGGTTGATATGTTCCAAGCTTAGAGTAAAATGGAATTTGTGGGAGATGTGATATAAGTGCTTCCATTTGGGGCAGTGATTGCTTTTCGGGGAATTTTATACTTGGGAACAAATCATTGGGCCAGTGAATGTCAGTGACTCCTGGGTGGTATATATATTTTTTCTAGTGGGATGCCCAGATACCAAGTTTTTGCTGTTCTGGTGAGTGTAGGTTTTCTGTTGTCTGGTCTTTGGGGAGATTTGACTAGTTTCAAGGACAGTGGAAACCTCTCTGTATCCCCTGAGCATCTGATGAGATTTTGGCCAAACATTTCTCAGCTCCTATTTACTGTTGTAGTAAGCTGACATGTGTGACACAGGTGTACGTTGTATTTTGCAAATGTTAGAGTGGAAGAACAGTAAGGAAGATAGGGCACTAACCCTATAATCAACAGACCTGGGTTTGGTTTTGACTTGGCCTTTGCTTCCCTGGTTTCCCAGTGTTCTTGTTAGCTGTCACTGTGTTACCTCAAAATGGAGAGACTGGAAACGGCCATTTTGTTACACTCATGGAGTCTCTATATCAGGAATTGAGACAGGACAGAGTGGAATGGGTTGTCTTTGGTCTCCAAGCTTGGAGCTTCCATTGGAAAGAGTAAAAAGCTGGGGGTGAGTTGATGCAGGGGGCTGGAGTTCTTCATCTGAAGGCTCACTCACACATGTGTCTTCATCTAGGCTGGGATGATTCAGCCACTAGAACTGCTGGATGGAGCCCTATACATGGGCTCTTCATGTGGCTTGGCTTCCTCACAGTGTGGCTGCCTCAGGGGATATTGGTTGGAGTTTTTACGTGGCAGCTCAAGGCTCCAAGTGTAAGTGTTCCAGTGCTGAAACTGTCCCTCAGTGTCACTTCCATGCACTCTGTCCATTACAGCAACATGAGCCTGCCCAGATCCAAGGCAAGGGGCATTAGTCTACCATGTGATAAAGAAATAGTAAGATCACATTTTAGAAGAGCATATTAGGTGGGAGAGGTGTCGTAGCCATCTTTGGAACATAGGACACATTCAGATTTCTTTTCTGTGAATGACTAACAATGAGCCAGGGTGAGAGTTAACTAAGACCTCTTTCAACATTAAAAGAAAAATCCAGTTTCCTTTAAAAAAATAATAATTTACAGGGGTGCCTGGATGGCTCAGTTGGTTGAACATCCGACTCTTGATATCGGCTCAGGTTGTGATCTTGCAGTTGTGAGATCGAGCCCCATGTCGGGGTCCTCACTGAGTGTGGAGCCTGCTTGGGATTCTCTCTTAGCCTCTCTCTCTCTGCCCCTTTCCCCACTCATACTCCCTCTCTCTGTGTCTCTCAAAATAATAAAATGATAATTTACAAAGTGGCTTTATCAGAGAGTCTACTTTAGGAAATTTTTATCTAGATAGGTGACCTAGGACAGTCTAAAATAATCTGTTAGGCAACATGAATGACACTGAAACAAGGGATGCAGGTCCTGTTTTTTTCCTCCCTACATTATTTCTACTGAGTTTTATGCTACACTGATTTTTTAGTCCAGCTTTATTTCTTATGGCATGTGGGTAATTAGGTGACAAGCTCATATCTCAACAGAGTTGCCATGAATGTTGATTTGGACAGGAGTTAAGTGTTTGGTAAATACGCTTTAGGACTGGAATGTAAGTTGGGGACCTGAGAGGTGACTGGGTTTTGAAATAGGACCCGTGAACACTTGTGGCTATCGTCTTATACTGACACAGGGATTCGGATGGACTAGATGTTGAACTTCTGGAGAAAGCTTTTTCCTTGATGGGGAGATTAAATTGTCACCTCTGGCATTGGTATAGATCTGACACTGGATATGAGGTCTGAAGGAGGCTGGCCATTGGGCAGTTGCCCCCAAGAAGGCATCACAATTAAGGGAAGGGGTTAATACACTGACAAATGTTTCAGTTTACAGGCACTGGCCCCTCTTTGTTCTGTTTTATCATACACATTCATCACGTTCAACCCGGCAACCCAACCAAATAGCTATTTAAGTTGTAAAAATGAATCCTAGCACAATTTCATGAACTGTGTGATATACCTGAACCTAATCACATTATACAACAGGGCCTTTGCCAGCTTGATGTACCTGGTTCTGGGCTTCGTCAGAATGAATAAATAAATAGGCTTCATTAAATGTAATAACAGTAAGGTGGTCAGGCCAGTTGGGTTGTGGGACCAGGTAAGGAAGCATCCAGATGTTTCACACTGGACCATGGTGCCCTTCCAAGCTAGCTCACCCTTGAAAGGCCCACAAATCACGTTGGCCATCTTCTGTCTTCTGCATGTGGCCAACCAATTTCCTAGATTATTAAGTAAATGGCAGGAGACATCCTGGGACAAGGATGTAAACCTCATAAATGAGAAATACAAGGAAGGGCACTACTCCAGCTCATTTCCACAGAATTGCAGGGCTCGCTTACTTTGTACTGACTGTGAAGATGGATAAACATACGGTCTCTACCCCCAGGACTACTCTTAACAATGGGGCCCACTCATGTGTCAAAAATCTTTCTAGGTGCTTTTTATGTGTTTTTTATTTGACTGTGAAAGATTAATCTTGAACTGTAATATCATCTCCATTGTTAAAGATGAGGAAATGGAAGCTTATAGCTTACAGAGGTCAGATAACTTATTCCAGGTCACCCAGCGAGTAAATGTCAGGGTGGAGATGGGAACCACTTTCCAGTGGTGGAAGAGGCCAGAGAGGAGGGTGGGTTGTGGTCAGCAGAAGGGCCTAAGGAGTTTGGAGCAGCCTGGTGGTAGAGGTGCCCATGTGCCTTACCTGGAGAGTTAGACTCATCCATCACTTGGGTGCCAAGACGTCCATTAGCTGGCGGATGGCTGTAGCAGAGCTTACTGAAGGGGTGGGAGCAGGCCCAAGAGACCTGCACAGCACCCGGTGTCAGGAGGTAGGAAGAGTGTGGCCCGAAGCACCAGACAGTGAAAGTGATGAGTCGGAACTGGGGAAATACTGCTAGGGTGGAATCTGCTCCTTGTAAGAGAGCCTCCATGTTGCCTTCCTTCCCAGTACTGACAGCACCTTGTATTCATTCTGTCTTTCTTCCCTGCCTCCCCCACTTTTTCATTCATCACTTTACCTTTTTGTCTCCCTCTTTGTCTCCTTTTCATTCTTTTGTTCCCCTTTTCATTTCTCTTCCCTTTCCTTTGCTGCCCTGGTGTTTGCTTTACTCTGCTCCTGCACACTTTGTAATCACCCCACCTCCATTCCTCCTCCCCCTCTTCTGCTTCCTTTTCCTATGGAATATATAAATAAATATATATGTTGTTTTTTTCTGTTTTTCTCTTGGTTGTGTCAGCATATTTTAGACTGCTGGGCTTTGCATGTTTTGCAGCTGGTTTTGATGCAGTTGTCAGACGGTGATGGATGACTATCATCATTTAAAGTGTAAAAGAAAATGCCTTGGCACACACAGACATGATCCACTGCCGTCTGCCAGCCTGGATAGGCATGGCCACCATTTTCTTCGCCCCTCTTCTGCCTCCTTCCCTGCTCACACTGCCCTTGCCGGAATCTACAAAAGTCATCGTGAGCTGAGCAGCACCGGGCTCTCGCCTTCTATAATATCACTTTGGTAGTTGTCAGATCATATGAAACGTCAAAATTCATGTGGCCTCTGTGAAGAGATATATTTAGTACAGCTGCTGCATACCTACATGCTACCCCTGACACTGACATATTAGTTATGCTGTCTTTTGCAATCTGATATCTTTAAATTTGCCACCTTGTTAAGTTTTGATTAATGTGATTCCATTTCACTAAAGTAATTGGCTTGGCCTGTTGTAAAAAATAATCAGCCCCCTCTACGGAACAAATGCTAGAACATGCTAATGAGGGAGTGAGTTCGTTACAATGATGGCGTGGACTGACAGTTATTAATGATTGTTATGATAAACAGACGAGTGCGAATTGGGATGAGTTGGGCAAAAGTGACAGTTTAAAAATAACGTATATTGGAAAGTACTAACGAAGTAATATACTGTTAGGAAAACAATCATGCAAGTTGTCAAGGAAAGAAGTGTAATTATACAGCCACATGGGCTGCTTAGGAGGACAGGGACCTGCCTGATAATGGACACATTTTTTGTTGGCAAGAGGGAAATATGTTATGGCAGAAAGAGGTGCAGATTGATAAATTAATTGGTCCCTCTCACAGCTCTGAGAGCAAACTTGGCCGGCAGTCATCATGCAGATTAGGGAGATGATGTTTGCCCAATGCCTCTTTCCCCCAGAATCTCCCCAGTCCTTGTTGCCAGGCTTTTCTGAGGCCTCTCTTGTCGTCTCTTCTTCCCATCCAACTTCATGTGCTGCAACAAGTCATAGAAATGAGTCCTGAGGCAGGCCACACCAAGTGCAACCTTGAGCTGGATGGAATGCTTGCTGCCATGTCTAATTTTTTTTTTTTTTAAAGACCCTAAAGACTGAAATGCTGTATTGTTGCTAAAGTCTCTGGCTGTGATGGAGGCACTTAGGGGTGCTTTCCAGCTCTGTGAAGGAGACCATGAGGGCTCACACAGTCTGGGACTGTGCACAAGGGAGGTGCCAAGTCTGTATTTCTAATGCCAGCAAGCTGCTGTTGGCTTTTGCATAATTAGGCAAGGCAGAAATTGTGTGTGTGTGTGTGTGTGTGTGTGTGTGTGTGTGTGTGTGTGTGTGTGTGTGTGAGAGAGAGAGAGAGAGAGAGAGAGAGAGAGAGAGAGTCTGTTTCAGATAAATGTGCAAAGTGGGAGGAGGAGGGGAGGCATGTTCTTGAAGAAAGAGTCGACTGGACTTCATGGTTCACGGCCATCCCACCCCACTGGTGTTTGCTGACTTGACAAAGAAGGAAGGCAGGTGAAAGGAGATGGAGACCATATTTTGTGATGCCTCTACAGAAATGGGTTCTAGATTTGTGTCTTGGGAAAGACCTTTGATTGCATATAACCAGTAATCAATTTAAAGTAGCATAGCATAAATGGAGGATTTATAAAGATACTGAGTTATCTCATGGAACCCATGATGAAAGATGTAGCTGGACTTCACAGTGAGTGGGAATCAGACTTGGAGAGGGACCAAGGTGTCCAGTCTAAATCTCCCTTGATCAATTTTTCTCTCTCTGACCCCCCAACACCACCCCTTTCTAAAGCTGCCATCCATCTCCCTCCCCACCAAGCCATGAGAGCCAGGAAAATGAAGGTAAGTCCTGGGGCTTACAGATAGTGTTTATCTGAAGATAGGGTGTCTATCCAAGTCTATCCAGACTTCTTAGAAAGGGAGCTTGATTTCCCTCTGGGTGGCCCACATACTGTGGTTTAGGGATATAGCAAGGAGCCTACTGATGGTGACTGTGATGCTTTGTTTTTCGCAAAACTATTATATCAGGATGTACATTAATTCAGTCTTCACAAACACCCCGTTAGGCAGGTGCTGTTCTACTCATTAGACAGATGAGGAACATGAAGCCAACTTTTGTGAACTTGCCCCTCAATCACAGTAAGGGGCAGAGTGGGGGTTTTAATCAGAGCTCTCTTTAAGTCCCTGAAGTTTGATGGTTCCCACTTTACCATATCACCTCTTGCTAGGATGCTGTGCATTTCCGTCCAACTCAGGCTAGTAGGTGAAGTGTAGTTATTTGCCTGAAATTCAAAGAAAAGAAATCTCAGGAAAAATAGTCCAGCGTGTGTTGTATTTGGTCTAAGTAGAGACTGGTCACAGGGGGCTCTTACACAGGAAGTTTGTTATTTGCTTTGAGATTTTTTGCTGCTCCACATATGTAAATATATGACCATGTGGATCTCAGTCCTGGTCTACTTGGGGATGTGAGCAGAAAGACAGTCTGATTATCTGGCCATCAAGCCCAACGAAGACTCTGGAGCCTCCCCATGCAAAACATCTAGAGCAATCCTGAAATCAAAGGGAGCTGCCAATTACCTCACAGCAAATCTGACAATTAAGAAGTCAGTTTCATTTTTTTCACATTAGAAAGTATTTGCTCTGGGGAAGGAGCAGGTAACTAAGATTCATTTAGTACAGAACATGTGTTAGGGGTGGTACCAGCCATTTCCTGATGTTGTATCTCAACTGGGGGCTGGACACATTCCCATTTTACAGATGAAGAAAGGAAGGTCTGGGTGGTTGAAAGTTACAGACCTTCTAGTGAACTGGAGTGTAGAATGATGGTTGGTTTCTTTTGAAAGAAGGCCTTGGTCCTGTCTAATCCAACTGTTTTTTTATGTCCCCCATAAAATTATTGACTCCCCCCCCCCACCTTCCTGGTGAGACTGGGAGCCCACAGAGTGGAAGGGGTTAGCCCCCTGGATTGGGAGTTGGAGCCTGGCTTCTTGTTTTCACTATGACTTTAGGAATAGGTCACAGTCCCTCTCTGTCTCCTATTTGAAGAACAAGAAAGATACTAGCAATTTTGAAAACAAAAGAGAAAACAGATTTGGAGTTGCCTTTCAAGTCCTTAAAAGAAAGGGAAAGAGGGTCCTCTCCTGATGGGCAGACTCAGGTTTCCTGTGGGTGTAAGGGCTACCGTCTTCCTGACCCTCAGATGAACTTTTTTCTTGCAGTCCTATGACCAAACAAGAGGTCACCCCAGAGGTGAGAATGCGGTCAGAGGATGAGCCCCCATGGTGGGCAGACAGGGCCAGAGAGAATTCTCATCAGTATTATAGATGGTTGTCTTAGCATCAAAGGGCAGTTCTCTTTCCTCAGGGTAGGGCAGCTTCTTTGTGTCTCTTTTACACTGTTGTCAAAAGAGAAAAAGTAGCCATTCAGCCCTAAAAGTTCTCTCCACTATTTTCTACCTAATCTTCTCCATCTTTTTCTTGCTTAACATAATCCCCCTCAACCCTAGAAACCCCTGTGTCTTCTCTCTCCCTTGCCATGTCTATGTTTTCATGATAGAGTTTCTGTGCTGAATGTGCTGCTGACCCAAATGTTGCTGTATGGCAGAAGACGTACCTGTAAGCACTAACAAGCCCCTAAACCTGGGCTCCTGAACAAGTCTGCCCTCCATCTGGAGAGTCTGGGTAGAAAATGTCCTCAGGAATCTTGTGTGAAGGTAGCGCTCACCCCTAAGGACTGTGCATACTGTTACAAGCCCTTGAGTATTCTCCCTCTTAGAATTTACTCCCAATTTCAGTCTTAAAATGAGTTGGAAGTTTGTCTACAGGAAGTCTAGGGACCTCTCACAGCAAGGTCATTTCATGAATGCCTATTTTTTTTTTTTTGACATTCAAGGAAAAATATTAACTTCTGTGAGGATTGGAAAGGATGTTGGTTTAGACATGGATAGATTGAAATTTTAAAGCTGCATCAGAGGAGAGAACATAGTACCTTTCTCCTTCCAAACTGTCCATCAGTTGAGAACCATATTGCTGCTAACAGCACCTCCTGGTGGCCCCAAAAGAAGGCGTAGGACCCAACTGATCTTACTTAGCTTTCTATGGAAAGGGTCTTTGGCCCTGGTGACTGAAAATTTTGAGCTGGATGATGGTGGACTTGTAGATTGTGTAGGTTTTTGATGAAAGATATGGTATGTGCCCCCAGAGCACTAGAGGGTTATTGATACACTTGACCCTTCCCCACCTCCATCACACAACATTGCTATGAAAATGTAATCAATCCAGTTTCTGACATCTTCCCCCCACTCTCAAGAGCACCTACTGTATCAACATGACATTTTTTAATCTTGGCTTGTTTTCCAGGCCATGAATTTAATTTCTCAATGCTCCACTGTTCAGCTTTTATGTTCTGAGAGTGGAATGTTGTCCAACAGTAGTTACCGCCATCTTGTTTAGTCACATCCTCTTTCCTGAGCATCCTAAAACCAAATAGTTTTTAAAAATTCATTGCAGCCATGGTCACTCAGCCTTGTGCTAATAGTCACCAAGTTCTGACAAAGCGAGTCCGACATCCCTCGATAAGTAAAATCCGAACCTCCTGATGTTGTAGAACAGTAAGCAGATTGGCATGTCTTTGGATTAGTGGAGGCACTGAAGCAAAATGCTCAATCCTTAGTGACCTTTGGCAAATGGATGGGGATGTGTAGCCATCATAGGTTATCTTTATGTTCATTGTGTAGACACTCAACCTCTGCCAGGCCAACACAGAAGCTGTCAGAGCAGATAAACTTAGTTAGGAACTAGCTGTTTTCCTTACTACATCACAGTGCTCTGCAGAACTATTTTGTCTGATAACCTGCTTCTTAAACTTGTCTGTGAGTAGTTCTGTGAAGCATTAAGCCTTTCCTCTTGGGTTTTGAGCTGCTTATACTTTGTTTTAATCTTTGGGCCTAGGACTTTGTTTCTTATAAAATGTGCAGTCAGCTGTCCTCTGTTGCAGAATATTCTGGTGAGTTCCTTTTAGGGAATCCATGAGAGATGTTATATTTGGGTCTTACAGGCATGCATTGTGGGGGCCTGTGTTTGTGCGTGGGTGTGTAAATGTGCTCCTTCTATTTGTTCAGGAGGCATTCTGTGGAAGTGAGGGTCCCCTTTGATCATTTCTTTCTGAACCCATTAATGCCTATCTTTAGTTGACACATATTTCATATGTTGATTTATTATTTCATAAACACTTAGAGAAAAAATTTGGGCAAACATTCTTCACATTTGGAGTAAAGCCCATACTTTTTCCCCCCTCTTCTGCTAGAGTAGCAGTGACTCCAGGCCAGGGATATTGGATATGAAGACTGGCTCTGTGACTTTGAGCAAGTTGCTTAACTTCTCTGAGCTCAGATTTGCTCCCTTTTAAAATGAGACCTGTTCCAGCTTCAATGGATTCCACACTCTCCTAGCCAAGAATAGGACTGAAGCAGAGTATGTTTTAGGGGAAGTGGATGAACTGTTGGGCTTTTCTTCTTTCATTCCTATTCCAGGTGAAGATAAAAGACTTTGCTCTCTACTGAGCTGACATGAATTCAGAATTCATTAGTTTTCAGACTTTCTTTTAAGCTTCAGACAGGATTGTGAAGGGAAAAGCCTGCCCCCGATTCCTTTGCCTTATTAGTTCTGTTCATATAATGTGCTGCAGAAACTGCTAATTGTCACTTGAGCTGATGGGTGAGGGTCTGCTTTCTTGAGGAAAAAGTTGAATTTTGCAGTTCCTGTCTCCCTCTTGCTTAGCTAGAGGTCTAGTCAGGTCTTACAGAATAGGAATCTAAATTAAATCTAAATTAAAATAAATTAATTTTGCCCCTTTGCTGAAGAAAAAGTGGAGAGTGGGAGAATTGTAAGGTGACAGTGTAAATCTCCAGTTGTATACAAGATAATGCAATGATAAAACTATAATTGTGGAGGCATTCGTAGAGTGTCTGTGGGTTCTCCTTGCGCGTGCCAGCACTGGGAGAGGTACAAACCTGCACCTGTGCGTATACTTTACTATGGAGCCATTTAGACATAATTTCAACTTAGTACAAACTCCTCCATTGTTAATACTCAAAAGACTTGTTTTATTTAGTTTTAGTTCACGACTCAAAGTATTGTATGCTCCCGTGTGAGAAGTCACTTCTTGCAACTTGAGCCTAGTATCCTATGTTTGTGCATCAGCTTCACAGAACATCAAGCTTAAAATGTAAACACTATTAAAAAAAAAATCCATTAGCATTCCTTTCTAAATTTTTGGTATCTGCTATATATCCTTTTTTTTCTACACCTCTCTGAGCCTTCTCTGTGTCTGTTAAACTGTCCGTAGTTTTCCAGGATTTGCTTAGTAAAGTCCCCAGGTTGGCCTTCGTAGAAACCTTTGCTTCCTAAGGCTGGAAGTCACACCAGCAGTCAGTGACCACCCTTCATGATAAGGCATTTTCTGAATGTGTCCTCTTTCTTTGGCTGAGGGACAGTTAATGTGAAGCTGGGAAACACATCTTTGGTTGAAAGATTGCCCTCTTAGCAATGTAGTAATTGTAATTTGGGAGTAGCTGGTTTCAGCAAGAGGTGGCACAAGGGTTCAACTCTGGCTCTATCACTTAGGAGCTGTATGACTGTAGGCAGGTGTTCAACTCTAGGGGCCACGGATGTACACTGGGAACACCACGTCCACGTCTTTATAGGGCTGTCCTGGAGGTTCCTGAGATAATGCTAGTCAGTTTACTCATTTCATGGAAGTTGAAGTGGAACTACCAACTTCATGGAATGGAATAATTCTCATTCAGGAGTATGTTAAAATTTGCTAAGTAGAATCTAACTCCTGGAACTTCCAGACAAATGGGAAGACAGAGGCTGCCCGATTTAGCTTTCAACTCTATATTTGGGAAATTGTGAAACATCTCCATTTTCCTTAATGTCTGGACTCTTTCACTGTTTGGCTTTTGTCCTTCTCCCTCCCCTCCCTTTCCTTTCCTTCTCTTTATTCTTTCATTGAAAGATTTACTGGCATGAAGATGTGCTAATAACTACTTGTCTTGGAGTAAGTTGAGCGCAGAAGGTAAAGCCAAACGTTGTACAGTGCACAGATGTGAACACCAGTGCCTCCGAAGAGTAATGCAGCTTAAGAGAAAGTTTGACAAAGTGAGTAATCTGACCACGGCTTTGTAAGAGCTTTCAGAAGAATTAGTGGGAATTTCATATATTTGAAGCAATTAAAACAAGAATGGAAAAGCATGTATTTGAGAAGACCAGAGAAGGAAATGGAAAGAAATCCTTACAGCTTGGGGATTTGAAATCTCAATGACACTATTTTAAGTCATGTGAAACTTTTCCTGTTTTAAAAACTAAACAGTAAAATTAACTGTGCTCTAGTTTTTATGGACTTCTTTTGAATTATTGCATAAAAGTAACAGAAGTTTCTGGCAAGTGGACCAGATTTCCAAAACTCTTCCTCACAAAGGCATTGAGAACTATCAGAAAAGTTACATGTTTTTGTTATCATGAAAACATTAATAATATTGAAACTTGGCTAGAACCAATTTTAACTTTGAAACCTCAGCTTCAGTGGGTACATGTAACTGATAAATCTCTTTTGTGGTTGTCAAAACAAGCAAAGCTAACTTTGTACATTTCCTATTATAACTAAAAGCACTTTGACAGTGAAATCGGGTATATCAATATGGAGAGCAAAAAGCCTATTCATTTTATCACCACATTTCTCTAAGAATTTTGACGTTTCTGAAATATGTATCACTTCCAAACAAGGAAGCGCAAAGTTGATAAAGGTTGTGATGGTGCAGTTCTTGGAGGCTGACCACCCCGGTTAGCATTGCTAGTCTGCCTGGTGTAAGTACCTTGCAAGGCCAGCCTATTGCTCATCTGACCACGTGGCCTATGCCATCTGCCCATGTCTCTGAGGGCTTCCAGAGTTTGGGTGAAACTGGGTTTTCAGGCAGATTGGGCATGGAACATCCAAGATTAGGTCCTTATGTTGGAGTTAGTCACAGTGAACAAGAGTTCCTGACAGGGCTGGGCTCTGTGGAAAGATGCATCCTATCAGAGTGACCAATATATGCTTTCAGAGGAAAGGTCTATGTGTGCTGTGGGCAGGGAGTAGGCTGTGATTGGGTCCCCAACCTGAAAGGTATATATATGCCTTGAAGAATGTCTGTTTATAGGTGGGGAGTTTCGTATATGGATAAGTGACATTTGGTAGCAAACTGTTGACCTAGCTCTTTCCATGGGGCTTGAATGAGGAGGGCATTGGTCCAAATGTGGCGAGGAGCCTGGGCTCTTTCAGCTGCACCTTCCTTCATCCCACCCTGGCCCTTTCCGAACCCCCAAGTCATCAACTCTCCTTCTGGGACCTTTCTTCCTGTGATCCCTCTTTTGGCATTTTAATGACCTTCTGCTGATCTCTTCTTATTTTCCTCCTGTCTTCTCTGAATTCTTTGAGGATAATGAGTATCTTGTACTTGTAGTTTTTGTCGTTTTCTTCTGCTTGCTCACAGTAGCTCATACTTTCTCTCATTCCAAAGTATTTGTTGAACACTTACTTTATCCCAGGCAACTTGTAGTGGTCTCCAGTCTTTGGCTTGGAAATAAGCCTGACAGTTAGTGTTTTATGTGGGGTGATTAGCAGAGGAAAGTGTGGCGAAGAGCCCAGATTCTACTGATGAGGCCATGGCTCAGCAGTGCCCCTTCCTGGCTCTGCCTCAGTTTTCTCATTGAAACAGTGGGGATATAAGAGGACCTACTTCATATGGTTGCATTATATGAGTTAGCCCTCACTGCCTTTGTTACTGTTCTCCTACCTGAGGACTTTGGGGAGGACGAAGAGGTAGTCATAAACAGTACTTTTGGTCAGTGAATTTTTAACTATTTTGTGAGGCTGATTTAGTAAGAAAGTCTTTGGGAGCCAGAAGGGAGGTAACTTTTGTCCCCCTTTTATCTGCCCTCCAGGATTGGCATGCCCTGTAGCTGGTTCCTTGGTGCAGGAGACAATGATGATGCCTTTTATATGCAGGGACTCTTCTTAGCTGCTTGCCTTTGTGAGCAAATATCTCCTCTGTTAAGAGATTAGAGCCTTAATCCTAAATGATATTTCATGCTCCAGGACTTAAATTTATATATCACCATCCCGAATAATGTATTGGATTGCATTAAACAGATTGTAGATTAACATGCAACTATAAAACAAATTGTCAATGCGTTGTTGACAACTCTAAGTGCAAGTTCATATATTTAACTACATTTGGGGAATATTGAAGTGTTTAAAACAGCTTAACTGGTTGATGTAAAATTAAGCATCATGTTCTATTTCAATTTGTGGGCCAGCCTGGGAGACAATAAAATGGAGGCTTAGGCTTGAGAGAAAGGGAGCATGGGAGAAAATTTTGGAGGCAGCCTTGATACCGGGGAAATCCTGGCACGGTCCAGATATATTGGGTGGTGATGAAAGGATTCTACCCACAAAGGGCCACATTAGGTAGTAGTAGAAGGATGTCCATTTATTTGTTCAGCCTATGAGCAGTCCTTTGAAACCTCAAGGAGTTTCTAATCTAGTTGAGGAGATAAAGCAACTGACATACTAAAAACAGTGGTGAAGAGTACAAGCCATAAAGTCCTTTAGCTTGAAGCCATGTGAGATAGGTCACAGGTTAGAATTCACAGGCAAGGACACGGGGCTAAGAATTGTCAGAAAGATCTTAAAGATGGTGACACATGACAAATGCTGGGAAGATGTTTAAAGAAGAAAATGGAAGCAGGGGTTGGGAGGAAGCATGGTGCGTGGTACTGGTGTGCTTGGACCATGGGAAGCTACTGTTGAACGCTTGGGTGAGACTAGGTAATAGGCATGGCAGCCAGGCAAGCATTGACCCTGGAACCAGATGGCCCAGGGGTCAAATCCCGGCTCCCCCACTTTCTAGCTGTGTGATCTTGGGGGGGTGACTTAACCTCTTTGTTTTTCAGTTTTCCCACTTGTATAATGGGGATAATTACTGTACCTATTTCTTAGGATTATGGGGAAGATGAAATGTGTGCTTGGCTAGAGGAGGAGCATAGTGGAAGTAGTGTTTGACATGTATTCAAATTTGATTCTAGGGTAAGAGATGAAAATTAGGAAGGCAGACTGGAGAGGCTGTTGAAGCAAATTAAGTACAAGGTAATGAGTCTTAGACTGAAGATGGATCCTAATAAAGAAGAGAGCATATATATTGGTTTTTCCTTACTGTTCTTTGCTTGGGCTGTGAACATTAGTGTCTATATTCTGCAGGGATTTTATAAGCCTTTTTCTAAAGAGTACATCCTGAGATGGGTCTGTGTGAGCTGAGAGTGTGGACCCTGCCAAATGTGGGCCTTTCCTTTCTTCCCCCTCTCTCTTCCTCCACAGTGTTGAGACTTTTTTGCACTTATTCCAGAACTTCTCCTAAATAGCTTTGGAACAAATATATTTATGGATGCAAATTATCTGGAGAGAGACCTCAGCTTGCACTTACAGATAATGTGGGGTGACCAGGCAAAACTCCAGTATAATCTGGAGCTGCATTAAAGGGAGTAGGACGTGCAAAGCCATTTTCACTCCATGCTTGCATGAATGAGATCCTTGTTGGAGCTCTGAAGTTGCTTACAAGAGTTCAAAGAGAATGTGGAAAAAATGGGAGGTGTGGCAGTTTGGTGGAAAAATGATTCAAGGAATAGGAAATAGATCTCTGAGGGAAAATCTTGTAAGACTGGTATGTTCAGGCTAGAGAAGGAAAAGATAGAGGTTAAATTAGTTACTACTCTCAAACAGCAAAGAGTTTTTTTTAGATGTAGATACGTGTTTCTCAAAGAGTATTCCATGGAACCCAAGTCTTGGGGAGAGGTAGCTTTAGAAGATAAATCAGTTTGGGAAATGATGTGCTTTAGCTCGCTGTGAACAATTCACAAAGCATGTTAGCATCTTAAAGGGACTGAAGCTTTCTACAGAAAAGAACCCCATTCTACTCTGGGTAATATTAGAGTATTCCAAACATTTTCAGCTATTTTTCTAACACCTTTGGAAAGTGCTGTTTAAGAATTACTAAGGTGTTGAGTATAAAACAAAAAAGGGTTGAGGCATGAGACCAAGCATCATGGTGATAATAGAATTTTCTATTGGGGGAAGCTTGAGTTTTTTTCCCTTTCCTTTCCTCTCCCCTCCTACCTTTGTTTTGGTGGTAAGGAAGAAGAGAATATAGTTGGGCACGTTTTTGAGGCCCTTGGCTGGACTAGGTTCAGGGGCCACTGCCTGTGGTGGTTTCCGGTCCTGAGGACATAGAGGCTGAGTGATGTGGGCTCAGGTTTGGGGCCTGAACTGTTGTCTTTTGGTGGATAGACAAGGTTGACAGGACTGGTCCCTGTAGTAGGTGTTGAGGTGGGAGGCCCCGGGGATTGGCCAGGAAATGGTGAGCACAGACTTGGTCACTGGACTGAGGCTGGCCTGGGGAGACCCATGGCAACTTGCTGGTACAAAGTACATTTCTCCATCTGTCAAGGGCCAGTCAACCTCACAATTGAGTGAGAGTGGTTCAGGGGCTAGCGACTCATTATGAGTTTTAGGAAGTTCAAGAAATGGCATTTGGGAGAAGGACTACAGGTTGATGGCATTTTCTTCATCAGGTATGCCGAGTCTCTTTGTAGTTTTTGCTTAAGACCCACCTCTCCATTTCTCTTTGTTTTCTCTTTGCCTTTGCTTCCCTCCCTGCCTCTATTTTTTCATACTCTCTGTCCTTGCCTTTCCTTTCCTTTCCTTTCCTTCTCCCACTAAGTCTGCTTACTCTGTCATGGCTAAATTATTTTTCTTTTTGCTAAGTGAGATGCATACCTTACTCTTGTGATCCTGGGAGAATCTTTTTGTTTTCCTAAGTCCTAAATGACCCGTCTCTCATTCTTTTCCCATCCCTGCGGGAATGTGTACATCTGAGTGTCTCTCTCCTATGTCTCTTTGTCTGTCTCTCTTTGCCTCTCCACACACACACACACACACACACACACTATCTTGAAAGCACAGGATACACCTTTTGTGTTTCATTTATTGTAAAATATTGCACACATCTGTAATTATATTACTCTTAAAATAAAGCCTTCATCCACTCTTAACATCTTTTGATGTCCCTTCCCTGCTGACTCTATTTTCTCTTGTTCCCACTTTACGTTAATGTGAAGAGACAGTTGAGTAAATGCACAATGAACTTCAAAACCTAGTAATTGTTTTTCAGAAAGAATGAAACTTGCGAATTAGATATGGATTGTAAAAGAACACCAGGGCTGATTAGTGTTCGTGAGGGGCGCCTGCCGGACGGCTCTGACACCTGCCTGCCAGCACTCTCCAGAAATGCCACCATTGATGCCTCTGTTCTGCCCATCACAGGGTTGGGGGGTGGGAGGGAGAAGTGGTGGGTGGGAGTTAAAAGACTGTGCAGTGAACCACCTTGTCAGGCTTGGCAGTGCATGGGACGCCTGACATAAAAGGCAGAGAGAAACAAAGATGAGTCGCATCCATTTTACAAGCAAACTCTAGTTATCTGTAAAAATAAAATAAAATAATAAGGTATCTTTTTTGAAAAGAGAGAATGAGTGAGTCTTGAAAGGGGTTCACCACGGTTTTGTGTGTGTGTGTGCTTTTTTTTAAGGTTGTGGAGATAATGAGTTTTTTGAGACTTGGGGGAGGAAAAGAATTCACAAGCCAAGTTTCAAGCTGCTGAAAAATTGCTTTTAGGAAAGAAGAAAAAAAAAAACCCTTTTCCGTGCTAACCATCTGCTTGCGTCTTGTTTACTGCCCAGAGTGCCAGTTTGTGCTTATTAATCATGCTTACACAAGTATCTTAATTACTCCCTATGTAGCTGCTCTGTCTTGAACTCAGAAGTTGACCTTTCTCTTTTTATTCCTTTAAATCATTAATCATACACAATCAACGCCAGCGGGGCAGAGCCATGGAGAAGGCTACCCAGATTCTCACACCTCACGCCAGTCCCAAGCAGACAGGGAACGCCAGAGTGACTGCTTCGCCAGCAGCGGGGCGTATCTTAATTAATGACTCTGCTGTGTTGAGACACACGGGCTGGGGGAGGCCGCTGCTGCCACCACCCCTCGGCGCTCCTCCCTGCTTCTTCACTTGCTGCCTGGTTTGAGGAATGACTGCTTTACTCTGCTGAAAACCATAAAGGCCGCTGCTAGGGTTTTATGGTCCTGCACACCTAGGCTTTGGAAGAATCGAGGCACAGGCAAAGCGAACTTCTGAGAGAAGATTCTATTTACCATGAGTGGGAATTTTTACTAGACCATTTATTTACTTCTCCCATTTTGCTATGCATGTGAAATCTGTTGAGGATCCTGTTAAAATGTAAATTGATGATTCAGGATGTCTGCCTGGGACCTGAGCATGTGCCTTCCTAACAAGCTCCCACATGACACTGATGCTGCTGGTCCATGGACCACACTTTGAGTAGCAAGGAGCTAGACAAGTGAGGACACCCAAGGTCCTCCCTTCAAGCCTGAAGATAGTATGAGGGAGGGTAACTCCTAGGAATGTGATACATAGGTTTTTTCCCCTTTCGGCTAGACCAGTAAGATTTTGGTGCATGGAAACAAAAACCATTTCCACAAAAGTGACACAGATAGGCACAAATGTACCTTCTCCGGGCAAAAGATACACAATACAAAGATTGCCTTTCATAAGGAGGGAAGAGTGGAATTGGGACTTCTTTTGACTTTGACTTTTTCATTGAACTTTGTAAAAAAAAAAAAAAAAAAAAAACAACAACAACAACAACAAAACACTTAAAACAGCTGAAAAAATTCTCCAGATAAAAAAATAAAACGATTTCCAAAGTGAAATAATAATGATAAAATTGAAAGAGGATTGTGGCTTGGGTTTCATAAGACTGTTTCTCTGTTCCAGTACACCAGACAAATTACAGGATGTGGAAGTAATTTTGTCTCCCCCTCCCCCAACTGTGATGTTTCTGCCTCGTGAGTAGGATGGGATGCCTAGAGATAAGAAACTGAGGGTCTCTTCTTTTTGCCAGGTTGAAGCTTCTACTCTTAAAGGGGAAGAATTTCACCTCTCTGGCAAGATAGCTTGAATTTCTCCTGTCATTAATTGTACACTTAAAAGCAGGAACTACGATGTGAAAAGTTGTATGACAATGATGTGCATGTCAGAATTTTGGCTGATGCTCCCAGCAGTGATGACACAGGGATGAAACACATTCTAAATAGGGCCTGGGATTTGCATACTACCTCATCTCAAGGAAGGAGGGTAGTTCCTGTACTGATGCTGAGGGTTTTGCCATTGTAATCCTTTGGAAAGAAACACAGGGAAACACATTTTAAGAAACTTTTGTTGCTTCCTATTTCATCTCATAGTGGGGTGAGGGTCAGGGTGGGAAGGGATTTGATTAAAAACAAAGTCTTAAGTAAAAGCAACAAATCCGTGTTAGTGAAAAATCACCTAATTAATTCAGATAAAAACTTTGTCATTCCACATGCAATAAGAGTACACGGTTAAGTGACTTTATTATTTACATTAAAAATTACTTGTTCGTGAAGTAAAAAAAAAATCAATTACCCTGAATGAGGTGAATTAAGAAAATATTTCACCAGTGTAGCTTGTCTTTTCAACTGGCTGCCTTTTCAGAGTTTCTTGGTGATTTATGAAGTGAAAACTCTGTCTTGTCTCTGGTGAGGACGTTCTGTAGCCTTCCTACATAGTTTTGGTATTGGGGTATGTTCATGTTTTTTGGCAGCCTGGAGAAGATCCTGGATGAAATGACAGAAATACATAACTCACTTTCGTTTGGTAAAGTAATAATTAATTAGAACTTCTGGACATGAAGCATTTTGAGAACTGGATCTGGGCGCCTTGCATAACCATGGTCTGCTGTTAAACCCTTTATAGAAGACTCTCCTTGTTCTTGGAACTTTGTGCGGACTTGAGAGCAAGCTGATTTAAGTGTTGAGAGCCTGGTTTGGCAAGAGTTGTGTTTATGCTTTTCTCTCTGAAGGCTGTGGATCTGACCTCTCCAAGGAAGCAAAGCTATTTTTAGGGAAAAGCTAGAGTGGCACTTTCTGGGGGAAATTTGTGGCACTTTTCATAGAGAACTCTTTGGACAGGGTGGGGTTTGCTGAATTTTCATTCGGACCCTACTGTCTTTGGGCCAGGGCTCCACTGCTTCCATTAGCGGATGCCAGATTTGTTGTAATGGGAGAGGATACTATAGGAAGCTTATCAAAGCTCTCTGTTTAGAAAAGAGGGATTTTGTTGGTCTGGGGTGGGAGCCTAGGAAATGTGAAGTTTTAAAAGTACCCCAGGTAATTTTAATGTGCATCCAGGGTTTAGAACTGCAATAAAAAAATAGACGTAAGGTCTTACTCAGCTTGGCCTTTTTCATTCTCTAGCTGCTCTATGTTTCTGGAACCATATTACTTCAGACATGTTCAAGCCCTGAAGACCAAGTGATGACCTAAGTAGGGCATCTGCCTTGAGATACCTATACTCTACAGAGAAGGGTGTTCTGTGGTTCCAAATTAACTGTTTTGGACTTGACTTTGCCCACCGTGTCCTGTGTCTGGCTTTCCTGCCTTTGTTCTTGTCTACTGGCTTGGTTTGCCCTTTTAGTGCTTTCCTGAGCTTTGTTAGATGTATTTCTTTTGTAGATCTAACTCTGGGCTCACGTCTGACCCTAGTCTGAACAACATGGTGTGATAGATACCATAAGAAGGATGGATTTTATGGTGAAAGCTCCATGTAGAACAAAGTTCAACACTTGTCTTAACTATAGGGGTCTTCAGAGTATATACTCAGGTACACGTGTTTGAACTCACAAACTGCAAGATCATGGCCTGAGTCGAGATCTTGACCTGATTGGAGGTCAAGAGTCAGAGGCTTAACCGACTGAGCTACACAGGTGCTCCTTTACTTTTAAACGAAATAATTGTCATTTACTCACTTCCTTTTTAAGCTTATTAAGACCTAAACGTGGAATTACAATCTTCTCATGTCTTTAGATTCCCAAGATTTGTCCATGGATCCTGGCTTGAGGAATAAATACTGGTTTGGTCGGTCAGTTATACACGTTAACTGCATTTAACTTCTTCTTTTCTGGAAGTTGAGTGAAATGAAGAGGAAGAGGGTGGCATAAGTAGATGTGGAAATCTATAAAGCAGATTCTCCAAGTAGCATAGAACTGAAAAAATGTTTTTACTTTACTTTGTGCTTTAATGTAAGGCAACTTACATTAGAAATAAACATTGGGAGTGCCTGGTTGGATCAGTCAGTTAAGCGTCTGACTTCGGCTCAGGGCATGATCTCACAGTTCGTGGGTTTGAGCCCCGTGTCTGGCTCTGTGCTGACAGCTCGGAGCCTGGAGCCTGCTTCAGATTCTCTATCTCCCTTTCTCTCTTCTCCTCCCCAATCCCTCAAAAATAAAAAACATTAAATAAAAAAAGAAGTAAATATATTGGATTAGTGCAATATTTATTATGTTCCTATTTTATAACACCAGTAAGAATGAGCTTTTAAGAATATATGTGAAACCTCACTTTGAGTGAGGTTTGGTTTTAACATGAGCGAAGGTCTCCTGCTGGACTGTCTTTTTTTTTGGTGGGGGGGGGAGAAGGGTGTTCATTTCTGTTGAGGGAGCTTTGGAGCCTGTATTGCTTAGAATCAGAGAGTTGGAGAGATCCGTAGAGATCTGGTACAAACTCCTTAAGTACAGATGAAGAAACTTTTATTTTTACTAGCATGTCCTTCCTGTTTAGTCTTTAAGCTAGGATTTTTCCAGACTTTGGCCCTTAATGCTAATCTGGGACAGGGTTGTTATGAATAGATGGTTGACAAGAAAGCCCATCTTTGGTCCATTAAAAACTATACCCCTGGGGCACCTGGGTAGCTGTTGGCTGAACAACCAACTTTGGCTCAGGTCATGATCTTGTAGTTGGTGAGTTCGAGCCCCACGTTGGGCATGCTGCTGTCAGCTTGTCAGGGCAGAGCTTGCTTTGGATCCTCTGTCCCCATCTCCCTGCCCCTCCCCCACTTGTGCTCTCCCAAAAATAAACTGTTTAAAAAAATATTACAAAGAAATTATACTACAAACACTACCATCTGTCCCCTCCATTCCCATTTTCATTTTAAAATCAAATTCAAAGTCAAATGCAAAACTTCCAGAGCCTCTCCTGAGGCTGCAGAAGCAAATGAAGGACCGCAAAGCTGAAACTTGAGTACTGAGACTAATTATGATCTGAACCATTCTTGTCTGAATTATTATGCAGTAACCCCTGCAACACCTTATATCAGGCTGTATTCTTATTTTTTTGTAAAAGGCTCTTTTCCTCAAATAGACTAGAAGCTTATCTAGGGCTGGATCTAGGTCTCAAGTTTTATATACCTTGCATAATATCTTGGCAAGCACATGCCATCTTGATCACATGCTTGTAATCCAGTTGAGGTGGTTACCTGGCCTGCTATATTGAGGGTCTTCAGTTCTGCTGCATTGAGAGTGTGCCCTAATTGATCATCAGAGTCCGCCATGATCACAGACATGAGAGGTGATGGTAGACCACCCCCAGATCTGCCAGTCCTGTGCAGGTCACCAGTATACATTTATTAATTGGGTCAGTGATTTACACTGCTATTCTCAGATTAGTTCCCAAATGTAAATACCATGAATTCAGGGCTTTTTTGTCTGTGTTCTCCCCCTGCCGTCTAGTGGATATATCCCAAAGTCCTGGAACAGTGTCTTATATAAAGTAGGGGCTCAATAAATTTTTTTTCCAATGAATGAATTACTGAAAGGAATAGGAACTTGTATACTAAACTTCGTTTGAGTATGAACTTTTAACTGATGATCTAGCAATACCTAGTAAACAAGAGAGATTACCTCAACTTTTTAAAAGTATCCTAGCATAAAGATTGGGATAATAGGAATGTGGGAAGTCCAGAGAATAAATCAATTGGGAATTGTTACTTTGCTAATCATTTCAACAAAAAGGTGTAATGCAGTGTATGCCAAGCATTCTGCTCCCTGCCCCCCATGGATTTAGAGTCTGGTAGATTCCTTCTTGCCCATGATGTGGTTAGGATTCTGTTGTGAGTCAAGTTTGTGAATATCTCTTAAATCACATAAGTGCTTAAGCAGTGTATTAACTCTGAAGGGCTTCCATTTTGCTGAATGATGTCGACAAGTAGTGTGCTGTACCAGCATTTTCTGCTCTACCCTGTTTAGCTCCTTACATAGTGTTTGGGATACCCACAAAGATATCTTTTGTTTGGCAGATCCTTTCATGTATGAACTGGTAACACCCCCATTTCTGAGGGCATGGATTTATTCTTTGTCACATTGTTGATGTTGGAGTCTTTCGTTGGGAATGATGAGGGATGGAACAATGCTTTCTCAGAAGATAGATCTTTCTTCCAGTTAGTTCTTTGAGGGGGGGAGGTAAGAGAATGGGAATGGTTAGAGTCCCCAAGATGAAACCTGTCCTCCTCCTTCGACCTGAGCCCTGCTAGGCTGAAGTTCTGGGAAGGCTGGATAAACCACATGCTGCCTCCCCATGTTTGCATTTAGACACCAGGGGTTGCATTTCTTTTTTTTTTTATTTTTTTTATTTTTTTATTTTTTATTTTTTTATTTTTTTATTTTTTTTTAATTTATGAAATTTACTGTCAAATTGGTTTCCATACAACACCCAGTGCTCATCCCAAAAGGTGCCCTCCTCAATACCCATCACCCACCCTGCCCTCCCTCCCACCCCCCATCAACCCTCAGTTTGTTCTCAGTAGGGGTTGCATTTCTAAGTCACATAACATTATGCCTATTATGTAAAGCCAAATTATTTTGTGAATTATCACAAACATTGATCTGCCCTTGACAGTACTTTAGAGTTTTGCAGTAAATCTGCAGGCTGATAGCGTTAGCAGGGTGTCAGTTTTTGTCACTTGTAAGCTTCCTTCCGTCAACTGCAGTTTGAAAAGAGTCCGCCATAACAAAAGCATTGCTATCTCTTAAACTTGGTTTTAACCTTCAAAGACTAATAATTTATTATTCAGTGTTATGCCTCAGTACTTTTGGTGACAATCTATCATTTTTAATGTTGGTAACTTGATTTTTGTAATACAAAGACATATAAATAGAAAAAGAAAATGATAGCTAAGTACTTTTATGGGTAGCAATCTGAATAGTGTTCTTGATGCAATTCATCCAACATTTATCTGCATAAATTATGGTAGTTAAAGAAGAGGAGCAGATGAGAAGTACACTTAAGGCCCTTTTTTATAGCAACATAAAAGAGAGCAAAAATTACATTCATTACTTTTTAAAATATAGCAACTCTTTATTATAGTTTTCATTCATTGAAAGCAAATGTCTTGTTAGCTAATGAAACATTGTGTGATGTTATAGATCTGGTGTGATAGTTGGGAGCAATATTTGCCTCTTCATAAAGCCTCACAGTAATGTCCCCACTTGGTCACTGGCCACTTGTTCTCAGAATATCAAGGGTATAAATGACCTTTATACAGGAAAAAGAAATCTCCTTTATTAGCAAAAATGAATAACTTGGAATGCGTGTTTACTTTGTAAGCTCTAAAGTGACTTTGAAATGTGCCGGCTCTCTCTTTGTAGAAGCCAAAGGGTCCAGGGCAGCACAGAGGGAAGAAAGCTTTAAGATCTTACGTTGTCACCCTCCCTTCCCTTTACCACAGCAAATCTTTCTATGACTATTATTTTTTATTCTCTAAAAACAAATGGCGAAGATGGATGTTAGTGGACCCTATTGTGGTCGTCCTAACACAGTGTGTGTAAATCCAACCATCCTGTGTTACACCTTGAACTTCCACAGAGATGTATGTCCATTATTTCTCAATAAAACCGGAAAAAAGGCAAATGGGAAGACATTACTAGCTTTTTCGTTTTCATTTGCTGCATAAATTTCCCTTGTAGGTTCTGCACAGAAATTGTGATGCTTGAAAAATGTGAGGTATGGCCATGCTGGAGTGTTTCTGGTGGGGAGGAGGGTTGCTCACAGCTGCCTTCTTCCTCTCCTTCTCCATTCCTTCTTCTCATCCTGGTTCCAAGAGGCCTCTGGGGGAGTAGGCAGACCGTCTCTTAGGTGCTGGTTTCTCCAGCTTGGTACGCTTGGGTGCTTGGGTCGTTAAGTTCTTTCTCCTCCCATGCTTGTCTTAGCTTAAGGCTTCTTTTGTTTGCGAAGATCTGAAATCAGGCCAAACAAGAGGGGAGAGGGCAGAGATAAGATTGCCTAAGGGAGTGAGTACCTTACCTGCTCCAAGGTCGGCTTCCTGACAAGCTAGGATCCTGTGGACTTCAGACTCTTTTGCGGGGAGGGGGTGGGGGTGGGGTGGGGTGGGGAATTCTGTGGATTCTTGTCTCTGCTTCTCTTTGTCTCTCTGCTTTTTCTTCTCTTCCCTGCAGATCAGCATGTTCCCTTTCCACTTTTATGTGCCCTCGTTTTTTCCCTAGAGACTGTCCGGACTTGGAACTTTATGTGAGGTCCTGCTTGGGCATGCTGTCTATCTCTGGTCCTGTTAACCTGGTGGTGATGGTGGCTTAGGAGGCTAAGAGCTTTATAGGGTTTCTAGGTCAGAGCTGGCCCACATCCATTCTCAGAGAAGGAAGTGAAGAGATTATTGGCCTTTTAGTATTAAAACAATTTTTTAATTAAAATTTATTTTTCAAATTGTTTATTTTTGAGAGCGGGAGATGGAGTGCAAGTGGGGGAGGTGCAGAGGGAGGGAGACAGGATTCTAAGTGGGCTCTGCACTGACAGTGGAGAGCCTGATGGAGGGGCTCAAACTCGTGAACCGTGAGATCATGACCTGAGCTGAAATCAAGAGTCGGACGCTTAACCAAATGAGCCATGCAGGCGCTCCTTAAATTTAAATTGATTATCACAGTCTTTAAACATAAAAACAGGGTGGAGAGAATTGTATAACGAAACTCTGTGTTCCCATCATGTAGCCTCAATACCTGTGGACATTTTGGTTTTTTATCCATAAGGACTTGGCCGCTGCCTGATGCATAGAAGGGTAGTGTTCAAGCACGCCAGGATCCTTAGAACTCCAGTTGTTGTCCGCAAGGATTCTCATTACAGCTCCTCTTACTGAGTTTTCTTTGATATTGTAGTGTGTGCTTTTTTTTTTTTTTTTTTTTTTTTTTTTTTTTTTTTTTTACAAAACAGACCAGTGTTGTATGCACTTTCCCTTGAATATTCTGTCTCATTGTGTTTCAAGAGGACATGGTTTTACATGTACTGCTTGTGTACAAAAGAGATTATAAAGGTTTCAGACATAAATCATTTTTTAAAAAGGACTTTCTCTGCTCCATAGCTGCCCTTTGATTCCTTCTCATTAATTTTTTGTTATTCACAAGAAAGAACTTTCTAACCTACTGGCTTCCTTTATGGGTTAGGTAGACCCCTTATTTCATTTGTGATGGCTCCATTTCCCTCAGGCTACTCAGGGACAAAAACCCAGAAGAAACTTGAAAGTAACACACATCTAAGAAATGGATTTCAAATTAATGGGTTCGAACTTTATTAGCATAATCTTAAAGCAGGTTATTTTATTTTCCTGTATGGTCACCAAGGAAGAATGTTTTTTAGTCTGAGCTGAGTGACCTTTTGAGACCTCCATAGTTTACCTAGACAAGTCTGGAAAGAGAGGCATCTAGGCAAACTGAGGATGGTGCCTTTGAGATTTTTAGGTAAGTGACAAAAATGATTCAGATTATTTCTATTTGGGCTTGTCTGAAAGGCCTCTTTGAAGGCACTAGTATTCTCCCCCAAGGTATAGTTCCTTTCTATAGAAACCATTAGCTCTAACCACTGGGGCCTTCTGTTCTCTTCTTTTCTATGATGCTTACTTGTATTTTTTTAATTTCTACCATTCGCTTTTGATGTTTCCTACTTCCACTCATAGAGTTGCTTGATAATACAAACTGTTTGCCTTTTTACCTGTAAAGACTATAATTGCTTTTAAGAGATTACATGATGCTATCATAAGAATGATGCGGAAAGTATAGTTCATTTCATATTCTGCTTTTTTGTACCTTGTGTTTGGTACAGGACCTTCTGACAGAAGCCACATGCTTCCCCAGTGTATTGATTGAAAAAAAAGTGTGTGTGTTTGTTGGATGACCAGTTACATTTAAGAGGGTGTGTTTTATGGAAACTTTTGAGTGGATTGTAGGATTGAGGGTAAAACCAGTTAGAAGCATGCTGAAATCTGAAAACTGCTTAGGCCTTGCCAGATAGTAGCACATAGACTGTTAGAAGTAGAAAAGACCTTGTAGGTCACCTGGTTTAAAACCTTAAGTTTTCAGCTGAGGAAATAGACATAAAATTTGGTATTGTATGTCTTGACTGTGTAATTCAATAAATACAAATTGTTGAACGATGAAAGCCCTTGCTCAGTGCCTATGCAGGATGGAGTCTGTTCTGAGACTCTTGTTAGACCTAGACCCTTCCCTCTGGTGGCCCCTAGTCTTGGGGCAAAACATGGATGTAAAGCCATGTATTCTCTAAGGACACTTTGACTCTGAATTCTGTGTTCCAGAATGATAAATTGCAGAGCATAAATGTGAAGCCAGCTCACAAAAGGGTAACAAATTTGGTGTAGAATATTTTTTTCTCTGCACTCTGACCTTTTGTGTCTGGGGAGGCTACTTGGGGCTGGGACCTCAATTGGACAGATAGTCAATATTCTTTCTTTATTTTCTCTTATCACCCTTTATACAACCCTTCTTTACAACTTTCCATCTTGTATCTTTCAAACCATTCTGTGACTTCCTATTCGTATCATTTGCCCATTTTTTCTACTCTGTTCTTAGTGGACCACTGGACACACAGTAGGAATGGAATAAATGTTTGAAGTAGAACTATCACCTTCTGTGAAGACAAAAGTTTGAGGATTAAGAAAAAAAACTGGACAATCTTAACAGACTTGTTTTCCAGTTTCTTTGAGAAAATGTATTATGTGAATAATACTTTGATGCTGGCCCTAGTTTTTCCTTGAACAAGTAAGTATTTAAAAATACCCCTACTTTTGTGTGTTGTGTGTGTGCATACATGTGCACGCAACTAGTAGTGTTAAGTTTTAAAGAAGATACTATGCCAGGGCATTTATTTCATTTGATTAAGCCATTAGAAAAGATTAGAGGTGTCTTCAGTTGTGGGGAGATAAGTTCAACAGGGAGCGGATTTCAGAAACATCTGGGCAACATACACAACACCTTATCTTTGAATGCAGCTGTTTGTATTTTTTTTTTATATATAACAGATAAGAATGATAAGGTGGAAACAGCATGTTTGAAAGCTCCAATTTCTTACATCTCATGCAAGTTCCTTCTCATTGCTTCCTTCAGATAAATAGATGGAGAATTGAGAGTTTGATTTTTCTTTTTTTCTTTTTTTTTTTTTTTTTAGAGAATATTCTCTTTATCTAAATAAGTGTCCTCACCCACTGATTGAATGGTTGCTATTTGAATCTTCTGTCTTAAATAAAGTTAATCTTAAAGAGGCTCCCCTGTCTCAGATAATTGTCCCTTTCTGTTCACTTGGAAGCAGTTGCATTGCTGAGGTTACTACTACCCAAATGAGGGTATTTTTATGATAAGCGGGGAGGGAGTCTTGTGGGTCAGGATTTCCTTGCCTTATTACCTTTGCTTTTTTAATGGTGCAGAATTGCAGAACTGCTAAGTGTTAGGGATCTGTGGTCAGAAATTTCTGAGCTCAGGCACCCAGTTTCTGCATGGGATCAGTGGGTGGTGGGCACCAGGAGGGATGAGACAGCTAAGGGCTATGACTGATATGTTTAAGTGTCATCATGGTTTTTATAAGGTGACCACGATGATGAGAAGGAGGATGATGATGACACCTTCTTTTTTTGTGGGAAGGGCAGCAAATCATTGAAACAGCCTTTTCCTTTCCACATAGTTGTGAAGGATAAATCAATGTTGGTTTGGTGGCAAGCTTGTGTATTGATCATAACTTTGAGTCCTTGACAACAGTGGTGGGATCTTATGTTGTTGCTGTTAAACTCAGTAGGGTGGAATTCAGAGGGAGCTATGGAATTCAAATAAAGTCTATTATTTATAGGCATGACTGACACAAATGAAGGCAAAGCCCTTTACTTAGAGCAAATACATACTCAACACTGCAAGTGACAGTGTGTAAGCTGGATCTCACTTTGTACATTTACTAATTGCTCTTCTCTGCTGTGAAATGTTGCCCATGGATCCAAAAGAATTGATGTTTGTTCAAAATCAGTTCCTAAAAGAAGCTGAGACCCTGGTCACTTGCAGTGTAGGCTAACAGGGGTTCTTGTGTGCAAGTGGGCAGTGTGGGCCAGCAACTTGACCCAAGTGTGCCTCTGGAGGGAGATTTTTAAACTATGACATAAGGTCCTTTGGACTAGGATGTGTATGCAGCCTTAGTGGCTTAGAAGATTTTTTATAGAGTTAATTTCACAGAGGCAGCATGGGGCAGTTCTAAGGGGCTGGGTCTGTTTCATAAAGATAAACATTTTACTTTGTAATCCATGTGCGTGTGCACACACACACAGGATCACATTGATTATGACCTATAGTTTGAAAAACCACCCATTTTTTTTATTTAAAAAAAAAATTTTTTTTTCAACGTTTATTTATTTTTGAGACAGCATGAATGGGGGAGGGTCAAAGAGAGGGAGACACAGAATCCGAAACAGGCTCCAGGCTCTGAGCTGTAAGCACAGAGCCCGACGCGGGGCTCGAACTCACGGAGCGTGAGATCATGACCTGAGCCAAAGTCGGCCGCTTAACCGACTGAGCCACCCAGGCGCCCCAAAACCATCCATTTTTAAAAAAATGTTTTTTAAATGTCTCATTTCAGTTCTCAATTTTTCTCTGAAGGACAGGCATATTCATTTCATTTTATGGAAGCCTCCTTGGGAGTGTGGGTTATGTCCTTGGAGCCTTGTCAAAGTCTGATCTTATTGTAGTTATCAACACCCAGTGTTTTTTTCTGCCCCTTGCCTCAGTAGTTTAGAACACAGATTCCCAAAGTATGGTCCATGGCCCACGGTGACCCACCAGTTTTTGCTGAATTGTAGAGTGGTACAAAGATGAAAGGCTTTTGAAATGTTCTGAATGTTCAATAACATGGAATCTTCTGAAAGGATCCCAGACTTTGACTCCAGGCTTAGCTTTATCTCTGACTAGTGCCTACATAGGTTCCTTGGTCTGTCCTCATTTCGGGACACTTGGCTTAAAGAGTGTACTTTCTTCTCTGATTTCAGGAAGTGAATTGCTTAGACTTCTGAACATTCTTCTTAGTCTGTAGTCAGGGCTAACATGTGTCTAAACAGAAGCTGAATGGAATGTTGCAGGACAACTTATACTAAAGACCGTTTTTTAATTCTAGTATTTTTGGACATTGTTACACTCTCTAATTTCCATCTAAAATTTTAGTTCCTGGGGGGACTTTCTTTTTACCTTGAACTGTTTTCTCTCTGTACCTGACAACAATCAACATCGGATCCCTGCAACAGGCAGACACACACTCACCATTCCTTCTCATTTCAAAGGCAACATTTCTTTTGGGGCTGCCCATAGAATTCCCTTTTTCTCCTGAGGGGTGTCTTTTTTTCCTTGGCTCATGATGGTATTTGGCCGTGAATGGTCATTCCTCTGTTTGCTCTGTTTACCCACTCACTTTTTCACCCTCTTTTCCAATATTTTTTTCCTATCTTTTTCACCTTTCTTAATTTTTTTTGGCATGTCTCTTCAGTAAATTCCCCAAAGGAGTGATTCTCCACACTCATGTCATTATATTTTTGGAGGGGAAAAAAAAAAGACTTCCAAATCAGGCACCTGATGAGTAGATCTCTACCCATGAAGGAAGTGTGGCTCCTCACATTCTCATTTGCCACCCTTGGTCTCACCCTGCTTGTGCACTGCCATCTTTTATTCCATGAAGCCCAAGCTGTGAGAGCCTTGAGGTGTTTTTAGTGTGGTACCCCGGCTCTACCTTCACTGATATTTGGATATTTAGTGCATTGGAGCTAGTAATAAAAGTATCATGACGTGTTAACTTTTAATTTTCTCAGATTTATGAGGAACACCAAAAAGCACACAGTATCTCTGGAATGTGTTGGAGAAAAGGAGTTAGTTTGTCACAAAGTTTATTTATTTCCATTGGAAGAGTGCCAGTGCCCTGTGCTACATGGAATTTGATTTGTTGCAGAACATTTCATTCCTCTTCAAACTGTGTATATTTGTTAATGACTTGATTTATAGACCAAGAAGAGGTCTTAGATATTCTTGGTGTGGGGATAGCCTAAAACAGTGACATCAGCTGGCTGTCAGAATTCCCATCTGGTTTCATTTCTTGAATCTGGAAGAGGGCTGGAGGAGAATTTTTGTGAATGTTTGGTCGGGGGGGGGGGGGGGTGGGGATGTAGGTGCAGATATCCCAGGTCAAAAGACATACATAAGAATGAATCAAGGTTTAAAAAATAAAGCCTGTTCACTTTTAATGGTTGAAATTTTCTCAATTACTTCATTATAAAAAGTCACAGTTGAGTGACTCCACAATGTTTATTATTCTTGGGATACCTAAAAAATGCACGGAGTAGACACCTAAAAAATTGTATGTGAAAAATGGAGAAATGAACTGAGGACAACTCTAGCCTACTTCTGTATGCAAAAAGATCACTCAAGCCCACACAGGAAACTTGTTGTTTTGTGTTTTGTCCTTCTCTGATAGTGGAGAAGCAGCAGTAATATTAGGACCAAATACCATTCAGTGATTAACAGTGTGAATTTTGGCTTAGAGTCTTCTATCAAGGCCAACTACCCACTGAGTTAAAACGCCTCCTCCTAAACTAAACATGGGGCCATCCATCCCTTTTCCCAGAGAGGTTGTTTTGTTGGTACCATTCAGTTTATAAAAATGTGAATAAAACACAAAGTTGTTTTTGCCTCTGGTATTTATTTTGGCTTAATTGGATGGCAAATATTCAGTGTTTTATAACTATAAAATCCTTGTTGTAAAAGGTAGTGCTTGTCTCCCAAAGCTAAACTCTAGATGAGATCTATGGAAAGGGAAGAAAATGAGTTTCCCCTGTACGTGGACATTCATAGTACATATACACACATATGTATATACACGTACACAGACCCACACATGTACACAGAATCACACAAACATGCACATGCATACACGAACACATAGTTGCCTAGATAGACCTAAAAATATACATATTTACATAGCACGGTAATTTATTATTCAAACTAGCATACTTTGTAATGACTCCAAGAAAGTGGGTGCAGACTAGGACTCTCCCAGTCAACCTGGGATGCATAGTCACCCACTTAAACAGTACGTTGTCTTCAAATATGACAAGAAGCTCTTAATAAGATTGGTTACTCTGTTATAGGGATTTTACACATTTATTCCATTACCATCGTGGTAGGGAGAAATTTAGTAAAGATTTCACATCCCTTAATGGAATTAGTCACTTTCTACTGAGGTGTTGAAGTTAATTCTGATGATCTCATCTATAGCATTGGCAGCATTATTAACAGATTTGCCTCTGTTGGCTTTCTCTAGAAGCCCTTGTTGTTTGCATTTTTTATAGAGGTAATTTGCTTTTTATTAATATAAGTCATAGAGAAGTTTGGCAACTGGGTACTCCACAGACATGCTGTTTCCTGTTCTTCGTTTACTTTTCTCTTGTCATCAAAATGTTGACAGCTGCATAACTCTTTTTAAAGCATTCATAACCTGACAGATATTACAGATATTTGTCATTTTACTTCCAGTAAGTGACAGCTGAAATTAGCTTTTCACAGTATTGGAGGATAGTGCGGGTGTAGTGAGTCTGGTCAAATTTGTATCACGGTTCTTTAATGTCTAAGTGATTGTGAGTCTTGTTAAGGATTGAGGACTGGAAAGATGTGGGTGGATGATCTGGTTATAAATGGTTTTGGGGTACACTGGAAAGTATACTGGCAGGACTGTGATCTCTCACAAGGTTGATAAGTCTCAGTGATGAAAGAATCCTTGGGACCATGTCCTAAAATCATGTACCTGATGTTCAAGCCCCATTACAGTACCTTAAACAGAATCTTCCTTTTCTGAGTGGAAGACTCCAGAACTGGAAGTTCCTTATCTATTCACTATTAATCTTTCATGTCTCTAGAAGCTGCTTAATATTTGAAACCTTAGGGCTCAAACAAAATCCCCCAAATTGAGTCTCATTGGCCTTGTAGTTCTAAATGGGGTTTGCAGTGAATTGAATATTTGTGTCTACCCTAAATTCATTAGGGGAAACCTCAGCCCCCAATGTGAATGGTATAAGGAGATGGAGCTTTAGGGAGATACTTTGGTCATGAAGGTGGCACCCTCAAGATGAGATTAGTGTTCTTACAGAAGGGATCCCAGAGAGCCCTGCTCCATGAGGAGATGAGAAGTAGGCAGTCTGCAACCCCAAAGAGGACTCTTACTATAACCTGACCGTGCTAATACCCTCATCTTGGGCGTTTAGCCTCCAGAACTGAGAAAAATGTTTGTCACTTAAGCTGCCTGTTCATGGCAATTTGTAATAGCAGATGGCCTGGACTAAGCAAAGGTTCTTTTGTATCCAGAAACCAGTCACTGTGGCCTGCTGGGGGAATGGGTTTCTGTTCATAGGATTAAGCCATTTGGGCTCGATTCTGGGACGGGAGAGTGGAGTCAGTTGCACACAAAAGAATAGAGAGAAAACTAGGAAAATGTTAGGGAAAGGGTAGGGGAGATGGACAGGAGAGAGTGGTAGCCAACAATTGTCCAGTGACTGTGACTCATTTATGATGTGTATTTTATGTGTACATTGTTGGATACATAGTCATTTATAAGTCCTGACAGTGAATGAAAGTCTCTTGAGGACAAGGACCTTGCAATACTGTCGTTTTAAAAAAAATTTCTATCTACTCCAGATCATCTCACACCCCCTACATGTCGTATATGCACAATAAGAACGATGTGTGTTTTTTTTTCCTTGCCTGATAATAATGTCCTCTAGATTGAAATATGCTGTAAAAGAAAATATCCAGTAATTCTACAAACTGCCATCAGGAGGGGGAAGCAGGTATAACATAAAGATAATAATAAAAGTTTAAAATAAATCACCAGAATACATCTCTCCCTTATTCAGGTATAACTTAATTACATCATTGGGTATGCTTTGCTATTGTGAATTAACCTGCTGGTGGGCATAGAGAAAACATTATATAAAGAGTACCTTCCTGTCTTTTTAGCCTGTTAAATGTGTTGTTAATGAAATTTGAAATTTCAGACCACTATAGATTTATCATAGGTGGTGCTGCATGAAGGGAAAGTTATATTAACCTTTTGTTGATTTGAAGTCATTTTATGTTATGCTCAGAAGCCCAATTAACATTATTGATTTGAATCCTACTCATCAAGATCAACTTATTTTGTGTTAATTTCCTTCAACACAGAGAACACTGAAACCAAACACAGAGGAGTTGCGACAGAATGATTGATTTGACCTTGAAAAGCATGTTTTGTACCATAATCTTATTTTAATGCTTCAGTAGTTAAGTTGTGCCAAATTGCTTTTGATGAGGCAGTTGTTTTATGGTTGGGATCCTGCTTAGACCTTGCATTGGTTGGCTCTTTGTACAATAGAGGTTCATAAGAAACTATCCCATTTATCTTCTTGCTCACACTGTGCAGGTTGACTGTGGTTCGGCTGATCTAGATTGGGTGGCTCTGTTCTAGGCACTGGGGTTGCTGCCTTGACTTCAGGCTATGTGCTGGATTCAGATCTGTTCCATGTGTGTTTGCTCTGGAGCCTGGGCTGACAGAGTAGAGGTTTTCTGAAGCCTGCTCTTCTCATGGTGCACTCGTGGAATGCGGGAGCCAAGCCAAGCCAAATTGCTGTGTGATGTGAGCACACCCAGAGCCTCTGCTGACATCACACTGCAAAATTTCATTGGCCTGAGCAAGTCTCATGGTCTAGACCAGTATCAGTGGGACAGAGAGGTAAATGTGTGCATAGTGGGAGAGAAAGATATTAACAACTTACTGGACTGTAATCCAAATTATCACAGGCCTCTGGCCTTGTAACTCTTAGACCAGTTATTTGTCGTCATCATCATGGTATCAAACCAATTTCTTGACCTAAATTGGGAGACAAGGCTTCTGGATTTGGCTTAGAATTCAACTTACCGAGAGACTGCTACTGTAGATCATGAAGTACTAGAGGACATTTTGTTTTCTGCTGGATCCCAATGGACTTAGCATGTAATAGACCCTCAGTATGTATTGTATGAATGAATGAATGAATGAATGAATAATGAATGACAATCTTGTTTCTTTTGCCGAACAGTTAAATAAAACCCGGAATACATGACAGAAGTTAAATAGAAGGAAAAGCTATTAGGAGTTAAAGCAACAACCTTAAGAGTGTGTGCGTGTGCGTGTGATAAACTGAAATATATTCACATACAATATATGTGCGCATATAAACAAGTGTGCAAATATAGATCCTTTATTTTACATAGCATATATATACAAGTACTATTTAATTTGCCTGATAACCTTGTGAGGAAGAAAAGTAATGGTCAGAGAAGCTAGATTTTGCAAAGGTCAAACACTTGAGGAAGAGCGGAGGTGGGACTTGAATGTCTGTTGTTGAACGTCAGATGTTCCAGATTAGGGCGGCCTCTCAGAAATGGGTGGTGAATTTTTATTTTTCTTTCTCACAAGGACTTTACTTTTACCTTGAGCCTGACTGTTTGACTCAGCGCAGCATTAATTCCCCTGAGACTGGTCTGTTAAAAGTGGACACATGGAACGTAAGAAAAACTGGAGCAAATGTCTGGAGATAGAGGGCTGCTTTCCCTTTCCATTTGAAATTAATGCTCACTGTATAAAAAACATAAAGCATATCCATCCCCAGGGACTTGCTTGACATTTTAAAACTTTCATCTGGTTTAATTCACAATGCTCGAGGAGGGGATTTACAGAATCCTGAGCCTTGGTGGCTAGTTGGCCGCCATGCGCATTTCTTCTCCTGTCATTGCTGGGCTGGGCTTCCTGCAGGCCCAAAGAAATTATATAGCTTATTTAACTCCCTCTAAAAACAATAATGGGCCTATTCAGATTTTATCTGTAATTTTACTTTGTTGTTGAGCAGTATTAATAATGCTGTTGTAAACCAGGCCAGGGCAGCACTCACCACATTTTCTCGGCTTCAGTGGTAGCATACATATAGCTGTTTGAGGAGCACAAAGGGAAACACGTAGATGGGCTCAGTGTAAGTTAGGCATGCTTGCCTGGATGGGAGCCGTGTTAATATCACATCTTGCAGATTTGGCAAGAGCTTTAAGAGTCCTGTATTTCAAGCTGGTTTTTATAGAAACTTGCTGCAGAACTGGGCAGGATTAATCATGGCCGAGATAGATCACACTTAGTACAGTATTAAATTCCAGCAACGAAACGATGCAAAACCAGTTCATAACCTTATAAGAACATTGCATGCTATAGTAATCATAGAGAAATATTGTATATCCAAATTAATGGAGAATAAAATGTCATGCACTCTGTTTTTGGTGTCAGGCGAGGTTTCTAGGTGGTGTTCATTTCCTCTCCTTAATCCTGCATGAAGGCTGGCTGAGGTGAGCCTTGTGTCTTTCTGCAGTTTATCATCATGGTGGCCTTGTGCATGTGGAAGAGGTCTGCCCTAGGTATCTTTGGCTGGGCAAAGACACCTGAGAAGATCTTCCTTTACGTTGGTTAGAAAGATTGCTCACATACCTACTACCTGCTAGACATAATGCTGAGGATAAGGACTCCAAGGTGCCTGTGACCCAGTTCTTCCCCTCATGGAGCTGCCTCTGACTGGGCTCATAGCAAGCAGGGAGTTCATTGCAGTTCTGGAATGTGTCTCTTCCCCCACCCTTAATAGCTGTTAATAGATCTGATTTTTATCTGGGATAGATGTGCACATATTTAAAAAAATTTTTTATTAATTTTTTATGGTTATTTCCTGAGAGAGAGACAGAGTGCAGGCAGTGCAGAGAGAGGGAGACACAGAATTCGAAGCAGGCTCCAGGCTCTGAGCTGTCAGTACAGAGCCTGACATGGAGTCTGAACTCATGAACGGTGAGATTATGACCTCAGCCAAAGTCAGACGTTTAACTGAGCCATCCAGGAGCCCCAACATACACATATTTTTTAGAAGATCCTTGAAAGATCTTTAGAGATTAGTTCTTGTATTGCCTGTGCCCAAGGGTAAAAGTTTTGCCACTTCTGTTCCAGTTTGGCCAAAATACTTTGTTGGGGGAAGATGCATTAAAATATTAACTAGACAGTGGTGTGAGGGATTACCAATGTCTCCACCCTCCCTACCAAATATACCAACCAGTGAGAGATGTTAAAACAGATTCACATGAGGGACTATGGAATCTCCTTGAGAATCTTTGAAAAAGAGTAGAATTTGCAGACTGAATTAGGTCAAAGGATCTCTCTCAGACATAGAATTCTAGGCATGTGATAGGAGTTGTTATCTTTCACCTCTGTCCTCTTTTTTTCCAGTAACTTCCATCAAAGTGAATTTTACCTCTGGGTCCATTTTGTAGGAGGCCCTGCCTTTAACTTTAGATTTTACTATAGAAAAGGACTAATTGTAAGGAAGTTCTTAGCCCAAATTCCTAAGACTTAACAAAAGTGAGAAAAGTCGTGGCTTGGGGTTTGCTGTAGACCTCAGAGTCAACCAAATGCCTACAAGGTAGCATTAGACTACAGAAGCTGATTGAAGGCCCTATTACAACCTGCTATCAGCACTTCTTCAGTCTTGGCCAATTTTGCTTTCAACTTTGTTGAGACATTATAAATTCTTCATTTAATTAGAGCTAAAACATTTTTAAAAGACTTGAGAACTGCCATGTTGACATGCAAAGGGAAGAAGGTGACAAAGAGAAATTATTTGGGGGTTAATGCCCACCATGCCATGCCTTGAAAAGGATTCACGGCATATCAGTGTTTGAATCCAGTGGCCTCAGGCTTCCCAGCTCTGTGAGGATGCCGAAAGCAGCCTGGAGAGTCAGAGGAGATGCTATCTTTGATCCCACCAAAGACAACACATTTCCTGCTCTATCTCAAGTTGTTCCTCATTACTGTGCAAATGTGGTTGGGCATCTGTATTTGTTGACATGCCCTCTACTTATTTACATAATAAACTCCCACCAAACAGCAGCAATTATTTCTTTTTCCTTTTTCAGTTTTAAAATTGGATCTTTTCTCTTTCTGGTAGTTAAGTGAGTCACTTAAATTTAATTTTATAGTCTTTTTGAGTTCAGATAATACAGACACTGATTTTGCCAGACGTAAAGCTAGTGCAGTCATGCCCTGCTTCTGGGAATGTTACTATACACATAACGATACCAATAAATAGAAAGATGCTTTCAGGCTTTTTAGCTAGAGGCTTAAAATGTGCCTCAGTATATTTAGAAGTGTTTTGAGAAAAGATATTTCTTCTCCTTGAGGATTTGAAAGTGGAGAGGGTTCTCCTGGCTTCTGAAGGACAGGTTTACTCCCCCAGGTGCCTTTCAAATGATGGTAACATGGACAAGTAGCATTTCAGGCCAGAGGTCACTATATGGCTAGGAGGATTTCAACCCATTTGCTCAAATACTTGGAGGGATACCTCCTTAGAGAAAGAGAGAGGGCCAAGGTGAGTTTTTTGGCCTGCCCCATCCATCTGGCCACCCATTATCAATTCATTCATCCATCTGTCTTGTAATGTGTGTGTTGAGAGCTTGTTGATTTCCACACACTGGGGAAGCAAGATAAATAAGACATGGCTTCTGACTTGGGATCTAGGGAACAAAGAGATATGTAAATAACTTCAGCATCCTGTGATAAAGGCTGTGATTGAGGGATATACAGTATATAAGGGGATATATTGACTAGAGGAAGTCTGGATAGCTTTGCAGTAGAAGGGCAGTTTGATCTGACTCTGTTAAGAGAGAGCAGCCTATAAAAAACAAACAAAACTAACAACAGCAATCACAGTAACAAATACAACAACAGTTGTGTTGTTAACAATAGTTAACAGTAGTTAACATTTATTGGCTGCTTACTATGTGGCAGGTACTGAGCGCTTTACATGTATCATCTCATTTGATCCTTAGACCAAACACATGATGTATGGGGCCCATTACCATTTCAGTTTTACCATTGAGGACTCTGAGGCATGGAGGGATGAAGAAGTTTAAGGTCTGGGTATAAAGGCATAGAGCTGGCATTTGAACCCGTGCCAGCTGGAGAGCAGGAATGCTGGACAGAAACATTCTCTACCCAAGGAATGGTGGGCAGGGTGGTATGAAACAGAAGGGCTTAGGGAGGAGGGAAGCCCAGCACAATGGAGCAGGCTGGTGTGAGCACACACCTTGGGTGTCTGTGAGTGGAAAGGCAGAGGAGGTTGGGGGTGGTACAGGATGTGGTAGGAGGCTTGCACACTGGAGTGTGCCTGGTGTTACTCTCTTGCCTTCTGCCTGCTGTCTCTTTTTAATTTTTTTAAATGTTTATTTTTGAGAGAGAGAGGGGGAGGGAGGGAGGGAGAGAACTAGCCAGGGAAGGGCAGAGAGAGAGGGAGACACAGAATCTGAAGCAGGCTCTAGGCTCTGAGCTGTCAGTAGAGAGCCCGACTTGGGGCTTGAGCCCATGAACCATGAAATCATGACCCGAGCCTAAGTCGGATGTTCAACCAACTGAGCCACCCAGGTGGCCCTGCCTGATCTTCTTTTTATCCTGTAGGTCTCACCTTAAATATGACACTTGCTCTGGAAGGTTAATCCCTAAGCCCCCAAATGAAGGAAGAGCCCCTTATTATTTTTGTTTTTCTTTCATGGTGCTTGTTGATCTATAAAACTTACCTAAAAAGCAGCTCTCTCTCCAACCAGGCTGTAAGCACTGGAGAGAAGGGGACTGTATCTGCTCTGTTCACCCTGCATTCTCATGTTTAGTGCCTGGTACACAGCAGGTGCTTAATAAGCATTTGTTGGCTGGTTAGCTGGTTAGTTCATAGACCCTTTATTTATTTTCCTTATTAATGGTTCCTCTGCCATTGTTTATTTTCATAGTATTGTATCTCCCACATCTTCTATAAACCAAGTGCCACAAACCTTAAGCCATCGTCATTGGGAAGTATTCAAATAATACCAAATATTTTACCTAAAGACGTATTTTCCCTCCAGAAGCTTTGACTCAACTTAACATGTTTGCAACATGAAATCACTTCTTTAGATTTCTTTCCAGCCATCCCATCAGATCATAACTCGTAACAACAAGACACAGTAAAAATAATAGTTGAGCAGTAGGCTCAGCGTAGCTGGAGAAACAAAGGGTTTGGAGACTTACTCAGATCCTACTTGATCTTGAGAGGTGGCCAGCAGATTCTTTTAGGCTGACATGCTTCTCCAGGTCATCCTCTCTCAGGTCCTTAGTGGGGAACAAGTGTGTGCATTTGCATGTGTGTGCATATGAATCAAAAAGTGTTCTATGAGCTGTTTGGCCCACAGTTGATAGAGGAGCCAGCCTGTGCTCCTGGAGGATGTGAGGGCTCTCCCTCAGGCAGGAGTGCTGCACATTTTGGGGGTGCCTGGTGTTGAGGTTCTGTGGGGGAGTGTGTGGGTGGCAGAGCCGTGCGCTGTCATTCTGAACTGGTATGCTACTCAGGCCAGTGTTTTCGGCACACAGACAGGCGGCTTTCCAAGATGAGGGGGTTCCCAGTCTCATTTTCATCAGAAGTGACTGGTGAGCTGCTCTTGGGAGAGAAGGCTTCTGTACTGGTTCTCACAAAGCCTTAGCCTGCCAGTTCTCTTGCTCTTGTATCCGGCTGGCTCTGGGTGTGATATTTGTTGATAGAGCCATAGAATCTTCATATTCAATCCTTGGGTTGGACTGATACAGAAGCTTTGAATTTTAAACATTTTTTAATGTGCCTGACCTCGAAGAATATATTTCCCATTACAAACTGTGCGTAGGTAGATTTAGATAACTGAATGAGAAGTGTCGCAAAAACACTACTTACCCTTACTGTGTGCAGTATACTCTGATATGTTGTATTGTGTTAAAAAAGGCTAGAAGCACTCTGGAATTCAATTCCACATCCAGCGGGTCTTTGAAAAACAGTGGCTAGATCTCCCAGCCTTCATTGAATCTAATGAGGAGATCTACTCTGATATCCTTTTATGGGTGAGGAAGAGATGTGTACGTATGATCCCAGTATCACATGACTAGTTAATGACAAATTGGGGCTGTAGCTGAGGTCTCCTGACTTTGGTCTAGTATCTTTACATAAATACCTATTACTCGAAGTATCTTTTGTTGTTGTTGTGTGTGTGTTTGACTCTTCTGGTTAGGTACCAAGTGGCAAACTAATAGTATACAGGATTTGACACCCTATACTTGTTCTACACGGACTTGTTAACCTACACCCTGTCTCCCTTTGCGGAACCCTGTTACCTCTTGGCCAGTTGACTCAGCCAGTTTAAAGCTGTATATGTTGTACTCCCAGAGACAGCATGCATTGTTCCTGCCGCTTTGGGCCCATAGTCTAAAATGCACATAGTTTTTGTCTTCAAATACTTACTGTCTAGTTGGACTGATATGGCAGGGCTTCATTTCATTAGCAGAAGCATAAATGTATAAACAGGGTATGAGAAATGTGCTTGGGAAAGAGGGTCTAGTCTGAGATTTTGTCCCTGTGAAAAGGAATCTACTTCTGTAGCAAGGAAGCTTGGAGCTCTGATCACGACAGAAGAGAGTGTTGCTGGAGATGCCCAACCTTAGTTTATTTATTAAAAAAAATTTTTTTAATGTTCATTTTTTGAGAGACAGAGTGTGAGTGGGGGAGTGGCAGAGAGAGAGGGAGACAGAATCCGATGCAGGCTCCAGGCTCTGAGCTGACAGCACCGACAAGCTCTGAACCGACATGAGGCTCGAAATCATGGACCATGAGATCTTGACCTGAGCTGAAGTTGGATACTTAACCCACTGAGCCACCCAGGTGCCCCACCCAACCTTAGTTTAAATTGACCAAGTCTATCATCCTGGTTATCGATGCCATGACCTTCGCCCTTCTCCATGGGCTCCATTACCCCTTCTAAGACTGAAATCTGTCCCCTTGAGGCAGGACACAGTGTCTGCCAAGTGTGGATATGGCAACAGTATTTGGCAAGCTCACATTGAAAATATCCAGTCTAAAAATATGGGCACAATGGAGCTAGATATTTAAAATCTGACCGATTTCACCAAACCTGGAAAATGCATTTTCTTTTCCTCACCCTCAGCTCACCCATGAGTACCCTAACTTGAGTTGTTTGAGGCCACTGTGAGTATTGCCAGCATGCCTGAATCCCTGAGTGAGGCGAGACAGGAGTGGTGGACAGGGAAAAGAGGCAGGTGAGTGTTGCTGGAATGTCATTGTGCCTGTATAGTCATTACAACTTTGTTTCCATAATGCTGAGCACAGCAATTGAGGAATTCAACTCCAATGCATTATTTTATGGCTTGGGATCATCTGCTTTGATTCTGGCACTTGGGCTACTACCGTTACCTGTGTATTTGAACTTGTGAGAGTGGGCACCCTGTGTTGCATTCACCCTGCTCTATCGAGGGAGCCCTGAGCTACTTCCTCCTTTGAAAGGCAATAGGCAGCTGTTGTGGTTTTTGCCCATCATTCCTACTGTTGGCTGAGTGGTGCGGAGGGACCCCTTTCCGTAATATAGTGCTTTGGCTGGTGTAATTCTGATTTAGAAAAACAGCTTCACTTGGAGAGAAACATTAATTAGATGCAAAGAGGGAGTTATTTCCTCCTTCGGGTGGGGGAGAGTGGGGAGTGAGGGAGAGAAAAAAGTACCACAAATAAATTATCTCCTATTTGTGCAATGTTTTATGCTTGTCAGCTGTCTGTTGCCAGAGAACCACAATGTAGCTAAATACTTGTGACACCTTGCCCAATCAAGGTATAGCAAAAGGATGTTATGGGAACCTCTTTGTGACAACCTGTGCTAGTTTACATTAGCTTAACCAATCGCTTTTTCCTGTGTGCTTGGAGAAATTTGTTAAATTAATTCAGTTGCAATTAGCAGATTTATGGGAAAGTACCCTGTTATCCTTTAATTGGAGAGCATAAAACTACAAACTGAATCCGCTAGTTCTATTTGTGTAATAGGCAATCTATCTACGACAAGATTTGATCGATGGAGTCGTATGATGCCCTTGCCTTGTTTTATATTGGCTGTCAGCGCTTAACTGGGACTGAAGTATCTGGGTAACAAAAATTGATATAATGACTTAATGCGCCTTATTCTCTTTGAGCTACATCAGTTTAGAGCACTTCTGAGAGAAAAATGTCTGGAAAATATCAGGGAGTCATTTATCAACCTGTTTTCATTAGCATACTGCCTAGCTCTGGCAAGGATTTGAATAAAAAAAAGCAGGATGGTACAATTTATTTCAGGCCCCATATTTCTTGGATGAAAGGAGACTTCTAATAAAAGGAAAATACAGAAAGATGCTTTTTCTAGCTGGTTTTCCCCTAACTAAAACCCTACCCCAAAAGCTTTTTTGTTTGTTTGCATTTTTGCTGTTAGTAATATTCCGGAGAACATATCCCTGGGAAGGTAATTAGAAAAATAATGCAAAGTGCATGGTGGTTATGATCTATAGAGAAAAAAAAATGTTTAACCAAAAAAAAAAAAGCCAGAAATACCCAGGTGTGTCATGAGTATGTGTGTGTCTGTCTCTCTTTGCCTCTGTTGTGTATGTTTGTATATTTATAATACACCGTTCAAGAGTGAACATGGAGAGAAGTTCTCTACATAAGTGGGTGTTTTGTAGCATTAAAGGATTTCAGAAAGTTAAGATACAGCATTTTTAGTTTTCTGGAGTTGGAGCTGAGGGGAAATAGAAACAGATCAAAATGTTTGTATAGTGGGCAAAATGCATTTGGTATTATGGAGTCATTTGTCCTACCCACCGTAGGATGGGAACCACAAGAGGTAATAATAACTGAGAGGCAGTTGTACGGGAGTGAGTCCTTTTTTGCATGAAATTTTTATGCATCAGTCAGCCTGCATAGAGTGTGCCTAATGTATAAAATAAATTGGTGCATAAATCAGATTAAGAGCAGCATGTTGCCAACTTTCGCATTTGCACACAGGAATTCAATATGGATATGGAGGAATTCCCATTTTTTTAATCCCTAATAGGGTACAGGGAATCTCTCAAGTAGACATTGCACACAGGGACATTTTATTCACTTATCTCCCCCACTTCTCACCCCAAATAACAACTGAAGCAGTGTCGCCAATGGTAAGAGGAGCAGTGCAGGAGGTTTGCGGATGCCAACTGTTATATGCAGGGTAGTGACACAATATTTTAAGATAATATTGCAGCCCTGTCTATAGCTCCTAATTATGGCAAGGAATTGGTGTGCCAATCGATAGTGATTTATGGTGGGGATAAGCTAGTACACACTGCTCACATTGATCTGCATGTAAATTCCTTGACATAATAAGAAGTTATTACCAATGACAGTCACTGTCTGACTGCTAATTCATTGGCACATCCTCCCATCAGTGAGAACCACAGCATCTGCATACCGTGTGAGTTTGCCCACTGTTTGCCTCTTATTAGTCAGGCCTGTGTATTTGGTGCTCGATGGGTGGCTATTGAGTAGATGAGACTCGAGGTCATGCTGACAGTGTCTCTGTGAAACAGCAGTTCTGTGATTAACCAACAAGACAGGAGGTGTGTCTTATTTCAAAGGAAGAAATACCTATAAGAGTTTGACTTTGGGTTAAAAAAAATCCTAGTTTTCTTAAGTATTATATCTATTAATGTTCTTCACACTATTGCCCCCAAAGTCTCAGATAGCAAATTATCAATTGATCACAATACAATTGCTTTTGCTTTACCCTTTTCCTCTTATTATGCTTTTTGAAAGTCAGATTTTTTAACCATATAGCTTTTTTGCTTCTTAAATCTCCTATGCATTTATAGGCTCCTGCATTTCTGCTGCCCCAGAGCTTTAAAAATTTTTTTTAATGTTTATTTATTTTTGAGAGAGAGAGAGAGAGAGCGAGCGAGTGAGCTAGTGTGAGTGGGGAAGGGACAGAGAGAGAGGGAGACACAGAATCCGAAGCAGGCTCCAGGCTCTGAGCTGTCAGCACAGAGCCTGATGCAGGGTTTGAACTCATGAACCCGTGAGATGATGACCTGAGCTGAAGTGGGATACTTAACTGACTGAGCCACCCAGGTGCCCCCCTGCCCCAGAACTTTTTGTTGTTGTTGTTGTTGTTGTTGTTAATCTTTAAGCTTGCATGTCTGTTTTTTGTTTTCCCCTTTCTCTTTCAACAAAGTCTTATCAACTAATTCTTTATAGCTGTACCCCTCTCTTCACTAGTCATGAACTGAAGTCTTTTAAAATTCACATTCAGAGCCCCATGGAAGGTAGCTCCTTTTCACTTGATTTCTGTGAGCAAAATCTATCTGCCTAGCCTGTGATAGCACATTACCTATAACAAGCTATTTTTGTTGTTAAATATTGTGTCATATGCCTCTGTGGCCTGATTTTTTTTCCTTAAGTTTTTCTTGATACTGAATGCAGCCAAAGTGTGATTGCTGTGTTCCCACCTTCTTTACTCCTACTGGAGGTGGTCATCGTTCTTTGCGGGAGACCCCTTGAGAAGTTGGAGTAATAGACATCTACCTTGGCAAGTGAGTCATTAACTTCAGGTATATGATACCTGCTTTACCGTGAGAAATAAAAAAAAATTATAAAAACATTTCTTTTAAAAGTTTATCGTTGAGAGGGAAAGAGTGAGGGAGGGAGGGAGAGGATGAGCAAGGGAAGAAAAGATAGAGGGAAAGAGAGAATCCCAAGCAGGTTCTACACCGTTAGCACAAAGCCCAATGTGGGGCTCTGTCTCAGGAACCACAAGATCATGTCCCGAGCCGAAACCTGAGTCAGATGTTTAACCAACTGAGCCACCCAGGCACCCCCAAAACATTTTTTATTATAGGCCATAATTACAAGAATAATAGGGGAATAACAATAATAGTAATTTTAATTTCAGACTGCTGCTTGTGTCAGTTTGGTCTGGCTAAGTTAGGCTGCAGTAACAACTAACTCCAGAATCTCAAAGATGTAAAACAATAAGGATATATTTCTTGCTATGCTTCCTGTACATGGTAGGTTGGCAGAAAGAATCTGATCATTTTCGTCACACAGGGACTTAAGATGGCAGAGCAGTTGACATCTTGAATATCACTGGACCCTGAGCCAAAGGGAAAGTGTTCTAAAGGGTTTTGCATTGGCAAGTAAATATACCACAGCTCATTGGCAGAATTGATGACAAAGCTCCATTCTTACCTTGGGATCCAAAGAGGGTAGACTAGTCATACTTGGTAAACAGCTCTAATAACAGATTTGTTATGCACAACAGATAGTTAATAAAAACTTCTCTGAACATAAGAAATGCATTATTGGCTTAACAGTACACAGATTGGTGATGACAGAAGAGGTCTAGAATAATTGAGCTTAAAGTCTCTAAAAAGCGATCTGGATGAACTCTCTCATGTTTACAGAGGAGGACATAGAGGTCCGGGGAGGGTAATTTCCCCAAGAATACAGCATTGGAGAGAGGAGCAAAATAGGGATGCAAACTCAAGTTTCCTGACTTGAAGTCAATGTAATTTCTTCATTCTGTCTTTCTCACCTGGTAAACTTGGGAACCTTGAGTTTCTTCTGCATATTGCTGCTAAACCTGTGTGCCTTGGTGCGCAAGTCCTGCCTTTGCCCTGTTGTTGTTAGTCTGACAGCTTTTAGTTTGTCCAAGTCTTCTGGATCTGCTTAGCTTCTTGGCTTCCCCTTTCCAGACTCCATAGTCACCATCATATTTTCCTGTGGGTGATGTTTGGTTATGAGGCTATAGGTTCACTTGATTTTTCTTTTTTTTTTTTTAAGTTTTAAATTTATTTTTTTGAGAGTGAGATGAGTAGGAGAGGGGCAGAGAGAGAGGGGGACAGAGGATTCAAAGTGGGCTCTGTGCAGACAGGCTGACAGCAATGACCCTGATGTGGGGCTCGAAGTCATGAACTGTGAGATCATTCTTGATCTGAGCTGAAGTTGGATGCTCAACTGACTGAGCCACCAAGGTAACCCTCACTTGATTTTTATTTCAAGTACTAGAATTTGAATGCTTTTATCAAATTCCAGAAATAGGACACAGGGTGTGTAAGGTAGTATTGAGACAATGATGGGATGTTCAGTAGAGTCACTACAAGGAGGTCAGACCAAGAGGAACTCCACAAGATGAAATGTTTATTGATTTACATATATCCTGCTTACTTTGAGGATGTGAGGGAGATGGTGATTGGGTCTGGACAGTGGCCTGTTCTCTTTGGTTGTGACTCAGCAGAGTCAGAAGACAGAGTTTTGGTTGACATTTCTCCTGGTTTATTTTTATTTAATTTTTAACTACTGCTTTGGACATTGAAGCCAGATAGGTAGACTCAAAATTTTTAGATGGAAACAGAAAACCCTACAATACTAGCTATTGTTAACAGATAAGCGATCATACTTTTCAAATGATTTTCACTGCAGACCCAGGTTGGACCTTCCAACCTGGAGAGAATTAGTTGCTTTTGTATGGCCCAGATTATGGATATAAGCATTATCAGCAGGGCATGTGTTCTAACCCAGAGCCTGAGGTTTTGGCCTTGGACTATTATTATTTTTAATGTTTGTTTATTTTGAGAAAGTGCATGTGCATGTTAAGCGGGGAGTGGCAGAGAGAGAGGGAGGAAGAGAATCCCAAGCAGGCTTACAAACCGTGAGATCATGATCTGAGCCAAAATCAAGAGTTGGACGCTTAACCAACTGAGCCACCCAGGCACACCAGCCTTGGATTCTTCAATGGCAAATGTCTTTGGGAGATGAGGGAGAGGGTGGTGTGACTATATCAGAGAGATGCTTTCTTGCCCATACGGAGGACTCTTATCTGCTTTATGACTTTTGTGTAACCCTCATAGTTCATTCAAAATTAACAAAAGCTCAAGAAAAAGCTAATCTTCATTAAGTATCAGTTATATGGTTATATGTCAGGTACATGTGAGTACCTCCTCTGACCCTTTCTCTCTTTCTGTATAGTGTGTGTGTGTGTGTGTGTGTGTGTCCCCATATATCTGCATAGGTATATGTATTTGTCACTTGCTTTTAGAACAGCCTTATGAAATAGGTATTGTGTGGCTAACATCTGAGATATGAATTCTTTTCCTCCTCACCATCACCCTCTGGAACAGATACTTTTATTATCCTCATTTTGAAAATAAGAAAACTGAGGTGTAGAGTCTAATATAGCCAGATAGCTAGGATGGCATGAAGTCAAGGTCAAATCCAGACAGCTTGGTTTCAGCACTGGTGTTTGAACCACGCTTCTGGCTATCTTCATCACCTTTCCTGACTCTATTCTTGAGGAGAGGAGTTACAGGGCAGTGGAATAGAAACCAAAGAATCAGAAGATCTAATCAGGCACTGGCTCTGATTCCTCTTGCCTGTGCTGTTTTAGGCAACCCCCTCAGCCTTTCTCAGCTTCTTTTCCCATCAGTATAATAAGAACACTCACCTGTAACTCAGAGCAGTTTTTAGAGAAAGGAACTTGTGCCCAGAGTATGTCATAAGAGCCACTGGCATGCTGGAAGAGAGTGTTAGAATTTTGTTCCTAATTTTTATACCTAAAAATGAGAAATAAATAAGCTGGGTCAATGTTTAATTCTTAGACTGAACTGGAGCTCTCACTTGGTGCAGGTGTCTCCCACATGTGCACCCGCCATACACAGTGAATGGCTGTTACAGAGACCACCTGGGTATTCTCTTTGAAGAGAAGTTCTTAGTGATATCTTCCCCCCCCCTTTTTTTTTTGTCTTAAGCATTTTGAAAATTTTATTAGACTCTGAATCTTTGAATAACAGAACCTTTACATTATACTTGATGATAAGTTGGGGATTGAGTACAAAAATCTTTTGTTCCAACAGAGATTCCTTGACTATATCATGAGAAAGAACTTGAAAGTGTTTTTTTGTTTTGTTTAATTATAAATATGAGTTTTCCATTTTTCTCTCAGGAAAACTAAAGCTTTCTTAATTTTTTTCATTCCTAATGCCTGGCAAAAATATAAATCCTAACAGATATGTCTGGCAAAAAATGCAGTTAAGAAATGCTTAATGAAAGAAACTCATGCTATGGAGAGGACATTTGAAAACATTTTTGGAATGATTTCCATCATCCTGTGAGCTCTTTGCTGTAAACTGTGTCTAGGTGTATTATCTATAAAATTGCTTATCTCTGCACATGAAAAAAATGGAAAATGAATTTTCTAACTATGTAAGTCTTCCCAAGAAGAAGAATTTTAGTGGGTTTTGAATTCATTGGTGAAAAATAGAAAATTGCCACACATTTTGGGTAATTGACATCAAGGAATGTGGAAATTTACCCACTGAATTTAAACAACAATCTGAGTGTGACTGGTTCATGAGATTGAAAAAGATTTTCATGATTTAATGAGCTCAGTGATCAGTTTCTTTCATATGTACTGTGGTACTGAATAATGGTCCTGTCTAAGAATCATATTCTAATCCCTGGAACCTATGAATGTTACCTTCCATGGAAAGAATCTTTGCAAATGTAATTAAATAAAGGATTTTGATATGAGATTATCCTGGGTTATTTTAGGAGGTCCTAAATATAACCCCAAATATAATTGAGATTATATTGTATAAGGTATTTAATACCTTATAATACTTATAACAGAGGCAGAGGAAGACCAGACATAGACATAAGAGGAAAAAGCAATGGTGCCCAGAGAGGCCGAGATGGGAGTGGTATGGTCAAAAGCCAAGGGATTCCACCAAACTTCAGAGGCTTGAAGAGGTAAGGAACAGATTCTCTCCTGTAGCCTCTGAGGGGAGTGTGGTTCCACTTACATCTTGATGTTGGCCCACTGGTACTTCTGGGTAACTAGAACTGTGAGGAAATATATTTTTGCATGTTTTTTTTTTAATGCCACCAAGTTTGTGTTAATTTGTTACAGTAGCCACAAGATACCATACAGATACTTAGTATCTTGTAAAATTGAGGACTCATTTATTAAAATCAAGCATTAAAATTAAATTAAAAACTAAACTTTTAAATTGGCTTCTTACAAAGTGCTAAGCCCTCATTTAAAAAAATAGGTATAAATATATAACATCTCAGTAATGAAAAGATTAATAAATTATGTAAAATACAGTATCTGTTTTTTGGTAAACTCAAAGAAGATTTGACATCATTAATGAATAAAATTGCATTTAAAATCTTCTTATTTTTTTCCTATCCTTAAAATGCCTATTTAATATGCTTTATGAATACATTGGTAAGATATAGTGTGCATAATTTATAAATAAATCAACATATGTTGGGGTGCATGTTAAAAAATTTTGGACAACTTGCTCTAAGGGATTATTGTCATGATTAAACAAGATAAATGTGAAAAGTCTTGGAACATGGTAGGCATCCAGTAACTATTGAGTGGATGGATGGATGGATGATGAAGTAATGGAGGATCCCTAAGCAGTAGACCCAGGAAAGCATCCCTGATGATGTGGCTTAGCTCTGGGCCCAGGTGTGCTTGATTCCAAAGTAGGTGATCTTCCTACTTTGCCATCATCTTGTGAAGTATGCTTGTTGTAGCATCTGTTTTACAATTTCATGAAAGGACAAGCAACACTTTGTGGTGAACATGTAGGGTTGACTCATCTATCTCAGCGCTGGGATGGGATGAGGAGGAATGGGAAGTGTAATTCCACGGATTACTTGAGAAGGCAGGAGGAGATTCCTGCCCTGAGTGTGACTTTGTTGACTGGTAGTGGGTGGTGGTGGGTGGTTGTAGCGGGTGGTCAGCGGTTTTGGGGTTAGTTATGGTGGGATGGACTCAGCCTTCCTGCAGCTCACCCAACAAGGCAGGAAGCTTTAGGATTTTGTCTGAATGTGAGAGGCTTTGAGGATCTGCCAACAATAGAAGGTTCTTGAACACCAGCTCCTCTTTCCTGTAAGCAGTGTTGGAAGAGAAGTAAAATTCATACACTCACTGAGTTTTAGACCACCAAAGTGCCAACACCTATGATGGTAGGGAACAAGTTGATGTCTGGATAAATAAAATGTTGACAGCATTCAGATGTGGTTTTAGTTAACAGCTTTGCTCTTGTTTCTGACCAAAGACACAAAAACAACTTCACTCCAAGTGTTAGCAATATCCTAACTGGATTTCGAAGTTATCTCTCTTCCAGGTCATGTTTTGATAGAGCTAATAATGAAAATAGCCAGTGAGCTGGTGGGTGCTGAAGGCAGATAATAAGAATTTCAGAACTGTTATAATCCCTAGACAAACTGGATTGCACCTGTGAAAAGGGGGAACAGACTCAATGAGCTGAATCATGAGCCTAATTGGCTCAGTCTTTACAACACAAAACTAAAGGCTAGTCTTTAAAAATGTACTTCTTATGCACTGGTGGTGATGGAGTAGTAGGATAGTTTCTTTGCTGTTCTTTGGGTCACTGACATTGACCCCTATTGTTCTTGACCCCACTGCTCCAGTAGCCTCCTAGAGGGGAATTGCAACAGTAACTTTTACTTACCTCTAATCTGGTTTCCATATTGCCCCAGGTCACGGCACTCTCCATCTGGGCATCTTCTAGTGGCTCCTCTTAGGTTCAGAACTCTTACTGTTTGCAAGAGTTTCTTGTGACTCCTGCCCTCAACCAGATCACATATCATATGCAACTCTTTTTTCTGTGGAAGATTCTGTCTTGTGTTGGGGCCCTTGCCCGGGCCCTTGCTACTCCTTTGATCTACCCTGTTCATTTTCATCTAGCTGATGCCTTTGCATCCTTCAAGTCTCTTGTCAAATAAGGAAGCCCCTCCTTGAACCATGTTGACTGGTTTGGCTTCCCTTGGTGTATATTGCTCCCCTAGCATCCTGGATGTCCACAGAAATTTCTTCCACTTGTATTTGTGTTTTCAGTGTCTGTGGGCCCTGTAAGACTTCTTGTCTCTGAGAAGTCACTGCACAGTACCAGGCACAAATAATGGGTGCTCATTCCATCTGCCAGATTAATGACTGAGGCTTTTCAAGAGAGAAGGAGAGAAGGTAATGTGTTTTGTATTGTCACAACCAGCAGATTACCTGGCACCCAATAAATGTTGGTTGAACTGAGTTCATTGGAGAGGCCATAGACCAGGTTTGCTTTAGGGGCTGTGACCTGGTTGCAGAGTATCAAGCCTCATCCCCTTTACCCCATTCCAGTGAGGCCCAGGTCTGAATTCCTTTAGAGGTCAACTGAGGATGGGTGATGGTGGTAGTAATGGGGTAGATTATATATCAATTGGTGTTTTGAAAAATAAAAAAGACAAATATACAGACTCATTAATAACAAATATTTGCAGACATAATGAACTTAGAACATTTTATTGCTGTGTTTTTGAAATGTGAGAGAGAAACCAAAACATAAGAAGAGACTGCTATCATGGCAACCTTTGCATTCTGTTTGCAACCTTAGCCTTCTTGAAAGATTCCCCTATGAGTTGTGGTTATAGTTTTCAAGTGTATGTCTCGTTTTTGACCTGGGAGTGAGAAGAATAATTTTTAGGCAATGAAAATAAATACTCATCTGACTAGTAAGTACAGAAATGGGTCTCAGGGCTTTGGATATCAGCTCCACCATCTGAAATGTAAATATCTCCTGAAATTCCCATTTAAGAGCAGATTTCACCTGCAAGTAGACTGCTATATCTTCCTGAAAAATATATACACCCTAGTGAGGGAATAAACACATCATTACACTTTCATGACAGATAAGCTCAGCTCTGTTCGGGTGTAAACTCATTTTTCTTGGGTTGACCTTTAAATAGTATTGTGCTATTGTATGGGATTTAAATCAATAATTTTGTCAAAGCAAAATATACTGCAGGTTTTTTTTTCTTTATCATTTAAACAGTTCTGTAAACTCTCAAGGAGTAATGGATTTCAACATGTTGTCCCCAGGAAGGGAAGGGGGGCGGTTACAGGAAGCCACATATAAGAACTCACTTAGTGGCAATGAGGCAGAAGCTTGGGATGGCTGCAGATCTGAGACAGTTCCGTTTTTCTTTCAGGCAGCTCAGGTGGGGGTGCTGGTGTGGGCTGTAATTAGTGGTGTAATACCTTTTCTGCATTCCTGTTATAGAGCAACAAACTGTCCCAGGTGTGAGGAGGTTAAAATGAGAAGTACCCAGTAGTTATGAAGCAGCAATAATGAGTTTCCTTCTACTTACCATGGATTTGTGTGATATACAGCTTGCAATTAAGCATGGCTTGGTGATTCAGTGATTAATGTATATACAGCTCCTAAAGGAGGGAAGCCGCCCTCCCGTCACATCCTTCATGATGTTTACAGCTGGGTACCTATTAACAGGAAGATGGAAAGGGCCATTTACAATTCAGTAACCTTTATGACAGTGAACTCTTTAATCAGCATTTTATTTCCTTTGTAACACTTTAGTCATCTACAAATGTCAGAATAAAATAGGGCCATGAAATATTTAGGATCGGCATGTGGAAATTGACTTCCCTTGATTTAAGCTGCTGTGTCTTTTCATTTTGTTGTTTTGGGAGCTTTTACTTTTATTGAAAGACAATTTATAACTAAATGCTCCCAACAGTGACTGGCATTAGGGTAGGAGGAATTTCAGAGAGCCAAGTTCTGGTTCTATAAAATGTGTTGATGCTTGCTATATTGGGTAATAAGTTATTCAAATAAAAACATTAGCGAAGGGTTTGCATTTCAGAGCAGTGTTTAGTAGAGGTACAGCAGACTCTGTAGAGTTTATGACAAAATACCCCGACATATTTTAGAAAGGTAATTAAGTATGAAGTACATCCATAATAATTTAAGTCAGTTATAGTGTGTACCTGAAATATGCATTATTGTCTCACATTATTTTCTTAGTGGGATTCTGGGACTTTTTCAGCTCAACAATAACCACCTTTCAGCTTCCTTGTATTGTTGCAAATGTATGTAATATGTATTAGCAGAATTGCCATGTTTATATTTAAAAACCTTTAGACAGTAATATTGTATGAAATGATTGCATTATTTACTTGTCTTTTGTTAAGTTAACTCATTTTAAACCATTGAACCCAAACATATTTCAAATTACATGTTAAAAAAAAATTAATCTTGGACCATGGCATGCTTGAAGAATTTGGTATCATGCAGTATTGCCCTCCCCCTATCCCCAGAGGTTCGTGGTTACCATTTGTTGACCATGGGATGAGCGGCAATTTAGGGAGATAGTGATAGTTTTTTTTCAGGAGAGAATCTTTGTCTCATGTAGGTTGTCTAGGACTGCATTTCACACTTTGCTACAAGATACTGGGAGGGTGTTAACTTTTCTGCTGTATGGACACCAAGTAATCAGGACCAGCATGGTGTGGTGGAAAGACCAGCAGCCTGAGTGCTGGTTCTCGGCCCTGACAGGAACTTCCTGCCATGAACAGGTTCCTTATCTTTAACTCAGAAAGCTAAGGAACTGTAAACTAAACTGGTTGATTGGACCTGGTGTGTTTTCAAGGGAGCAGTGAAGAAGAAAGGGAGGGGAATACATGGAGAATAAATTAGGACCTGAAATTCAAACTGCCACAAGTAAAGTGTTTCTGTACCTAGACTACATAGATATGCAGCCTAAAGAGAGTGTCTTTACCTAGATGACAGAAGGAGAGCTGCTGTGAAAAGTCCAGTCATCTCATGAATTTGTTGCTGCTGAGTTAAGCTGTCTATTGAAGGACTTAACACAGAACAAGACCCCAGTGTTATTTTCTTGTTTACTTGTTTTCATGAAAGGTCAGGGTCTCCAGCTGTATTCTGATAACAAAGCCCCAATCTACAAAGTATCAGCAAGTTGTCTGAGTTGGAATGTTTATGGAAAGTTAAGGTATTAATCTCCAACTTGAGAGTTGCCCCCACTTAGTCCAGAGAGTAAGAAACAGAAAGGAGGGAGATCCAAGGACCAGAAATTGTAGGCTGGCCAAGGAAAGGGGTTCAGGGATTGGGATAGTTAGAGGACAGCTTTTTCTTGATTTTTTTCATTTCACTTCCTTGTCTGATTTCCAGCTGTTGTCAACAGCTCGCTTTTGAAATGGTTCTTTGGGACGTTCAATGGATGGTAGCAAGTAAAATCTTACAAGGGGCTTCAAACTTTGAAGACTGAAGTTTTTTTATTGAAAGGGAGTGGCTGAATGACTCCATCAATGAGGCTGAAAGTATGCATGTGTGATGGTAAAGTAATGGCTGGAAGAGCAGGTTGCACCATGTGAGGGGATAGCTGGAAAAGGCACATGGGGAAGTCGGCCTAGGAGGGCAATGTTTCAAAAAGACTTTGGTTCCATCTTTGCCCACCAGCTCACTAGAGGTCCCCACAGGGGTATCTTGGATGACAGGAAGCAGTGGGAGCCTAAAAAATTTTGGTGGCTATAGGTTTTGTTCCCAGATTTCCAATTTTTAATTCATTTAACTTCTTGACTTTTGAGTTTTTAAAAATGATTATTTATTTTGAGAGAGAGAGGGGGGCGGAGAGAGAATCCCAAGCAGGAATCCCCAAGCTGATAGTGTGGAGCCTGATGCAGAGCTTGATCCCACTCTGAGATCTGAGCCGAAACTAAGAGTTGGATGTGTAACTGAGCCACCCAGGTGCCCCTAAAATTGTTTTAAAATTTAAAAAGTGTTATCAAACATAATCATGAAAAATTTGAAAAAAAAATGGAAGAGTAAAAACGATGGTCTACTTCTGCCCCATCAGCCCAACTGTTATTATGTGTGCTATATTGTCTACTTCCAGAGGCATAAAGCAGCATAGTTGAAATGAGAGTGAAGTGTCAGTTTTATGTTTGGCTTTTTTCATGTTACATTAAATAATATGCATTTTGCCATGTTGCTTTGTGGTCTTCTTAAAATTTTTTTTTTAATGTTTATTTTTGAGAGAAAGAGTGTGAGCAGGGGAGGGGCAGAGAGGAAGAGAGACACAGAATCTGAAGCAGGCTCTAGGTTCAAAGCTGTCAGCACAGAGCCTGATGTGGGGCTTGAACTCACAAACCGTGAGATCATGACCGGAACCAAAGTGGGATGCTTAACCAACTGAGGACCCAGGCACCTTGCTTTGTTGTCTTATGATCATCATTTTTGATGACTGTATATTATTTCATCAAATAAACATTCCATAACTTAAAAAATAATTTTAAACATTGTTAAATCTTACTATGGGCTGATTAGTTTGTCCTCATATATTTTTTTTTGCCATAATAACAGTATAATGTATGTCTTTGTGCATATGAATTTTTGGTAATTTTGTTTATTTTCTTAGGAATAGAGTCCTTATTGGGTTGAAGTGATTGCACTTTATTGCATCACCTACCTACTTTTAGCCCCAAATCTCTTAAAAACCTTAGTTAAATTTTGTCCAAGTTCTTTGCTATGTATATGCTTTAGATTAAAATTATTTTTATAAGAAGCTTGTGTTTCTGTAGAGAATTTTGGATATTTTGAAGAGGATCTAAAGTCATGTAGATGATACCATATTCAAAATTCTGCTGTAGTAGATGGCAGAAAATTAGGAAAAGTCAGACTGGGATAAGGACTGACATCTGTTGGGCATCCAGAATATGTTAGGCACTATCAAGCATGCTGATCTCATTGAATCTCAAAGCAATCCTGTGGGTTGAATATTAGTAGCAGTAGCTCCCCCACCCCCCCAGATGAGGAAACTGAAACTCAGCAAGGTCCAGTGATCTGCCTGAGGTCTTCCAACTTGTGCAGAGTTAGAATTTGAACTCAAGTCCACCTGACCAAAGCTGGTGCTTGCTCCACTCTGCCATGTAGTCTTTGTCTTAAAGAAGGGTGGGTAGGTGAAGCATTAGTGGCACCACACTGTCCTCTAAGATGAACATAAAATGGTGGTGCTTTTCCCTTTGTAATCTCAGAAATTTATTTTAGCCATTGGGACCTACATTTTTGTAATGATTCCTATACCCTTTGGCAGAGCCATGTTTGTGCCCTTCTCTCAAGTGACAAAACATGATTTTGTTTTAATGCCCAGAGGTGTATTGGCTAAATGGAGCTGGCAGCATATTCAGGGGTTAAGATGGAGTGTGTATGTGTATGTCGGTGGTGGGGGGGGGGCGGTGGTGTGGTTCTGGGGAAGCCGGAGCCCAAACCCTTTTTGCCCTATCAGATTTTACTGTGCTCCCTCTGTGCTTTCCTGAAGACAGCGAAGGAATGGGGATGTGTAAGGGAGAAGACATGGCCTTGCTTAGAAAAGCCATTTTGGGAACTGTAGGTGTAGAGCCCACCCAGACAGAGGGATGGTCTGGAAGAACTGTTCAGGTCTCTTGGGGAAAGCCTTCCAGCTACCCAGTCAGGAAGAGTAGGAAAACAGGAATGCTCAGAGAGACAAGTTCAAAGTCATAATACCTATGGATACCTGGCAGATTTGGCGGCAGGGTTCTGGCCTCCCTACACTGCGGAGCCAGTGAGTGATGGACAGGAGAGGAGGTGACCAAGCCAGCAGGCTGGGAAGCAGGAATGGCTGTGTGATTCAGTATTCCTCTTGCCTTGTCCCTGGACAGCAGTCACCTCTCCTTTGATGCTGTGAGGAAGCTGGGATTATTACTACATGGGGTGGATGGTTTTCTACCTCTTGGTTCGCTTTTAAGTAAGGCAGGAGGGCAAATGGGGTGGTGAGAAGTTGGGAGGGTGTTGGCCACTGGTGTTTGTAGCCTGGAGCCTCTAGGACCCTGCCTCTTTGCTGCTGGTACTACGTTTCAAATGAAGCCTAGAATTTCTTCCTGTTAGGGGTGGGGACAAGGAATCGGTGTTGGGTGTTTTTTCACCCCCTGATGATTAGGACATGTTAACCCACATTCACTCTGCTGCTTTCCCCCCTCTCGGTCAGGATTATTTAAATGTTTATCCTTCCTTCCTTCTTGACCTTTCTTGTTCAGTCCTAGTTCCCGGGTCCTGCTTGTTTTGTGTTTCATGAGCTTAGCAAACCGTGGCCTCCAATTCCCTAGTTCTAGTGTTTTCACTTAAGATGAGAAGTGATGAGCCAAAGGTTTCAGGCTCAATCCTTGAGCAAAGGGCCGCTCTGACAGGGATTATTATTTATTTGTCATCTTGGATGTAATAAGCTGTAGGTACAGCTTCGAGAGCCCTTGATTTATTGCGCTGTCTACTGCCACTAGCGGGGCGTCTGCTCCACCGTGCAGGATGAATACCACACTGTCAGCTTCGTCGATCTGTCTCCACCACTGCTCTCTCTCTCATAACACATTCCCATTTCATGCCAGAATACATAAACAATCTTTCATTATTTTGATGCCTTTTTCATATTTGTTCTTTACAGAACATAAAGTTTGAATTTATGGGTTTCCTTTACATTATTTCAACACACTCCACCATTTTCCGGGTTTGTGGTTTAACTCTCAGAAATTGGCTGCCAGGTGATTTAGTTATTTTGGCTTTCTAGTTTTATAGTTATTTAATATCGCAATGCCAGATACTGAGAAAATGGAGTGCATGGAGGGTGAGGGATTTGCAGTGTAGGCTCTTATCATCAAGGCAGCATGATCAGAGGGATGAGGTGCGGGGGTTAACAACAAGGCATGGGAGACGGGAGATCGTTTGCTTATTTTTAAAAAATCCCATCTCAAAAATAGTTTTTAGATTGTGGCCAGCCCAGGTTCCTTGATGGAGCTTGAAAGGAAGAAGGGAACATCCCACCACTGCTGGGGACTGCCAAGGTTTTCTAACTTGCGGGTTAAAACGTCTCACCCCCAGCTTTTCACATGGCAGCTTCAGTTCTCTTGATTTTTACCTATGTTCTCTTCTCTGCTGCTTGCATTAATCCTTGCTCTCCCTTGGTTTTTGCTTCTGCGTTTTCGAGACTCAGCCATATTGCCTAATTTTAAACAGTTTTCCCATTATGATGTTTTGTTCCCCAACTGATAAAAGAGCTTGTGTTTGAAGGCATTTGTTTAGGACTAGGAAGTTGCGGCCTCCCCCCCCCCCCCCCCCCCCCGTAGGAGGATAGGCTTGGGAAATGGAGGGTATACCTGCTGATTTATTCACTTACTTGTACTGACCTATTTTCATGAGCTCCACCCCCCACCTTATTTTAGTCTTACCAAATTTCATTATCTTAATTTTAACCAAACAGAAGAATTATATATATATTCTCTAGCTTGGGTAGCTTCATATTTTTGATTTAAAATAAATTCCCTCCCTCCCCCCCACCCCAGTTATTTTCCCTGAAATTAAATTGTCAGAGAGACAACAGAAGAAATTCATAGAATAGATGGCATTGTAATGCCCATACTGGTGATAAGGACTTGACATATGTGCATGAGAGTGCTGTGTGTGTGTGTGTGTGTGTTTAGGCGTGTTGTCTGTTGACAGGATATGGGCCAGTCTATGGAGGAGCCTGGTGAATTTCACTTCATTTGGTAGTTCCTGGCACATACGAGCCACTGATAGGTGAGATCGTATTCTGGTCAAGGTGAATTAATTGTGTGGAAGTCATGGCATTTGGGAAGTTGACGTCCTTTTCAGTGACAGTGCTAGTTCACATACCGTGGCTGAAATTCTGGCTCCTTTAGGGGAAGGTCTCTTGCTTACGTGCTCATTTATGTGTGCTTGTGCTTGCCCCTGTGAGAGGAAGGGGCTCAAGGTGAGAGATGCTCTGCTGTTGGAAAGTTGTTTTGAACCCTGTCTCCTCCCTAAAAGACATTAATGAATGTGGATTTGAATGCCATAAATGCAAGATAATTTTGTCACTCCTCGCTTCCCTTGGCCGCCTTCATTAGAGAAGTGGGGACTTTGCTTAGCTCACATCACATTGTACAGGCCTGTTGTGGCTGGAAGGAAACCCTAGTTAATTAATATGAGAAATTTGTTTTGTGTCCCTGGTTAAAAAGACGGTGCAGGTTGATGTTGTCAGCAGAAGCCGCTTGTCACTTTGACCTGTTCTGTTAAGTGTTTGATGTGTTTTCTCAGAGTAATCTGTGAATAACATTATAGCCCAGCCAGAAGAGAAACCGAGGGAGCAATAGCAGAATTAATATCTGGGAGCGTTGATAATTATATATCAGAATCTAATTTTTAGCACAGAAAATGTGTTAATGACAGAGAGGAAAACAAAAACCACTAGCTTCTCCCAGCAGGCCCCAAAGTGTCATTTATTATTTCTCAGCTGGATATCTATCAAGTTTATGGGTTAATTTTTCTGTAGACTGTTATTTATGGGTTTTTGTTTGTTTTCAGCCATCATTACTAACAATACGGTTAATAGCAATCATTTGTTATCCAGCACTAGGCGTGATGCCTCAGATGAGAGCACTGAACTGAGAATACTCATTTGGTAGCTGAATAAGGCCCTGACAGGGCCCATTTATAACAAGCTCATTCTATAATGTCCATCCTATTAATAAAATTTTGTTGCTGTCTAATTAGAGATGTCTGATGTGTATAGTAGCAACGCAGAGGAGACTTTGTGCCGCTGCCTTTTCTTCTCCCCTTCCCCTGGCCTCTTGTGTCACAGCCAAAGCCCATCTGGGCATGTGGGTTTGAGAAAACAAAAGGAATGAGGAACTAGCTGTGGGTGAAGGTTCTGGATTAGATGTGTGACAGTAGTGTTGAGTTGAGACTGGAAACCAGGGAGGCCTTGCTGGCTTTCCAGTCCTCTTTTCTCTTCATTCTGTGCTTGTACAGCCCTGATGAATAATTTGCCATTTGCTTCCCAAATCCTTCTTGGTATGAGGTGTGGTGGCCACAGGATGCTGCTACTCATTTCCTAACACACACCAAAACTTAATCATCCAAGTGAGTACTTAGCTTTTCAGCGTCGGTGCCTTGAAAGGCAACACATTTATTCCCGAATCACTAGTGGCCTTCTGGAAACTTCTCTCAGTTTGTTTGCACAGGTTGTTTGTTGCATTCAATACAAAACCAAATAATCTCCCTGAATAAGAATTGGGGGTGCTGTACTACAACACCCCTCTCAATATTTTGTGGTCATGCTTTGGATAGAGAAACAGGTTAAGTCATTTTTATCCCAGAGGATCTTTCAGGTTTTCTTTAATTACAAAGAAGCTTTGGGGCTAGGTAACTGGATGTGCCCATCTCTTGGGCAAAGAGTTGGAATTCTAACAGCCATTTTTGAATCCTGATGGTCCTTACTTGGCAGTGGGGAATGATTATGATTTGGGGAAAGTTGTTGAATGGCTGGGTTTCTGCTTTCTACATTCCAAAAAGCAGGACCAATCCCTGGAGAATGGTTTGGTGGTGAGGATAACGTATATGAAAATGCCTTGTAGGTAGTAAGACCTTCAAAATGCTAGTTGCAATTACCAGTAATTACAGAAAAACCTACCCCACTGAGCTCCTTTATTTTAAAGTCATTTTAAGCACCGTTGTATAAATAGTTTTACTAATTTAATTGCTCATATTTCAAGTGAAATTCTGCCTTCCACTCTAAGAGTAAAATTTAAAGAAATGTGTAACATTGAAAAGTTTTTCTCATTCCGATTATGGCTTATTGTGAAGTTTGCCCTCTTTCTGGGGGGAAAAAAGAGGAGTTGAGAATTCAGGGGAAAGTATTCTAATAATTCGGCAGGTGCTCAGAATTCTACATCTTTGAATTAAGAGCACACAATTGGGCAAGTACACTGAAGAATGTTTTAAAATAGTTTTGTTGCTAGGTAACTATTTTCCTCTTCAGTAAGCCCCCCCCTTCGAAATGTTTTGCAAATGATCTTTTGAATAAGAACAATCATCTAATATATTTTTCTCCCAGCCTATCTGTTTGATTTTGAAGGTAAAACTAAAAAAACGCTGCAAAATTTCCCTCCCTAAGCTGGTGATGAAAGTGCGGTGTAGGGTTGGGCTTACACAGGCCTGGGAGTCTGCTGGGTTTTTATTCTCCTAAACTGCACTTGACTACAGCTTATCAACCCTTAATTAGTGCTACATTTTCTCCCTGTGATTTCTATTGATGTGTGGTACTGGAAGCTGGATTGAGCCTCCACCTGACTGGTGTGCAAATTGTTCTAGAAAATTCAGCAAACATCTCTCTCCATTACCCACCAACCCCTGCCACCCTATTTCTTTCCGCCCCCACTCCCCCTGCATTTCTCTTTCCTTGTGTCTTTCTCTCTTCTATTCTCTTCAATAGAGAAGGTGAAAAGCAGGACGATAGGAATCAGGTTGAGTATTAGTGTTTTTGCTGGCCTGTGCAATAGAAAACGACAAGCGTCTGACTGGGTCCTCTGTCAGCAGATTGGGAAGCAGGGAGGCTGCGGCAGGCGGGGGCTCCCCCGCGGCCTCGGGATGGCTGCAACACGACTGTGAGAGCTGGGATGAAGTCAGCACTGACAAAGTGAGGGGATTGATGGATGGACAAAGCAGGGAACTGGATGTGAGAATGGATGAGGGCAGAGGGGGAATTTAACACAGACAAACAGAATGAAAGACAGAGAGGAATTGCCTGCTAAAGTATGCCCGCCCTTAGATCCCACAGCAATTTACTCACTGCTAACTGAACACCCAAGGATTGTTTGCATCTTTGCAGATTTTCCTAGCCGCCAGGGCAGAGGGAAACTAGCAGATTCCAGCTAGTGTGTGCCAGGCTTTCTCTTTCAACCTCCCTCTACCCTCCTCCCCGCCCCCCCCCCACTACATTCACTCTCATTTAATTCAAACTGAGCAGCTGATTATTTCCAATAAGTTCACACAGTGTTGCTGCAGAATAAATTTTCTTCCCTTGCCATTATTTTAATGTTTCCACTAAATTTGCTTTAATCAGTTATTGTTGCCTTAGTGTAGTAAATAATAATATTTACCTGCTCCTTTTGAAAATGATGTTTCTGGAAGCAGATCTATTGTTGCTTTATGAAGGAGTGTGATAGCCATGATAATACATGCCTCCTTTGTGCAGGAAAAACTTAAATGTCTTTCTACCTTTGTCCAGTCCTTATATGTTAATGAGTGACTCAATGTTTAATGCTTGTAACATTTTACTTTAAGGTAGAAAGTATGTTCTAACTCAAACTTGAATATATTAGGTAGAGAAAGAATTTAAGAGAGAAGATCTCATCTTAAGTGTTATTACAATTAAATTAAAAAAAAGAAAATAATTGGGACAGAAAAAAGGTGAATCTAATTTTCCCCCCTGAGGAAAAGGTATAGTACTGCTTATGCTATAATAGGTTTACTATTTACAGAACAGTTATTTCAGAAAAGAAGAGTATGGTCCAAAAGCTTTTTGAGTTTTTTTTTTTTTAAATAATCAGTGATTGTATGAAGCAATAGAAGGTAAATCAAATTATTATAATTGAGTACCGTCCTCAAAGGTATATTTAGGATTTTGTTTCATTGTATGAATAAAGAAAGTGATTTTCTGAGACCGGTTGATTTAGGACTCTTCGATAAGAATTAGTGTTATTAAAATTCTAAAAGAGAAACATAAACAGCCCCCCACACACCTTGTTGGAAAAGTAAAAATTATCCCTAATTTAATTATGTCCAGCCTTAGGAGTGATGGTTCCAAAATGAGCCATTGTGTTTTTGGTACTTTCAAGGAACCCAGGATCTTAGGAAGCTTGAAAAATCTCTTGTTCATTTTGGAATACACTGAAGGAAACTTTGTATTTCAGAGTTGATGTTGATGGGTCTAATACATCCTTTACTCATTTTCCGTCTAAAAATAAAGTTTGTTTTTTCCTTCTTCCCCTCCACACCCCTTCCTCCCTTTCCCCTCAAAGAAATGGCCCGGAAAGACAGAGTCTCTGCTTTTTTTTTCCCTCTATATTACAAAAAGATTTTTTCCCCCTTACAGGTGCTGGTTTACATGAGCACACACCCGGTTTTGAGACTGATATCTTTCTTGTGACATACGTCCAGAGTATACCTATTTCCTCAGTTTCTGCCTAGAACCAAATGTCTGAAGTAGCAACACAGTTCTAAGAAATTTTGGCCCAGAGTGCAGTATCAGCTGCCTTCACAATTAAAACAGGGTCTTGGGAGAAGGACTGTTGACTTGCTAGAAATGATGAATGAGAGTTAAAAACAAAAAATAAAAAACAAAAACAAAAACTGAAATTAGTAAATTGTCTATTGCATGGAGATCCATGAGACATATTTTTAGGTATGGCATGGATTATATGTCACTCTGTTGATGTTGAAAAAGTGGATTTGACCTCATGCTCACACCCACCTTTTTTTTTAAATTTTTATTAAAAAAATTTTTTTAACGTTTATTTTTGAGACAGAGAGAGACAGAGCATGAACAGGGGAGGGTCAGAGAGAGGGAGACACAGAATCTGAAACAGGCTACAGGCTCCAAGCTGTCAGCACAGAGCCTGATGAGGGGCTCGAACTCACAGACCATGAGATCACGACATGAGCCGAAGTCGGACGCTTAACCGACTGAGCCACCCAGGTGCCCGGACACCCACCTTCTTTGTGCAGATGAGTCTGTGGCAGCCTGGAAGCCATGCCATCCTCCCGTGTACATCCGGCATCGTTTTGGGATAACATGGGTTCAGAGCTGGCCAACCACTTGGGTATTATACGTTAATTCTGGTATTGAGTAACTTTTCAAAGGTTGAAAAATTTGACAAGTGATAAATTAAGTTTGCTAAAGCTGGCTCACACATGGCTCAGAATTACAGATCCATGTAACACGTTGCTTAGAGTTCTGGTCCTTTTGTAGTGTGAAAACCTGTAGTCTCTAAGGTGATCTCGGAGGCTTTTGGGAAAAGGATGGTAACTTCCCTCACATGTTGACCCCTGATTTGTGGAGGCAGATTAAGAGCTGGTTTCTTTTTGCCGTTATTTGTCATAGCCAATATACCAACACATCTAATAACAATCGCTTCACCTGTGCTTCCCAGAGGCAGAGTACAGGTGTCTTAGGCCCATCTCCTTAGAGATTCTGATGCAGAAGGGGGATTTGATGAGATCCATGCTTAGGACTCTGACAGGTGGTCCAGAGAGATGATACCTTTCCCCTTCTGTGTTCCGTTGGGGTCAATCTGGATAGTTCTGGTATATCACTCTAAATCTCTCAGACTTTTGAACTTAAAAGTCAGATGGGTAATAAACAAAAGAATGTTCACTCAGTTTTCTTTTATAGTTGTAATTTATTTCAACCCTTTTCTTATTATAAACAAAACATGTTTACCATAGAAAGTTTGTAAAAAAACAAAACAAAACAAAAAAAAAAACTAGAAAATCCCCCAGAAGTTACCACTGTTAATATTTTGTTACATATCTTTCAGTCTTTTTAGATAAAAAGCATATACACATTACATTTTAGAGACTATGATCATTCCCTAATCTTTTTTGCAACTTTCATATGTATCTATATATTTTTAACATATTCTCATATCCTCAATAATTTATCTGAAACATGGTGGCTAGTGGCTGCCCAAGGTATTTGGTCCAGTTTTCTTTACCAGTCTTATTGTTTAGGCATATAGGCTACTTAACCTTGTTTTCTATATAATTAAAACTGCGGTAAACTTTGGTCTAATTGGCAATTAATGATAATTTGATTATTCTTTTTACAAGTAATGAGAGTTAAATTGCCTTTCTTCCTTCACTCCCATCCATTCATCCATCTATCCATTGCTGGTTTATGAGCACTTGATTTATCATGGCTTTGGAAGACCAGCATTTGCCCCACATTAATAATTTCTTCCTGGAGCCTTAGCATAAATTGTTTTTTAAGTCACTGCAGTATTGTAGTATTCTAAGTACTATTAGTGTTATGATCATCTATTTTAGAACTATCCTATCTCAATGCTAGAAGACATCCCCAAAGATTATGCCATCCAGTAGTGAAGGTACCATTGTTGGGGATAAGCAGGAGGCTTGCAGGGTGAGGATTTCAGCAGCACCTTCTATAACCAGAGCAGTTACCCTTTTTGGGTTTGGTGTCAGGTTTTTTGTTTTTTTAAAGCAAGTCCTGCCAGATAATTGATCTAGTCTAATTCTATTCTTATAGATGAGGGTATTAAGGCTTAAAAATGTGAAGTGAGTGACATCTTTCACAATTCTCTATTCCCTAATGTTTTATATTTCCTTTTATTGGCATCCCTACTATCATGCTCTGTTCCATCAGTGAACTTAGACTCCTGAAATAATGAGGCTTTCTCTCATTCAGTGAAACCTTCTTCCGTGTTTTTGGGTCCGACAGAGTGATCTGTTTGTGCTTATTAGCACAGAATTACCCTTATGTATTCTTTTGCTGTTCATTTTCCCCAAACACCCCCTCATGTAGCAAATATCAAAAATTGCTATCTGGAGAATATTCTACAAATTTTTGTACTGGTTAATTATCAAACAGGGATGTCCATCCTACTTACATGTTCTGGTCCATTCCTGGGCAGGTCGAAACAATTCTGGGACTCCTGTTTGCTCAGTTACAAGAATAGCATAGACCTTGAGTGAGTCAAGTTCTGTGGGTACTTACAGCTCCAGTTTTGGGTTCAAGGAAAACACTATGAAAGGAGTAATATGAGCTTTACAAATTGAAAGTACTCTTGAGAGATCATGTGGGGTTTGAATCATCATGACAGGCATTATGAAAGAAGTGGAATTTGAGCTGGCTCTTAAAGACAGTGTTTAAAGAAGAAGAGGAAACAGAGACCATTGCAGGAGGGGGATAGTGTGAGCAAAAAGCTGGGGGCAGGAAAATAGGGAAGAGCAAGGAGAACTGTTTGCTGGCATGGCAAACAGGGTAGAGAATTAGGACGAAGAGTGAGGCACACCAGTGAATTCCATTTCTTTATTCATTAATTCCACAAATATTTGAGTGTATTATGTGCCTCAAGGAGCTTATATTTTACAGGAGGAAGACTGATGGTAAACAAATACATGCACACACACATATGGTGCTGGACTAAAGTCCAGCACTAAAGTATGGAGAAGACGAACATAGAGACTAGAGAATGATGAGTGTAAGCAGACAGCTCTTTGAGATGGAGTGGTCAGAGGAGGTCTCTTGCATAGCCTAATATTTCAGCAGAGACCTCAGAAATGTGAGGAAGGATGCCATGGGGGTATTGGGAAAAGTAGGGAAAATGTGAGTACCAAATCCGGAGGTAGATATGGAACCTATTCTGTGGCAGACACATTGGTGGCTTTCCCAATAACACCTCAGTTCTCCCTTATGTTTGTGCTCACATCCCCATTCATGTAATTAACCCTTCATATCACTGAAGGACCTTCATGTCGTGGAATTATGGAAAGTACTTCCTCCCCAGTCTCCTGTGATTAGTTTGGGCACAGGCACGTGATCCTTTTATGGTCAGCGATCATCAGGTATAATCTGCTATATGGTGGAGATTTCTGGGAAAGTTTTCCTCTGTAAAAAAGAGAGAACATTTTCTGGGTGTGGTTGCATCTACCTCTGATGCCTATAACAGCCATCTTGCATCCCTGAGTGGAGGTTTGAATTGAAGGTGGCAGAGCAGAAAGATGGAAGTATTTGGGTTCTTGGTGATATCATGAACTGATGAATTAACCCTGGAGAGCATCTTACCTTTGGACTTATTTAATTGTTATATAATAAAGCCTTATGTTTAAGTAACTTTTAGTTGCATATTCTGTTACTTGCAACCTAAAGCATCCTAGAGAGTATAAGAATCATGGAACAGTGTTTCTGTTCCTCTGATGCATTTCATTTAAGATCTGCTCAAATGTGGGGCTCAGTCGGTTAAGCGGCCAACTTCGGCTCAGGTCCTGATCTCATGGTTGGTGAGTTTGAGCCCTGCATCAGGCTCTGTGTTGACAGCTCGGAGCCTGGTTTGGATTCTGTGTCCCCCCTCTGTCTGCCCCTCCCCAACTCACACTATGTCCTTCTCTGGAAAATAAACAAACATTAAAAAAAATTAGAAAACAAAAGATCTGCTCTAATGTTACCTTGTCTGAAAGACCCTCCAACTCTGTAAAAAAAAAAAAAAAAAAAAAAAAGGACAAAGGCATAACCTCAACCGTGACATTGATTAAAAGTCTTGCATATGCTTAAGTTCAAGCTACTGGATGGCCTCAGTCTGTGTTTTGTGCTTGGGAAAGGAGACCATGGGAGTTTCACAGTGACATTTGGACGAAGTCTCCCTCTCCTGCTATCTCCTCACATGACTGTTGCTCAGGTCCATGTTCATAAATGGTGATTTCAGGAGCCCATTTGCTTCACACAAAAGGTGAGTGACTCCATTTATAATAAATCTCAGTGTGGTGTACATGGTATCATTCCCTTCATTTGACCTTGGTGGAACAGGCTGATGGGGCAGTGAAAAGTATGATATGAAAAATGAGTGAGCAGAGCAGAGTGAGTAGTGAATCAGTCTTGTGTGTGATTAGCTGTGAAAAGTCTCACCAACATGCCTCAGAGTACACTTTCTCTTTTCTCTCTTTTCCCGTCCCACCTCTCCCCATAATACCTTGTCAGCCACCCCGCAAGTGAGCTTTTCTACACGTGACTGCCTTGTCTTCACTAGCAGTCATTAGATCCTTACCGGGCTTCCTGGAGTGTGAACTCTGGGGTAAGGGAAAGTGGGCGCACAGGAGGAAAATCTTTTTTTGGCCGGGGATGGGGTGAGGGGGTGGTGGGAGAGGGGAGGAGCAGCAAATGGAGCTTAAGCCTTAGGGAGTCCCTTCCTGGGGGACATTGAGAAGACACAAGTATGACAGAATGATTTTGTAGGCATTGTAAATCTGCAATTATACTGGAGGACTCAGTGACTCGCGGTTGAGGTCTCCATCAGTTCCATTTGCAGAGTCAAGCCCTATAAAAACAGGGCGATGGGATGGTAAATCAGGTTTCCTGGGGAATCGTGGGATCCTGCCATAGAAAGCTTGAGCACATAAAACGGAAACTTGCCTTTAATGGCATGGCTCTTATTGCCATGCTGCAGAGGCCACCTTGGTGGCACATGGAGGTGCTCTGGAAGAGAATTCGCGGCTGCAGTTGATCTCTCTGGGGATGCTTTGCTTCATTGTCCTCTTGATGTGACACCTGTGGGCCAGGAGGCTGTTGTGGGAGAGGTGTGGGACATGATGAGTAGTTGGAGATGCATCATCGGGCTAACCTGACTGGACAGCTTCAGTTAGCTGTTAAGTCTTACGGCAGAACCCACAAATATTGCTATCCTGTCCTTCCAAACAGAGAACATATGCTCATTTTAAGGACCAGCAGAGGGTAGAGTGTTCATTGAAATAGGCACCTGCTAGCAATTCCTCTGATGGGGGTTAGGAAAGTGACCTTCATACCTTACTTAGTTCTTCTCCATGTGTTCTTTGACCACTGGGTAAAACTTCAGTAGATGAGATACTTGGGGCCAAGGTTTGTCCTACTTACTGGACCAAAAATTAATTTTTAGATTTTTAAAATGTTTTATTGCCTCAAAATGAGGTCTGTAGCTAGTGAAGGATTCTTAGAAGATGTGTTAAATCAACTACCCCTACCCTTGCTGCCTCCTAAACATTGTGATTAACTTTTTAATTTTTTTCCTGCCTAAATGGATTTTTCTTAAGGTGGTCAAACCTACCCTGCAATCTTATTTGCACCATTTATTGTGTATCAGTTGCCACAACCATGCTGCTCTAAACAAAAAAAAATACTCCAGCACCTAGTGGCACACAGTGATCCGTGTTTTTTACTGCCCGCAGAGGTCTGCAGATTGACAAAGCTCTGCTTCATGTCTTAGGTCTGTTTGTCTGGAAGCAATGGACTCTCCAGTCTAGCTCTTCTGATTTCAGATGTCAGAGGTTCACAGAGGGACAGAGGAAATATGTGATATGTGATCCCTTAAGGTGTAGACTCAAAACTGGCCCATTGTCCTTTCAGTCCGCATTCCATGGGTATAGTGAAATCTGTGGTCAAGACCATTATTAGTGGCTTAGGGATAAATACTCCACTGGTAGGAACCACAAAATGACATGGCAGAGGGCATAGGTACAGGGAGGGGGAGGAACTGACAGTAATCCTGCAGTGCACTATTTATTTAGTCGACATAGAATGTATTAAGCCCTTGTCACGAGCCTGATTTGGTTCTCCATCAGAAATAGGACAAAATTCAGCTTCAGTATTGTTCAAAACTTGCAGTGCCTTAGGTGAATTAATAAGATTTTATTAGAAAAATAGGTATTTCATAAAAGCATATAACAGAAGTAGAATTTAGAAACATGAGAATGATATATGTTGAGCATCCTTTCCATCATTGTGTACTCTTTGTTACTGTACATGTTAACAGTCATGTTTATGAATGGTTGTAGCAGACAAAAAGATAAATATTTCAAAGAGGACAAGTATCTCGGTCAATAACCATTTACTTCTATTCCAGGTCTTGGTTGTTAATTTTGGTTATGTGACTGACTTGAGCTTGTAGAGTAAAGTGAAGCAGGTTAACAAATCATCAGAAAGAGCCCTAAGAGAATAAAAAGAGAAATAGATTAGGGTAAGTTTTCATTTGGCATTCATTTCCCCAAAGATAGAGTCATACAGCAAACATTACAAGATTGACAGTTGGGTAATAGATGCATAACATGTCCAAACAGTTAAGGTGTTCTTCAATTAACACCCAGCCCTGTAATGCCATCTGGACTACTGAGTGTACGAAGGATGTGGGAAATTTGGCAAAAGTCCAGAGGAACTGTAGAGATAACAATAATTTGCAAAATGATATATCTGAAGAGCTTTATGGGGTTGGCATTATTTGCCTAGAGAAGAGAAGCTTGGAATGATACTCTGCCGGTGCACCAGGGTGGTTTTATGTGAGCAGGTAACCAGCTGCTCTCCATCTTAACTAGGAAGTAAATAAAAAGGAACGTTGACATTTCAGCTTGTTCAAATTATGTTAGACCTACATTTCACTTGTTAACTTTTGTAGTGGTGACCCAGGGTTCTTTGCAAGTTGTGGAGTGTTTCTCCAGAGAGGATTTAATTCCCCCCCCCCCCCCCCCCCACCTTTTATGTGGGAATGACGCTCCTTTTCTTATAGGTGATCATGTATTATTCTCCCAGGAGGGCCGGGAGTTTGAACCTTGCTGAAAATCTGTTTCCGGATGTTGAAGAGAAAGTGGGGTTGTGCACAGCCTTTTAGGATTTCTGGCTGAAGTAATGAAGGTGGTATCCCTTAGTCTTGTTTCATCTCTGTGTTGTCCTGGGAGGGCCATGATCTATTCAGTCTACTTCGGGGCTCTTTCATGAAGAGCTGTAAAGAGTGAGAACTTTAATTTCTGTCCACTTAAGCAGTTGATTTATAAGCTGGATATGGGAGGAGCTGATTTAAGAGTTTTGAGGGGGTTCTTTTGCCTGTGTATTTTAATTTTTTTTCATGTTTGTTTATTTTTGGGAGAGAGAGAGAGAGCAAGTTGGGGAGGGGCAGAAAGAGAGACACAGAATCTGAAGCAGGCTCCAAGCTCTGAGCTGTCAGCCCAAAGCCCGAGGCAGGGCTTGAACTCACAAATTGGAAGATCATGACCTGAGCCAGAGTCAGCTGCTTAACCCGCTGAGCCACCCAGGTGGCCCTTCTCTTTGTATTTTAATGTTGGGTAGTTCATATAAAGGCCTCATAAGTTAGAGACAAGAGCCCAAAGAACCTCTTTGCATTCAAGCACACATTTACAATGTCTTTCTTCTCTATTTAAAATAAAACACAAAAATTCACAAGTGGCAAATTCTTTGTGTTGTTTTCTACTTAACCTTGAATTACCATACATCATATTCCAAGATTGTTTCCCTAAATTTGCAGTAATATAGATTATTGAGTTTGCTTTATCCTGTAATCCAAAGTCTGAGACGTCTGCAGCAATGCATCAAACCTTAGTAAAATATGAAAATTATATACACGGGAAGGAAGGAAAAACAAGTGGCGTGTAAACTGGTAGGTGTGGAGACAGCATGCGTGCTGGAGACCTGGGGTTTTATTTCTCTACCACTAGTTGTGTGACTGTATGTGACCCACTTAACAACATGTCTTGGCTTTTCTGCCTATGAAATAAAAGACTTGGATTAGGCCAGCTCATGATTCTTGTTGCTCTGAAACCCTTTGATTTGTGATTTGTGTTAAAACTCTCTTAGAGAAGATGCCTCAATTTCTTAGGCCCATTCTGTGCATGGAGATACTCTCCAAGTATTAGTCTTTATTCAGCTTAACTGAATGGTCTTGTGGTTAGTTAAGGAAAGTATGTTGACTTCTGAATTCAGAGGCATGGATAGCAGCATTGGGACCATCTCTTCCACTCCTGTATTCTCTGCTTATGTGGCTGATTGTGCCATCTTTTCCTGTTGAGTCAAAACTCTGTCTCCAGAATCCTGCTCGTCACAGCCTGCCACTGCCAAGGGAGCAGAGTTGGCTCTTGAGATGAAACCTCTCTAGTAGCTCTGGCCTGGTTATGTGTAGATCTCTGAAGACGTGACCGGTGTGTGCTGTGGGATCTAAGAGGAAGAGACACCTCCTCCAAGGAGCTTCCAGTCTAAAGAAACAGGCAAGGAAGCATGAAAAATGGTCATGGGCTGGAGTTAGTTTGGATTTTCATCAAAGAACAGCTCTGTTTTATCTCTGTAGTCATATCTTATGGGTACAGAGAATGCTGTGGAAGATGGGTCGAAACGATTTAAGACACTTTTCAACAAATACATACTTGAAAGTCAGTAGTCTTTTGCCTCACCATTTGGTGTTGGCTCCGATCTGAAGCTTTTTGCAATTTACAGTATGTGACATTAGCCTCCGAACTGAATCGTTTCAAAGCTGACCAAGCCATGGGAGTTGTCAGTGCCGTGGATGGCTCTCTGCTCTGAGCATCTTTGAAGACCAGGCTGAGAGTGTGTGGGAATAAGAGTAATTTTGTATTTGGTGAGACAATGAAGGTAATCATTTTTATATGTGTGTATATACAGTATAAGCACAATGGATGTATAATTTCCGTGTGTTTTATAAGGCATTTATTATTCTATGTGCCCTATTTGAAATGTATGGTGAGAATGTGGCGAGAGAGAAAAATATATTAAGACAAGGGGTTTCATTGCATTCATAAAAGGCTGTTGTCAAATCCCTTGACTTTTTACAGTGAAAGAAAATGTCCCTCGGGATAGGGTATCAGGGTTTCTGGATGAATTCTTGTGGTGTAACCTAGATCTTTAGAATGCAAGCAGCACTGCTGAGGCACTGGGCTCATCTCTCTGTTCCCAGCTCGGCTCAGTTATGCACAAAGGTCCTTCTCTAGGTGACATATCATGTTGTATTCCAAAGTACACTTTCTTTTAATTTACAACTTAATTTTCAACCTAATTCAGAAGATTGATACTATAATGCTATTTGCAGAAGTATTGAAATGTCAGTAAGTTTTATTGTAGTAATAAAGAGTATTCCATATATCACACACTCTATAGGGATCCTTGCTTTTTGCATAGATCTTCATAGCAACAACCAGTGGCTAAATGCTGGCAATCATTAATTTTTAAAGAAGACATGGTTATGACGAGTTGAGGAATTAAGGCTGGTGGTGAAGAATGAACTTTAATTTTTTGACATTTTTTTTTTTTGGTTGCATACTAAGGTGAGGCGACAGCAAGATGATAAAAAATGGCCCAAATCCCAGGTTCCTAATACTTAAAATGCTGTCTGCTCATAAAAAGATTTCAGTTAGGGAGAGGCCATCTTTGAGCTCCTCGTAACAAATGGGTATCAGTGGCCCATGAAATAATCAATGCCACTAATCCATCCTAGGGCCTGCCAATATGTTAATGGCCCTGGTGCATCGTTATTGCTACAAGACCATAAATCATTCCGGTACCAGAATGCATCGCTGTCGAGGCCTCAAACCCCTTGCCTGGAATAAAATGCTGTCTCCTAACAATTAATGTCTAAACATTTTGCAGCTTTGTGCCTTGATTGTTTTCAGATGCTAAAAAAGTAAGTAGGACAGATTGTAAATCAATAAAACTATAAGACAAAGTGTTTTAATAATAGGAAGGTTCAGAGTAAATCATAGTTTTGTGTTTATTATTGCTTTTGGGGTTATAAATAAAGAGTTACTTCTACTACCCAGCAAGGCTACTGAGTTAACATGGGGGTACCAAGTCCAGGGTAACCTCTCTGAATGGGGTTTCCGTCTGTTTCGCCATCCTGAGAAGCAAAACCAGGCCAGCTGGAGTCACACACCCAACACTGTATTGTAGGGCAGTGTTTAGTATACAGTGGCTCTGTTTTGGGGTCAGTTCAAAGTAGCTCAGCATAAAATAGTTCCTTTGGCAGCATCACACTTCAAATAGCCAGTATAATGAGATTTCAGTGTGGTTATTTATTTGGCTATGGTGACATAAGTGGTGGGATAATTTTAAAACAGCACCCCAGTTAGTTTGGGGTTTGTGGGAGCTTTCATTCTTCTCTGTCCAGCCTGGTAGGTTGACTTTGGCTGTGCAAATACACGTGCTGAACTGTAGGCAAACTTAAGAAGATCTCATTTAAGAAACGGTTGCATTCGATTGATCCTGTTGTTTTTGGTTGGTGTCAATTTAGTTCACTATTGAAGGTGTTGAGAAACACGCTGGTAAGTCATTAACTCCACCTTCTATAGACAACATTTATTTGTGCCCATTATGGTGTTACTTGTCCTACAACTATGCTTTCAGCATGAACCTCTATGCATTATCCAACCTGGGAAGGTGGGCTTGTCATTTGCTTGGGAGCAGTGAGCCAAAGGGAAAACAATTTGTGGGGTTTGCCATGAACTGGCTGATGTGCTGTGTTGACTCCATCTTGAATCACACTCTGCGTGCAACTGGGGAGGTTTGTTAGCTGAGTCCATTTCCTATGCCAAGCTGGATGTGGTAAAGAACCAACAAAACAAGCAACGAAGTGGAAACAGTAGAATATGGGGTGGTGAATCCCTTTAGTTTTTGGTTACAGCTATGATGCTGAAAAGATCCCATGTTCCCACACCATGCCATGATTTGTTACGCTCCAAGACACAAATTCAGCAACTGTTGTGTGGAAGGAGAGGGAAGAAGGTCTCAGTCTCCAACTGGACACCCCATTCTTGCAGTTGTATGTCCCTGGCGCCCAGCTCTGGTGGGTGTTTGTAGTTTATTTTGGTGCTCAGGAAACAGCACAGGAAAAGGCCAGAAAAACAGTGGCTCCATATAGACAGAAAGACAATTAAAACTGATATGACTCTTAACAGAAGTGGCAAGATCAGGCAGGATGGAAGTAATTTATTCAACGAATTGTCCAAATACATAAAATTGCACTGATGTATGGTGTAGCGGTGGGACAGTGGAAAATTTGATAGTTGTTTCCGTTGTATGAATTACTCAGACAGGATGCCTTTGTGAAGTATGGGGGTTTGTTTAATGTTCTGACAACAATTTAGATCCTGTTATGGTTATTGCAGTGTAATGCTGTAGTAAAAATTGAACATGACACCCCAGCAATTTATTATTTGTATGTTTTTTAACCTTGAGTATCGGATTGTTTGTCCAAGCATATCCTTTGATTTGCCATGAAATTTATTGTTGATAAAAACAATCAGATTTCCATTAGACGCAGATACATATATATATATATATATATATATATATATATATATATGTATATATACACACATATATATATATGTATATATACACACATATATATATATATTTGCCATGAACCATAGATTTAGGAGAAAAAAAATTCAAACTAGGCTACAGGACTTATGACAGGTAGACTCATGACATTATATGGTAATTCAGGATGAAAGAATAATTGTGACACTCTACTTGGTTGTGGAGTATAATCGTGCTGTGAGGTTCAATTCACTGAAAGGCCAAATTATCTTCAACTACATTAGTCTGACAACCTATAATGCTTTGCAGAGGCAATTTGTAGACGTTTCACAGAGTGCCAGCAAACAGGGCTCTCCATTATCCTACCCATTAACAAATTTGTGTAGGAAAAAAGTAACTTTTCCATTTTCTTGACTGTTTTCAAGCTTTGCAACATAATAAATATCTAATAGTAGTATTTGCATTGCCATATAGTCTCTTAGTTTTAAAATTTATCCGAGGGATGGTGGGAGAGATGTATCTCTTCAGCTGTGCGGCCTGAGAAATATTGATATTTTCATAGACTTAACTAGAAGCATGGTATAGTAGAGAAAGCATGACAGGAGTCAGGAGGCCTAGATTGTGGTTGCAATCACCCCAGACCTGTCTCCTGCCAGCTTTTATGAACTTGCTCACTTTGAACCTCAGTTTCCCTGTCTCTAATTTGGAATTATGATACTCTGATCTAGGAATCTCTGTGTGAGGGTTCAGATAAGTGGTTCTTAGTACTATTTCTAACCACTGGACCATTAATTTAAAATTCAGGAGTAGGGTACTGTCAGCTGTTTTTGTACTGCTGGTTTTAGGGAATGGAGCCACAAGGTGGATAAGTGTGAGGTTCGCTCGGCTCTGTGATTTGGGTAAATTTTCCCTCTGAGTGTGTGTTGCTTGATTACACCTGTCTGTGAATGCCTGTCTGCGGAATGGAACCCAGGGCTATGCCACAACAGATTGTTTTACTTTTATCATCTCAAATATAGAAGATGCACATTGACTTTTTTCAGGAATGAGAAAGCTACTCCTGTGCTGTAGAAATTTAGGGACACGGCATATTTGATGAACTTTTTAGAAAAACATTATTCATAAATCATGTCAGAGGAGTTCTAAAAATGTTGGTTATGTACGCAGGTGTTTCTGCATGTGGGGATGTGCAAAGCTGTCTGGCTCAATGTCCTAAATATTTAATAGGATTTTTTTCCCATTTCCACCTGGATTTTGGGAACTGAGAAAATCTGAGCCCCTCTTTTTCCCCAAAGCCAGCACCACTTCTGTCTTCTTTCAATTTGTTCCTGTGGTCCAGTACTTACCTCTAGAGGTGGGCACTCCTGGATTGAAACAAGACTTCACAGGAGCAATAGGTTTGCAAAGCAAGGCTGGGACAGCAGGAGTGGCTGAGGGGCCTTCCTCTTCTTTGTCTCCTTTAGCTCAAGGGGTCCTGTAAAAGGGTCTCACACCTTGGGAATGAATGGGCCTGGGGATAAATCAATGTCTCCATCTCCAGTAATTGATTTATAATTTATGGTTTTATGAATCGTCAAACTTCCTGCACCATTTTTGAGCGGGGATTGTGTAAATCACTCTGTGTCACACAGTGGTATTAGTCCCAACGTGAGAGACTTGACCCTTCATTATGACAGGCCCGTTAGGTTCTCATACCTGCTGCTTTCAGAGGAGGTGATGGCTTTTCTTAAGGGTAGATTCATCTTCCTAGCAGAGTCTAAAAGATGCACTGTCCTTGTGCTTGTTCCTGTTAACTTGCTCTAAATTCCAAGCCATTAAAAAACAACAGGATATTTTAATAGTAATCCCAGGGACTGTATCTACTCTTGTCTGGGTGAAAGCGTTTTTACTTGATTATGAAAGTGCTTTGAATTTTTGCAAAACTTAGGGAACATTTCTAAACTTTTAGAGTAGAGTTCTTGAGTGAGTGGTAGTAGTTGAATATTTTTCCCTTCACAAGTTGGAAAAAAAGTGTATGTGTGTGTTTGTGAGTATGTATCCCCTGCCCTGTGGTCCTGTGCTCTAGGTACTTGGGTTTCCAGTGTGTGGCTCATCTGCAGAGGGACTCTGAAGAGCGTGTAAACAGTGTAGTGTGGTCAGTCACCATTACTGAAAACATCAACTTAAAGTTGATGTACTATGGTGGTGAGGTAGTCCCCTCCTCTTTGGTATAAAAGATAACTTGTGTGTTGAAGACACCAGTGAAAGCAGGACAGGCCCCGTTAACAGGGGAGATACAGTAAGCATGAATGCAGTTATAGTGGGGAAAATTCATACAAAGAAGCAAAAAAGTTGCAGTGGGGTTGTTGGTGAGTGGGGGTAATGGATTATTTTGTAGGTCTGGAGTCCCAGTGGTATAGTTAAGGACAAGCTGGAGCATTCATGTTTACGCATAATGCTCTCCAGTGTAATTTCGGCTGAACTGTTGCTGACTTACTTAGCATTCGTAGGTCAACCACCTGCAGAAAGGGCATGTAGTTAGATTATTGTTGACTTTATGGTTATAGAACCTAGCTAATCAGTGTGCCCGCTGGGCTATAACTTGTTATGCCTGAATGGTTTTTACACCAGGTCTTAAGATTTCTTACTGGCAAAAGGGAAAAAACACTCATTTCTCATGACCAAGGCCCCTACTGGGAGGGAAGCTCTCATCTCATGTGGAGGGAAAATATAGTGGGTAAAACTCGTCATGATACAGGGGTTTCCAGAGTGTTTTAAATATGACCAATATAGCTCCTCAGCCTTCCTTTGGAAGAGTGTGGGATTTCATAGAAGGAAAGCTCACATAGCCCAACAAGATAAGCCGTCAGTAGGGTAGGAGGCAAATTGCTTGCTGTGTTCTAGGATTTTTGAGGCATCTGTGACTCCCTATACCAGCAAGTTGGGGAGCCAGTTGTGAGTATAATAATACACTCATAGTCCTTCTTCATTTAGAGCTCTAGTTATTTTCAGATGTGGAAGACATTTTCATTCTGTTGGTTTTCTTAGTGTTTGATGATACAGGGTTCTAGTTTACATATAGGCCAGCACATGGTGCCCAGTACGTACTACCTTACAAATGGTTTTGACCTTTGATGTTCAGGTAAAGGTCACTGGTTAATTTTGCATTGTGTACTGCCTGCCTCACTAACTTTCCACTAGCTTTCCTCCCTTGAATAAGTCTGTGAACAATGTCCCCTGCATTCAGGTTCTAGCTTGCTTCTCTGATATTTATCTTTGCCATCCTTTACCTGATTTCGCTCCTCTGTGGTGATGTTGTGTGCATGTTTCCGTGGGATAGAATCTCGATCAGTTAAAAAGCGTGGGAGATATGAAAGGTCAGCATGACAGATCTGTCCTCTGAGCCTTTGTACGTGTATTTAGGTAGCTGAGCTCAGCTGACCACGAAAGACAAATAGGGAATGTGAGGAGTGCTACCTCGACAGCCTTAAAGTTAGAAACAGAATATCTATTGGGGGAAATATGAGTGTTACGGCATCATATTAGAAATTCTGGAGAAGAGTTATATCCTTGCCTTCATTTTGAAAGGTCACAGGCTTTATTCATGGTAAGACATGTGTATGATTATAGCTTGCTTTTATTCTCTTTAAAAACGTGTGTTGTATGCCCACCCTGTGTACATTTTACGAATGCTTATTTTAACCAGCAAGCACGTTCTTTAACGTGACAATGCCAAAAAAACTTAAGATATGATTTTAGCAAGTTATTTTACATCACAAAAGAAGATGATAATCTGTGGGTGTTTCTGTTTCCCTCGGTTAATTTCTTTTCTATTTTTGCGGAATTGAAAGAGGACATTTCTAGTGATGGTATGAAGCTCTTCTAATTTAATTTTATTGTTGTATACCTGTCTCCACTAAAAATGCTAATGTTGTCTGCCAGAAGATATGTCTTACATTTCAGTGTGCATCATAGATGGGTTTGTTTCCTGGAGTTATCTGGTTTTTTAAGGAAACGTTTGACTCAAATTTGCATTAAGGCCACCTTTGATTTTTTTTTTTCCCTTAATAAGAGTGAAAAGGGAAAACATGTTTGTTGAATATTTTTTGTTTACAATAAGCCAGATGATGACTTATACATTATTTCGTTTAATTTTTATAATAACCCTCTGAGGATGTTATCCCAATTTCACAGATGAGGAAACTGAGGTTTAGAGAGGTTAAATAACTTGCCAGAAGACACACATACAGCAGTCAGTGAAACTTGGAGACCGATGTTGGTTTGACTCCAAAGCTTGTGCTTTTTCCCATGATCCCAAACTGCACAATCTTAGACCTAAATACCTAACATCTCTAGCCACCCTAGAAAGGGATCCCAAATAACAGTAACCCATAATACTGAAAAGTGGTAGGGACCATACCTACAACCTTTCATAAGAAATTACCACTGGTCATTAAAAAAATTCTTAAATGTTATTGAACATTAATTATGTGCTTAGTTCTTTCTGTGCATGAAGCAGTGCGCATGAACTCTCTCTCCCTCCGTGTGTGTGTGTGTGTGTGTGTGTGTGTGTGTAGGGTGGTGATACAGAGATAGTAGAAACTTGAAAACATGGTTCATGTCCTCAAGAAAGAGAAGACTAATCTGAAACTTGAATCAATGGCGAAAGTGAATATCTGAAGAAGGCTAGGTCACCCCGTGAGTCAGGTTGGAGGAGCTTTATTAGAAGAGAGGGTTCATGAGGAATGGATAACATGGTAGGAACTGTGAGTCTTGATCAGAACCTTAGGGAAGAGCGTCAGGTGTTGTAACATTCACACAGGTCTGCTGTGTTTCTGGGGCTGGGAGGCATTAAGCCAGTGTGGACAAAGGAATGTAGCCAGATGGTGGCTAATGGGAGCGAGGTGTGTATTTTGGGGTAGGTGGAGAAGCAGTGTGTGTGTGTGGCAAGGGTGGTGGTGATCTTGCCCCTCTCCCCTTGTCCTTGGCACATGAGCCATGCTGAGGTCCTCTCACCATGTCTAAGTTTAACCTATCTTCTTACCTCTGAGCCTCTGAATCTGTTGCTTCCTCTAGCCTACACTGATTTATCACCCTTCGGGTCTAAACTAAAATGTTGCTTCCTTTGGGACGTCTTTCCTGACTTCCCCATAGGTCTGGTTCTTTTGCTTTCAGTTCCTTTAATCATCTCTCTTCTGCCGTCATAACATTGGTTATGTTTTATTATAACAACTCATGTAATTGTTTCTCTCACTAGATAATAAATGCCATTGAAGGGACAGTTATCAGAGAATCAGGCATAGAAATAGTAGGTGACCGAACCATGTTTGAATGAGTTCATGAATGAGTAAATATGTTTAAAATTTATTAGCTAGAAAAGCCAGGTACTTCCATATGTCCTTTGAGGTCAGCAGGAAGGTTCATTTATGGATTCTCTGACAAAGAAGGAGGTACTCCCCAGATAAGACAGATTTGTCTTGAAGCCCCCAGGTTCATCCTTCATTGTCCTCTAGGGAATTTCTCATCTGTCCTTTGGCCAGTGTGAAGGTGTTTGGTCATTTTATCCAGACTGTCCAGTGGTGGAGGTCCTGGAATGGGAACTTTCCGTGTGAGCTACTATAACTGCTCAACCACCTTCAGTAATTTAAATGTGACCAAAAATGTTTAGTTTCTTGGGGAGGGAGGGGCAAGCACAGAAACCAAGCCATTAAAAACCATGGTGGGAAGGGGTTTATGTGCATGTATAGTGTTAACTTCTGTGGATGCTCTGTGACATCTCTCTGTAGCATATACTGATTGAATAAGGATAGGGCACTGTAGATCGACTCATGCCAAATGAAGTGATGGGATAAATCCTCAGTCTTGTGCCTCTGGCTTCTTTGAACCCATTCCGGTGTGATCCTAACTTTCTCTTCACATATGACTATAAACTTCCTTTCATACTCTGCCTGAAAGCCACTGTGAGCCCCACAATCACTGGTAGTGACAGAATTTAGTGATGAAGACCTTTTTCTTTTGGGGATGATAAGCACTCACATTTTTCTATAGAGCACTATCTTTGTCTTATTCACACTAAGATTTATCTTCTTTGAGGACCTCTCTAGAATTTGTCTCATGGACATAACTCTGTTTGTGCTTCCCTCATGACTGTGCACTTGACCTATTTAGTGTCTGCAAGGACAGTTGTGTGCTGCTCCTTCTAACATTGACCCATCAACATGTGCACAGTGTCCATGGCCCCACTATTTACCCCTTCAGGATGGTGGTGACTTGTCCCTCCCCACCCCAGGCAGTGTAGACGTTAGCCATGCCATTTGGGGTGAGGTGCTGTAGCCCTCTGGGGAGTACCACGGTTAGCTTTTTTAGATCTTCATGAGTGCATCATGTGGGACCAGACAGAGTCCTGCTGAGGTTCAGGTGGGTTACATGTATTGCTTCCCTCTTATCTCGATAGGCTGTCATTCCATCATAGAAGGAAATTAAATTGGCCTGGTGTGGGTTGCTCTTTGCAGAACTTGCTAGTTGTTCCTCATAGCTTGGGCTTCTCTAGGTGATAGCAAATTGATTGTCTTATGATTTATACACAAGAGCCACAAACTTTACTTTTAAGATGTGAATTTCTTATAGAGATTTGAAGCCTGGAACTTCTTTTTTTAAATTTTATTTTTTATTTTTTAAAATTTACATCCAAATTAGTTAGCATATAGTGCAACATGATTTCAGGAGTAGATTCCTTCGTGCCCCTTGCCCATTTATCCCATCCCCCCCCCCCACAACACCTCCAGTAAACCCTCAGTTGGTTCTCCATATTGATGAGTCTCTTCTGTTTTGTCCCCCTCCCTGTTTTTGTATTATTTTTGTTTCCCTTCCCTTATGTTTATCTATTTTGTTTCTTAAAGTCCTCATATGAGTGAAGTCATATGATTTTTGTCTTTCTCTAATTTCACTTAGCATAATACCCTCCAGTTCCATCCACGTCTTTGCAAATGGCAAGATTTCATTCTTTTTGATGGCCGCAAGATTTCATTCTTTTTGATACTCCATTGTATATATATGCCACATTTTCTTTATGTGTTCATCCATCGATGGACATTTGGGCTCTTTCCATACTTTGGCTATTGTGGATAGTGCTGCTATAAACATGGGGGTGCATGTGTCCCTTCGAAACAGCACACCTGTATCCCGTGGATAAATGCCTAGTAGTGCAATTGCTGGGTCATAGGGTAGTTCTATTTTTAGTTTTTTGAGGAACCTCCATACTGTTTTCTAGAGTGGCTGTACCAGCTTGCATTGCCACCAACAATGCAAAAGAGATGCTCTTTCTCCGCATCCTCGCCAACATCTGTTGTTGCCTGAGTTGATAATGTTAGCCGTTCTGACAGGTGTAAGGTGGTATCTCATTGTAGTTTGAATTAGTATTTCCCTAATGAGTGATGTTGAGCATTTTTTCATGTGTCGGCCATCTGGAGGTCTTCTTTGGAGAAGTGTCTATTCATGTCTCTTGCCCATTTCTTCATTGGATTATTTGTTTTTTGGGTGTTGAGTTTGATAAATTCTTTATAGATTTTGGATACTAACCCTTTATCTGATATGTCATTTGCAAATATCTTCTCCCATTCTGTCAGTTGCCTTTTAGTTGTGCTGATTGTTTCCTTTGCTGCGCAGAAGCTTTTTATTTAGATGAGGTCCCAGTAGTTCATTTTTGCTTTTGTTGCCCTTGTCTCCAGAGACATGTTGAGTAAGAAGTTGCTGTGGCCAAGATCAAAGAGGTTTTTGCCTGCTTTCTCCTCGAGGATTTTGATGGCTTCCTGTCTTACATTTAGGTCTTTGATCCATTTTAAGTTTATTTCTGCATATGGTGTAAGAAAGTGGTCCAGGTTCATTGTTCTGCATGTCGCTGTCCAGTTTCTGGAACTTCCTTTTTAAAGACAGAAAATGAATTCTTTTTTTCCTTATAAAATAAAACATATAGGAGTCTTGTTGGGATGGGGAAAATGAAAAAAAGTCCAAGCCCACCTCTGCTCATACTAATCTATACTTTTTAGCAGTTATTTTTTGAGAGAGTGATTTATTTACACTGACAGCTTGTTACTTATGGTAGCTGCTGCCAGCTTCTGAAGTAATCTGATAACGTCAAAATGTGAAGGGAAGCTATAGGCTTTGCCTTGACTGACTTGCTATAAATCATGTACATTGCTGGTGTCTAAGGATGCTTGGGTTGATACTGATGGAAATACAAATCAAATACAACACATGGTAACCCAATTCAGAGCGAGAGATTTTGGATTAAGCCTATTGGATTCATATTTTTAAGTGAAACAGAGAAGGCATACCAGGTTGTGTTTTGAAACTTCAGAACTGTCTGCTATTCTAACTTCAAGGACAGCAGCTGCCTTTGAAATGGAAGTACAAAGAGGTGTGCTCATCATTTACCTGTATTCCTTGAGTCACTCACCAACTATTTATTGAGCCCACTGTATATCAGTCAAGGGGAAGGTATGACTCTGCTTTATCTATTTACTTGTACATCTGTTAGTCTGTGTAAGCTTTGTGAGGGTAGAATGTTGTTGTGTTCATCACTGTATACCCAGTACTTACAAACAATGCATGGTCCACAGTAAGTGTTCAATAAATATTGATTGAATGAAAATAGGAAGCTCAGAGTCTGAATATCAGTGCTATCAAAATGAACTCAGTTCCCAGGCAGAAAGAGTCATTCCATCTCTGGACTCTGTAGAGTCCTTTATAGTCTTTTATATAGATTTCTGGTAAAGCATCTTTCATACTGTAATGTAATGGTTTATATGTTGGTCTCTTCAATTACAACACAAGCTCTATCTAATAGGGCAGAACCCATGTCTTTATTAACCTTTAACTTACCATGCCTGGCGCATGGGTGGTAATGAATAATTGCTTGTACAGTGTGGAGGTTCCTCAGAAAATTAAAAATAGACCTACCCTATGACCCAGCAATAGCACTGCTAGGAATTTATCCAAGGGATACAGGAGTACTGATGCATAGGGGCACCTGTACCCCAATGTTTATAGCGGCACTCTCAACAATAGCCAAATTATGGAAAGAGCCTAAATGTCCATCAACTGATGAATGGATAAAGAAATTGTGGTTTATATACACAATGGAATACTGCGTGGCAATGAGAAAAAATGAAATATGGCCTTTTGTAGCAACATGGATGGAACTGGAGAGTGTGATGCTAAGTGAAATAAGCCATACAGAGAAAGACAGATACCATATGGTTTCACTCTTATGTGGATCCTGAGAAACATAACAGAAACCCATGGGGGAGGGGAAGGAAAAAAAAAAAAAAAGAGGTTAGAGTGGGAGAGAGCCAAAGCATAAGAGACTGTTAAAAACTGAGAACAAACTGAGGGTTGATGGGGGGTGGGAGGGAGGGCAGGGTGGGTGATGGGTATTGAGGAGGGCACCTTTTGGGATGAGCACTGGGTGTTGTATGGAAACCAATTTGACAGTAAATTTCATATATTAAAAAAAAAAATAAAAAAAAAATAAAAAAATGAATAATTGCTTGTAGTCATGGTATGACATAATTCTTAGAAAATTAACCATCTATATCTCTGTATTTTCAAAGGCACATAATGATACTGAAAAAAATCTGAGGTAAATGCACTGTTAAATGCTAACAGTGCTCATCTTGCCAAGTACTATAGGAGATGATTTTTATACTTTGGTTTATCTGCTTTTTCTAATTTTTCTAGAGTGACTAAGTATTAACTGTAAAGTCAAATAACAGTAAAGTGGACTTCATTTAAGTGTTTTTTTTCCTAACACGTTTACTTTATACATGAAAAAATAAATTTGTTAGATTTTGTGTGTGTGTATAATAAATTTTTATCAGTTGGCTCAACCAAATGCATCAGGGGAGTTTGCTGAATAATGGAATCCTTTAGTAAATGGAACACTTATTCTCAAATGTGTCTTTGGTGTAAATCAAGATACTTAACTATTGGGTTTGCTTAGAGGAAGGCATACCTATGTTTGAAAAGGAAGCATTAATTGATATGGAATACTAAACCATAGGGAGAAACACTGGGGCAGTGATCAGGCTTACCCCTAACATTTACAGATTTGGGACAAGAGTACAAATGGAAGCCCACATACCAAATAAATAAAACTGAACATGATAAATAAAATATGCTGTCTTCCTATCGTGCCAAATATACTTTCATTAATGTCCTGAAATTCCAGATTTCAATGTAGAATTCTCCACCTCCTTGGGGTTTTAAGCTGCAACATGGTAGTGTGGAGAAATCCTGACCTGAGTCCTTGGCCCAACCACCTTTCTTTTCTACCCCTGGCTGTGTCGTCTTCTGTAAAGAGCCTCTTGCACATGTGTCAGCATGGCTTGCATGTCCACACTGCATGTCCATCCTCAGTGTGTCATAAACAGCCATCTTGCAAATTTGAGTTGGGCACACTGGTTTACTTTTGTAGGATGGACCAGGGATGTTCAGTCCCTGGAAGTGGGCTCTAGGTCCTTTGGGCAGAGAAGTTGAGGGTTCTGGATACCCAAAGTGGATCATAAAAGGTAGAGGGTGCACTCTCACATGGTTCTGGACTTGAGACTTCATATCCCATGTGGAGGGGCACAGCCTGAAAAAGACTGAGACAGACTCAGGGAAGAAGGCTCTTCTAGCTCTGGTGTGAGAGTGGTACTGTTAGTGATGAAGCAGTGCACTGGAAAACTAATATTTCATGACTTCCAACTTAAGGACAGGCTTATGCTTCCTACATTACAAATATCACAAATATCACCTTAGATTTGGACCAGTGTTCATATGTTCATGATAATCCAATGGTATTATGCTAAGCGAAATAAGTCAGAGGAAGGTATCATATGATTTCACTTACATGTGGAAGTTAAGAAACAGATGAACATAGAAGAAGGGAAGGAAAAATAAGAGAAAAACAGAGATGGAGGCAAACTATAAGAGACAAATACAGAGAACAAACTGAGGGCTGCTGGACGGGAGGTAGGTGGGAGGATTGGTTAGATGGGTGATGGGCATTAAGGAGGGCTTTTTGGGAGAAGAACAGTGGGTGTCATATATAAGAGATGAATCACTGGGTTCCACTCCTGAAGCCAAGACTACACTGTATGTTAACTAACTTGAATTTAAATAAATCATCATAATAATAACCCAGTGGTCTCAAATTTCAATGTGCATAAGAGTCTCTCAGGAATAGATTAAAGGGAACACTTGGGCTACACTTCAATGAATTGCCTGTGCCCACATAGATTATGACAGCCATGCCCAGGCCACTGCCAAATTCCCAACTGTAAGGAGAACATGCTTGGAAGGCACCTAGTGCAATGGTAAGCTCTTAATAAATGGTAGCTGCCATTACTGTTGTTGTTACTACAGTTATTATGAATTGATTCCCATATTTTATCATCTTAGAAAGGCCAGCTAGATTGTGTAATTTTCTGTTGTTTGAGAACTGGGAAGGTATATATATGATTCACATTTGTCATCGTCATATTTGTCATGCTTATCTGTCAGCATCAGGTAAACTGTTCCCATCATATATATATATATATATATATATATATATATATATATATATATATATATATATATATATATGACATGTTCTTTCATCTTCTTGCCCTAACTTCATGAGCAAGCTCTCCTGGTTTTTTTTCTTTTTTTTTTTTTAATTCTTTTATTTTTTATTTTTTAAAATTTACATCCAAATTAGCATATACTGCAACAATGATTTCGGGAGTAGATTCCTTAGTGCCCTTTACCCATTTGGCCCATCCTCCCTCCCACAACCCCTCCAGCAACCCTCAGATTGTTGTCCATATTGATGAGTCTCTTCTGTTTTGTCCTCCTCCCCCCCCTCCCCTCCCTTTTATATGATTTTTATTTTCCTTCCCTTATGTCATCTGTTGTGTCTCTTAAAGTCCTCATATGAGCGAAGTCATGATTTTTGTCTTTCTCTGAGTGACTAATTTCACTTAGCATAATACTTTCCAGTTCCATCCATGTAGTTGCAAATGGCAAGATTTCATTCTTTTTGATGGCCGAGTAATACTCCATTTTATATATCTGCCACCTTTTCTTTATCCATTCATCCATCGATGGACATCTGGGCTCTTTCCATGCTTTTGCTATTGTGGATAGTGCTGCTATAAACATGGGGGTGCATGTGTCCCTTCGAAACAGCACACCTGTATCCCGTGGATAAATGCCTAGTAGTGCAATTGTTGGGTCATAGGGTAGTTCTATTTTTAGTTTTTTGAGGAACCTCCATACTGTTTTCCAGAGTGGCTGCACCAGCTTGCATTCCCATCCTGGTTTTTCTATTTGAGTGCCACAATTTGACTGTTTGCTTATACAGGGTGAACAAAAATTAATGGGACGTTTTATTGAGATGATAATGTGGCCTGTGATTGAGGCAGAATGAGGGGTCACATGTTAGTTTCTTAGCTTAAAATTCAGTTCTTCTTGCCTTGCCTTTGCTAGAAAGAAAAGGAAGGGGAAGGGAAATTCTTTTTTCCGGAGTTAGTAGTAGTGAGAAGGGAATCAGTTTTCACTTACGAAACAGACTCCTCTTTTAATGTCCTGTATCTTTAAGTAGGGTCAGAGTAAGGGGGGTGGGGAGGATATTGAGAATAACCAGAACTCATTGTATACCATTGTGTTTGTTGTCCCATTGTAGGAGATGGATCATGAGAAATAAGGGAGGTGCAGAAATGGACTTTAATTGTTAAAATTCTACTTTTCTACAAAATAGAGGAATATTTTTTAAGAGGGAAACTTCTCAAATCCTTTACTTTGAAGATTCTTACCTTGGCCTGGGCCTCACCCACCTCTTTTTTATGTCTAGGATGCCCCAAGGGAGGTGGTTTCTGAATTTACAAGTGAGTTGAGGAACCTGAGATAGATGGCTCATTCTTCATCTGACTGCCAGGGCTGGTGTCGTCTGTCATCTCCCACTTTGTTACTTGTATCAAATATTATGTTTCATTTGCCTAGATGGGAAGAACTTGGGGGAGTAAGAAAAAAACAATTTAAAATAATAGGGCTGAGCCAAATGGGGAAAATATCCAATGGTTAGTGAGGAAGAAAGAGATCATACACATGGGGATGGAGAGAACAACCATTAGGACCACCTTGGAGGGATAAAGCAGAACTGTCAACCTCTGAAATCTCCTGCTATGTTGTTTGGTCTCTGTTGAAGGATGAAAAGTTATAGGATGAATATTGGAGAGCTGGAGTCAAGTCCTGAAAATCTCAATTCTGCTCTAGGTCTCAGTTTCTGCAGTGTTGAGACTGGAAGATCTTTCTTTTCCCTTCAGCACAAAGATCTTGTTGCTTTTATAAATATAAGATACTATATATAAAACTATGGTAACCACAAAGGAAAAGCCCATGGTAGATACAGAAGATTATGATGGAATCACAGCATACCACTGCCAGTCATCAAATCACAAAGGAAAGCAGGAAGAGAGGAAGCAAGGAACAAATGATCTATAAAATAGTCAGAAAACAGTGAACAGAATGGCAGTAGTAAGTCCTTTCCTATTAATCATTACTTTAAATATAAATGGATTAAATTCTTTAAAAGTCATAGAATGACTAAGTGGGTAGAAAAACAAGATTCAACAGCATACTAAGTATGCATAGACTGAGAGTAAAAGGATGGGAAAAGCTACTTCAGGCAAATGGTAATCTTCAGGCAAAAGCAGGAGTGGTCATACTTAGAGTAGACTTCAAGCTGGCCATGGTCAAAAGAGACAAGGACATTATATAATAATGAAAGGTTAATTCAAGAAGATAAAACAATATAAATATTTATGCACCAAACACTGGAGTACCTAAAAATAAAGCAAACACTGACAGAAATAATAAATAAATAGCAAGATAATAGTTGTAGGCTTGAATAACCCATTTTCAATAATGGGCAGGTCGTTCAGACAAAGAGTCAGTAAGGAAATTGCATATTTGAGTAATACTATAGGCCAAATGGACTTAAGGCATATATATAAAACATAGCATTCAACAGCAGAATGTGCATTTTTCTCAAGTGCACATGGAACATTTTGTAGGGCAGATCAGATGTTAGGCCAGAAAGCAAGTCTGAACAAATTCAGGAAAACAGAAATTATATTCAGTATATTTTCTGACCACAATAGTATGAAGCTAGAAATCACTAACAGGAGGGAAGATGGGAACCTGAACAACCAATGGCTCGAGGAAGAAACCAAAAGGGAAATAAAAAAAAATCTGGAGACAAAATAGAAAAATAAAATGGAAACACAACATAGCAAAAATATATGGGATGCAGTAAAAGTAGTTCTGACAGGTAAGTTCATAGTGATAAATGCCTATCTCAAGAAACAAAAGTCTCAAGTAAACAACTTTAATTCTTTTAATGTGTGTTTATTTTGGAGAGACAGAGACAGAGTGTGAGTCTGAGAGGAAGAGAAAACAGAATCCGAAGCAGGCTTCAGGTTCTGTGCTGTCAGCACAGAGCCCGGTGCAGGGCTTGAACTGACAAATCGCAAGATCATGACCTGATCTGGAGCTGGACCCTTAACTGACTGAGCCACCCAGGCATCCCATCAAATAAACAACTTTAAATTCAAGGAGCTAGAAAAAAGATAAGCTAAACCCAAAGTTAGCAGAAAGAAAGCAAAAATGGATTAGAGGAGAAATAAATGGAATAGTAAAGATTAACAAAACTAAGAATTGGTTCTTTGAAAAGATAAACAAAATGGGCAAAACGTTAGTTAGATTAATAAAGAGAGATGACCCAAACCAATAAAATTATTAATGAAAAAGACATTACAACTGATGCCATGGAAATACAAAAGAACATAAAAGACAGTGATGAGCAATTATATACCAACCAAACTGTACAACCCAGGAGAAATGGATAAATTCCTGGAACTATACAACCTACCAAGACTGAATTCTGAAGAAATGGAAAGTCTGAGTAGACCAAAATACAAGTAAGGAAATTGAATCAGTAGGCAAAAATCTCCCAACAAAAACCCATGAGCAGATGGTATCACTGACAAATTTAAATGTTTAAAGAAGAATGCATGCTCTTCTTGTTCAAACTCTTCCAAAAGAAGACTATAGACCACTATTTCTAATGAATATAGATGCAAAAATCCTCAACAAAATATGCCCAAATCAAATTCAGCAACACATTAAAAGGATGATATGCTGTGATCCATTGAGAGTCATCCCTGAAATACAAGGAGGGTTCAAGGTACTCAATCAGTCCATGTCATATCACATTAATAGAATGAAAGATAAAAGTTGTATGATTGTTTAGTCCAGGAAAAACATTTGACAAAATTCAGCATCTATTCATGATAAAACTCCAAACAATTGGGTATGGAAGTAGTGTACCTCAACATAAAAGACTAGGACAAGCCCACAGCTAATACTATAATCAACAGTGAAAGGTTGAAAACTTCCTGTAAGATCAGGAACAAGACAAGGTTGCCCACTGTCACCACTGCTGTTCAACATAGTAATGGAAATCCTAGCTGGAGCAATCAGGTGAGAAAAAGAAAGAAAAGGCATCTTAATCAGAAAGGAAGAATTAAAATGGTCTCTGATTGCAGATGACATCGTATATGGAAAATCCAAAAGACTTGACTAAAAAAATTGAATAATGTAGTAAACGAATCCAGTAAAGTTGCAGACTGTAATATCAACATATAAAAGTCAGTCATGTTTGTATATAATAACAATAAACTGTCTGAAAAAGAAAGAAAATCTATTTGGAATAGCATCAAAACCAATAAAATGCTTAGGAATAAATTTAACCAAGGAGGTAAAAGATGTGTACACAAACAACTGAAAGACGCTGATGAAAGAAAAGACACAGGTGAATAAAAAGATATCCTGCATTCATAGATAGGAAGTATTAATATTGTTAAAATGTCCATAATGTCCAAAGCCATCTATAGATTCAGTGAAATTCCTATAAAAATCCCCATGGCATTTTCAAGAAACAGAAATAATCCTAAAATTCATATGGAGCCACAGAAGACTGAATAGCCAAAGGAATCCTGAAAAAGAATGTTAAAGTGTGATGGAGGCATCACACTTCTTGATAAAGCAATAGTAATCAAAACAGTATGGTACTGGAATAAAAGCAGGCACAGAGACCACTGGAACAGAATGCAGAGCCCAGGTATAAATCCATGAATATGTGGTCAACTGATAATTGACAAGGATCCCAAATACTCAATGGGGAAAATACAGTGTCTTTAGTAAATGGTATTGGGAAAACTGGAGCCGTATCTTCAATCACTCACAAACTTTAACTTGAAATGGACTGAAGACCTAAATGTAAGTTCTGAAACTATGAAACTCTTAGAAGAAAACATGAGGAAAAAGTTCCTTTACATTGGTCTTGGCAACAATTTCATGGATAGGACACCACAAGCTCAGATAACAAAAGCAAAACCCAACAAATGGGACTGTATCAAACTACAAAGCTTTTTTGCCCATTTGGACAGCAAAAGAAAATGATCAGCAAAATGCAAAAGCAACCTAGCGAATGGGAGAAAATATTTGTAAACCATGTATCTGGTAAGGGGTTAATAGTAAAATACATAATGAATTCCTACAAGTCAGGAGCCAAAAACCCAAATAATCCATTTGAAAAATGGGCAAAGGACCTGAGTAGACACTTTTCCAAAGATGATATGCAAATGGCGAGCAGGTACATGAAAAAGTACTCAACATCACTAATCATCAGGGAAATACAAATGGAAACTACATTGGGATGTCACCTCACACCTGTTAGAATGGCTGTTACCAAAAATGAAGATAACAAGTGCTGGGGAGGATAAGGTGAAAAGGAAACCCTTATATACTGTCAGTGGAAATGTAAATTGATGCAGCCACTGTGGAAAAAAGTACATTTTCCTTCACGTTTTAAAAGTAGAACTAATATGTGATCTAGCAATTCCACTTCTGTTTGTATATCCCAAGGAAATGGTATTACTGTCTCAAGATCTGCACCTCTGTATTCATTGAAACATTACCTGCAATAGCCAAGAATGCAAACAACCCAAGTGTCCATAGAAGTGAGTGGATATGGAAAGTGTCAGGTTATCTTCTTCATATATCTACCTGTATCTGTCTGTAGATCTAACTATAGCTTGATCTATCTATGAATACCCTTCAGCCATAAAAAAGAAGGTAATCTTGTCATTGGTGACAACATGGATGGACCTTGAGTGAGTAAGTCAGGCAGGGAAAAATAAACACTAAATGATCTCACAGTAGAATCTAAAAAGCAAAACTCAGAGCAGCCATATATTATTGGTGGTTTGTCAGGGATGGGGTGGTAGGAATGGTAAAAGTTACAAAGGATACAAACTTCCATTTATAAGATGAGTAAGTTCTGGGGATGTAATTCACAGCATGGTAACTATAGCTAACAATATTGTACATTTGAAAGTTGTTCAGAGAGTAGATTTACACACGTAAATTGTAACTGTGAGTTGATGGATGTATTAAGCTTATTGTGGTAATCATTTCACAATATACACGTATGTCAAATCGTATTGTACACTTTAAATGTGTACAGTGTTATGTCAGTTATATCTGCGTACAGCTGGGGAAAAAAAGAATTTGTTACTCATAAGGCCATAATGATACCAACATTTAGGACATTACCTGAGCTGAAAATAAATGTGTTACTATCAACCCACATAAGTGTTCATTTACTCAGTGAGTGTTAGTTGAGTATCCACTCTTTGCTAGGCACAGTGCTTATTATTGGGCACACCAAGGTGAATGCACAAGAGAGATTTTCCTGCAGTGGCACTTACAGTGCAATCTGTCTACTCAGTATATACTAGCCCAGCAGGCTGTGGTATCAGAAAATAGAACGGAGGGAGAGCCTGGCATTGGAAGACATTCAAGAGGTTTAAGCCCTGTATCAAGTATTTTTCTCTTTTGAAAGTCTTAGCTAAGTATCACTTTCTTGTAGAGGCCCACCCTGGCCACCCGATTCAATACTGCTCCCTCCTCAGGGAAGCTCCTGATCTCATGCTGCTTTTTTTTTTTTTCTTTTTTTCTTATTATTGCCTGTTACCATTTAGTGCTTCCCAATATATGACATAATTTACTTATTTTTTTTTTAACGTTTTATTTATTTTTGAGACAGAGACAGAGCATGAACGGGGGAGGGGCAGAGAGAGAGGGAGACACAGAATCGGAAGCAGGCTCCAGGCTCTGAGCCATCAGGCCAGAGCCCGACGTGGGGCTCGAACTCACGGACTGCGAGATGGTGACCTGAGCCGAAGTCGGCCGCCCAACCGACTGAGCCACCCAGGCGCCCCCATAATTTACTTATTTATTAGGGTAATTGGAGATGATCTGCCTACCTCATGCTGGAATAAAAGCTCCAAAATCTTTGTGCTTTGTTCAACAGTGTATTCTAAATGCCTGGAACAGTAGTGGGCACTCAGTAAATATTTGTAGAATGGATTAATAAATGACTGTATGACTGAGGAGTAGAGTATTATGATATTGGAGAAAACGTGGTGTATTATTCACTAAGGCATTAGTCTTGAGAAATTGATGGCATTCTTCTACTGATGTTGTGAAAGTCTTTTGTTTTGAAGGGTGTGATGTATAGTGGTAAAATTAAAAAAAAATTTTATTGGTAGAGTGTGGCCAACCACAGGGTAATCTAGCGTCTAGCTTTGCTCAGAAAAGGCCCTCAGATGTTTACCTGGCTAGGTTGGGTTGAGCTGTGTCAGAAATCCCTTTTCTTTTTGCTTCTGTGTAAAGCAAACAAATAATCAGCAAAAACAACAATACCCAACCCAAACTTCTAGATGAGTCCTGATGTGTTTTCTCAGTGGGGATTGCTGTGATGTGCTATGTGTTGCCTCTGGGTTAGCCACACTGGAAGACTTGTTCGTGCGTTATGCTATGATTTGAGGCTCCACGGTCTGTTTTCCTTGGTCAAAAACTTCTCTTCCTATTAGCCCCAGGTACACTTTTCAGATTGTTTAAACAGTGTTTCTCCTCCTTCCTTGGGCTTGTGTGGCCCTGTTACACTTGTGACCGGGCAATAGAAGGTACTGTAAACTACTCCCTCAGCTGAGATTACCTAGTTCACCCCTGAGTCCCATTTAGAAGCATCCTATCCTAATTTCTTGAGCTTACCCATGTGTGTGTGAGGTGCAGAAAGCCTGACGCACTCTGCTTTCAAACGTCTCTTGCCTCTGTCCGCTGTAAAATGCTTACACATTAATTATGAACTTTTTTTTTTTTTTTTTGGAAGGGAAGGGTGGGCAAAGGGGGAAGGCAGTGGGAGGAAGGTGGCCAAGAGTAATTCTAAAGGGCCAAATACATAGGCTTCCTCCCCAAACTCTCCATGTTTAGTAAATGAAGGCACGTGAAAGTGGAACATTTGGCACTTTGCACCAATATTATGGTGTAAAATTATAGTTAGGAATATTGTGTAAAAACCGTAATAGTTCGCAGTTATAGCTATGGTGAGAACAGCAGGCAAGACTATAAGCTTTAATTTATGTTGTGCTTTGGACATTTTTCAGAAACTATTTACCCATTACCTCTTAGGTCAGTGGCCTAATAATGCAACAAAGCACTTTTTGAAATTGCAGATAATTTTCAGTGCTCAGATCTCTGTGTAGTATTGATGGGGAGGGTGGTTGATTAGGACCTTGGGAATTGTGCTTGATGGGAACAATCTGGAAGGAGTGAAAAATTATTAAACACACACAGCGGGGGACAGAGGATTTACCATTGTCGTGCGGTGCCATTAATTCTCATTGCTCGGCACAGCGGCTTGATTGCATACTGTGAATACTGTTTATTGGAGAATGGGTACAATTTTGCTGCAGTTGTTGTAATGTAATACTAAATGCTAATTAGACTTCTAACAATAATTAGAACCTCTTGCCAGACTTGGAAATAGAAACACTCAATTGAATTTACAGAAACAAAGACCTTTAAGCTATGCCACTAGCAGCATCGACTTCAAGAAGTTTTTCACGTTTTTAGTTACAGATTTGCCAACACATATATATTTTTTTATGGGGTGCATAATGAGTTCATTTATGTTCTCAATAGGATTATTTTCAAAATGAGATGAAGCAAACCTCCTCTTTCCCATCAGATGAAGAAAATCTACAAACACAGGTATAATCTGAAATGTACCTTTGTTAGCATGCAGATGGCAGTTGCCATGCTCTTGGGCGTGCAGGGAAAGCAGGGCTGTGCAGGGGAGCATGGCTAATGCGGATTTTGGAGCCATTCTGAATGCTTAACGTTTTCCTCAAACCCGGTGTTGTCTCCTTGCCTCTGTGTGCATGCACACACCTGAGGGCCAGAGGTGTTTCATTGGACCAGCTCCCTCAGTTGCCTTCCTGAATCTCCATCACTAGCCAGAGGCAAATCAAACCCACAGCGACCTGACGGGATAAAGCTCTTCTTGGCTGCTTTGCTTTGTCCAACCTTTTAAATCTACGGGTATGGCAGAACTCTTAGCAAAGTGAGAGATGTGTCAAATATGTTCACCAGTGAGAAATAATTAGCTGCGAATTTCCTTGGCATCCCGTGGGCCTTGTGGTTTCACCCCAACACGGCTGGGCAGGAATGTCGGGAGGCCATCCCAGGAATGTGGCCACGGGCATCTCAAGGAGGTCAGGAGGGCCTGAACATGTTACTTGGCACCAGACCCTGGTGCAGCACCATGATCTGGGTTTGTCTGGCAACAGTTGAGCGGGGCCTTTGTTGTTGGGGTCTCAATGCTGGATGTAATTTCCTCATCCTGTTTTTGTTTTGTTTTTAAACCCAGAGGTACAAAGTCTTAAGCCTCATTGACCCTCCCTTCACAAATATGCCACGCGAAACAATGGAGAATGCCTCCCCTCCTTTGAATTTTAACTGAGCCTAAGTTGACTAGCTGGTGTTCAGTGCTAATAATTAGCTGCTTGACATGATGTATCATGTTACCCCTTTGTTTGGAGCCATCAAGGTAATAGAAACAGAATCTTGAAGCTCTGTGCTGAAACAGTATTAAAGCAACCTGCGCTCTCCTGCTGCATGGGCCCCAGACTCCTGGGTGAAGTGAGTTCTTACAGGTTTTACTGGTTACTGGGAAACACGTTTTATGATGGAAATGCTGGGAGCACATTATTTCTCTAGCCTCCAGTGTGAGGCATGGCTACTTTAAGCCGAGAAGGAATTTCTTGGTTTTTCTGGTTTTGGTTAGAATGTCTGTTTGTATAAGCTTTTGAAAAAGGATGTTTATAGAAATGTCCATTTTTGTGTCTTTATTAATATTTCATCAAATTCATGAAACCTAACCACTTCCCCCAACCAAGTGACCCCTACGTACACCCACAATTGCACTCTCCCCCACCCCCAGGTAAAAAAAAAAAATTTTTTTTGTTTTGACTTAAGTTCCTTTCATTCAAAAAAATTTTTTTTAAAAACATTTATTCATTTTTGAGAGACAGAGCATGAGCATGGGAGGGGCAGAGAGAGGAGGAGACACAGAATCTGAAGCAGGTTCCAGGCTCTGAGCTGTCAGCACACAGCCTGATGCGGAGTTCGAACCCATGAACCGTGAGATCATGACCTGAGTCGAACTCAGACACTTAACTGATTGAGCCACCCAGGTGCCTGCCCCCCCTTTAAAAAAAATTTTTTTTTTTTAACGTTTACTAACTTTCTTTCATTTTAATATTTGACCTTTTTGACTTGTCTCCTCCCTACCAAAGTACTCCCCCTGCTAGTGGGACCTTTGCTGGTTGGAGTCAGGGAGGAGGGGGTTGGATCCTGGGCATGCCCCAAACAGAGCTGCTTACTCCTGTTAACCAAGACAAGTTTTCTTCTGAGAAATAGTCTGTTAAGCTTCTCTCTCTGCCACTCATTGGGTTGAGAGAGGCTCTTTCTCATCTCACCTTTGGATTCCTCTTACCCTGTAGGAGTTGGGTGATTGGATCAGGTTCTCTCCTCTTAATGATACTGGTGGGGTCTTATTGTTTAATTTGGGGAAGGTCAATTGTTGATAGTGATCTAATTTCACACTAAAGCTTAATATTCAGGGCAGAAGAAGCCATCAGTAAACAACCAGTGACCAAAAATCCTTGACTCTGGTGACCAGTTTCCTCTGTGCCAGAGAGTGCTGTATGAGGCACTTTGTTTGGTCCCAACGGGGTTAAATAGAGCTCTGTGACTTGAGACGGGCTCCGCACATTTGCCTGTCTTGCAGTTTGTATGAAGTATGCCAATGAAATTTTTAAGGAGGTACTGTGGGAGCATTTTAGTCCGTGTTTTAGCAAATACAGTTGATTGCCAGAGGTGCTCACGTTGTGGTTTTTCCCTTTCTGAGGATACAGTTTTTCTCGTGCTGGTCTGCTGAGAGTCCGTGAAAGATGAGGCCCGAGTGAGTCAAATGCTTTCTTTATATTTTCTGGTTACATTTTTCTTGTTCACAAGTCAGTGGCACCTGCAAATGGAAGACTTGCTGAGGTAGCACCTGGCTGATTAGCAACTTTTGCTTGGACCCACTCACACACTGACCGTTAAATTACCTCCTATCATGCCTGGGCTGTGTGGCCGCTGCCGAGAGGCAGGCAGAGGTCAATTCAATATGGCTGACATGTTCTGTGTTTCCCCACAGCATGTCACATGTAACCAGCGCAGCGACTTTGACAAAGTACCGCAGGGTGACCTGGTAGTCTTGGGTCAGAGTGAGAGAAATTGGTGTTGTACTAAGATGTATGTTAATACATATATTATTTATATGGGCATTAGCGAATGCTATTGTTGCCTCAGCACAAACCCAGGCCCAGGGATTGGCCTTGGGGTTTTTGCAAGCTTACTTTATCATGTTTCTCCCCACCCCCTCCCTGCTCATGAATAATTAAAAACTTAAATTACTTGCCATGTACAAAATTCATATGCTGGGGAAAATAGCTACATGAAAATTAATTTTCTGTTCTGTGAGACTGACGGGAAATCAATTAATCTTGATGTATTATTTTATGCAGAACAGGGTGCAAGAACCTGCAGAGAGAATGGCTACAGCTGTTCTTGTTGGTCGGGCCATATATTATCGTTGGCGGGTTTGACAGCTTCTGAAGGAAATGGCTGAGGGGTATCAGGCAGGTGAATCAACTGTAAAAATTTATTGGAGGATACAAACTGTTTCCAGGGGACTGATATAAAACTCACACTTGAGAACTGAAGTATTGAATGTTTTTGTGACTGAAGCAGCTTGTTGTCAATATTTATAGCTTTTCTCTTTGTTACATGTCCTATTTGTTTGATTAACTAGTCAGATGTTAGTGTCTGTCTGTAATTTATCTGTTGTGCCTTCTGTAGCATTTTTGATACATAAAGATTTACCACTAGATAAATAAGGCAGCTCACACAATGCAATATGCTAAATAAAATGACAGAACTGTTTACAACATGTTACAAGTTTTATAACTCACGAGGTAGATCAGTAACTTTTGTTTACTGGTGTCACTGTTAGTTGAAACATGTCTCAATGTATTAACTACTATGGGGGTAAACAAGGCTCTCTTAAATAAGCAGAGATTATAATCAACACATACCTCATGGTAAATCATTTAAGAGGCTCTATAAAAACGTTTATGTACAGCCATACATAATGCATACATTTCTGAAATAAAATAAAATAAACGCGTGCTTTTAGAATAGGCTGTAGTTACATTTCTTTGCCATGCCGTCAGCATCAATTTCCCCTGTAGATGATGGAGGTGCGATGTTCAGACAAATGCTGACATAGACAGATGGGAGCCCTCCGCCAAGGGGCGGTGGCCTGGCAGGTGATTTCAGGAATGGCTGCTGGGAAAGCACGTGTGTGTCGGTGGCATCATCCAAAAGCATGGGAGGCTGGTGGAGCTGGGCCGGCATGGCGTCTCATCCTCCCCGAGCCCTAGGGTAGGTGGTTGAGGCTCACTGCACGTGGACTTTAGGGAGCCCTATGTGATGTATGGGCTTAGGGAGACCCCAAGAGAGTGGATATAGAGAATGTTTCCCACAAAGCCCCTCTGTGACCACCTGCCTCTTGCCTGTCAGTAGGTGAGGCGGGGACCCAGAAGCAGTAGGATTACTAGCTTCTTAAGAAATGGGCATGAGGACTCAGGTTCCTTTATCCCTACAGAGAGAGAAGGGGTATTTATCCTGTGTTGCTTGTGTACTCTCCAGACATGAGGCTCACTGACTTTCAGCTAAGGATCCAAAGTTCTCTTGGTCATTGGCAAACTGTGTTAAGTACAGTCTTTGAAACAGCTGGCACAACTTGTTATTCAGTTTCTAGTAGTTCATGAATGACTCTCTCAATAGTACTTAATATAAATACCATTATGACATTTTACCACCTTTCTTAAGAGAAGGTGGATCTTGGGGCGCCTGGGTGGCTCAGTCGGCTAAGCGTCCGACTTCAGCTCAGGTCACGATCTCACTGTCCGTGGGTTCGAGCCCCGTGTCGGGCTCTGTGCTGACGGCTCAGAGCCTGGAGCCTGTTTCAGATTCTGTGTCTCCCTCTCTCTGACCCTCCCCCGTTCATGCTCTGTCTCTCTCTGTCTCAAAAATAAAAAAACGTTAAAAAAAAAATTTAAAGAGAAGGTGGATCTTGACAGGCCCAGATCTTGAGAGGCATAGTAACAGCATCTTGCCTTGGTCTAGTACTTTTCACTCTTTCAGAAGACTGGCCTTAATACATATGTGGAAACTATATTAATTGGCATAAGCATGTTAATATATGTTTATTAATTTGTAAGAGGGACATTCCTTGTTTGACTAGGTTGAGGGAGGAGGTTGGAGACTTCTGGGTGACATATTACTGTACACTTAGGGGTTGAAACAGAACCCACTTAATTATCTGTAGGTTGGTAAATCTAGGGAGGCTTGCCTGGGTTCTCTGTTTAGGGTCTTATTTATAAGACCTCATCTTGAGTGTCTGGGAAAAATCCACTCCAGAGCTCATTCAGGGGTGTTGGCAGAACTGAGCTTCTTACCTTTGTAGGACTGATGGCTTTTTTCTTGCTGGTTATTTTCTAGGTTCCACTCCTAGCTTCTGGAGGACGTTGTCAGACCCTTTCCTTGTAGCCCCACATCGTTAAGCAGACAGTGGGCTCTCTCTGTCCTGCTGACTCCCCCTTAGACTTGGAGTCCCTTGGAATTAGCTTTCTGCTCCCAGTCAGAGAAAAATCTCTGCTTTCATAAAAGAGCTCACATGATTAGATATGGCTCAGCCAGATAATTCTCTGTGTCTTAAAGCCAATTGATTAGTAACCTTAAATATATCTGCAGAGTCCTTTTTGCCATGTAACGTAATGTAATAGAAGCAGCATCACTGAGAACAGGTTTGGGGGGCCACGGTAGAAGTCTGTCTATCACGGGAGCATTTGGTGTGGTGTTTACATTGTGGATTCTCCAGAGCAGTGCCTCTCTTAGTCGTTACTTTTCTTTTGTTGTCCCACAACTTGTTCTGGAAAGAAGAGGACCAACTTTGGGTGGGCTTTCGCAGCAAATACACGTGCAGTGCCTGCTGTATGTCTAACCTTGCATTATGAGCAGGAAGTGAAAATTGCTGTAAGATATGGTTCCTCAATCTCTCCACAACAAAGCTTTTCATACATATACCAGGAGACCGTTCACCCATCAAGGCACTTGAGGAGGGGTGCTAAATTAAGTGGAGTTGAGTGGGAAAGTAAATCTCTGGGAATTGAAGTGGGCATAATACTTGAAGAGAGGAAATGATTTTCAGGCCTTGAGCAAGGCATACGGTTGGACCAGATGGAGAAGACGGGTGAGGACATGAAAGTGGCAAAGTGCCTACTGTGTTGGGAAAGTAATGAGAAGTCAAGTGGGGTTTCCCCACTCTTGAGTTGGTGCGTTACCCCTTGTGAAGGCAGATGGGAGGCACGCTGTGGAAAATAAATGTGTGCTGACAGTGAGCCCTATGGGGACAAAGGCTTTGAAATCACAAGAAGTTCTTTATTCTTAAAGAAGCCTCTTGAAGGATTCGCGTTCTCCATCCCTGCTGACCATAGGCCTTTTTAGGGGTGTTCTGTTCTTGGGGTATGGGTAACTCGTTCTAAACAATGTGATGAGTTCTGTATGGAAGGTTTGCAACTTACAGGATTGCACCTAACAGTCACCTGGGGAGCTTTGAAAATAACACCAATGTTCAGGCTGCACCTCAGACCTACTCCATCACAATTACTATAGATGGGGTGCAGGGTTTGGGGTTTTATTGAAAAGTTTGCTGGATGATTTTAATACTACTCAGCTGGGGTAAGAACCTCTTTACTACATTCTAGGTATGCACATAGTGCTGTGGGATCCATGCTATTCATTTAGGAAGTGACATTCGAGGTGGGGTCTTGACAACTGAGAAGGAGTTTACCAAGTAGAAAGTGGGGGTTAGGGCATTTCAGGCAAAGCTGGGGAGCATAGGGATAAGGAAGTTGATAGTCTGCCTGGAGACTAGTGAACAGTGCACGGGTTCAGCACAAGGGAGATAGAGGCTCGGAGGAGGCTGCTACGAGTTGAAGCTGGATGGATGGGTTGGGGTGAACATTGAAATGAATGCTGTCAGATTTTGCAAAAAACACCCTTTACTTTCAAGGCTTTGTCCTGATCCAGCCTGACCTTCCCCTTAGTTAATCCGAATTACTGAGGTTTGACTCCATGTTCGGTTTTTCTGAGATTTGCTTTGATTTCTCTCAGAAGTGGAGCCGTGTTTATTCTCTGAGCGGCTCTGTGTACACACTCTGCTGGTGGACTTGCCTGGGATGAGCCGTGGGTCCTCTGAGAACCGCTTCCTGTTTGGTCTGGTAACTCCTAAGCCTGCCTTTCTTTCCTGCAGTCTGCAGTTGTGGAAATATGCAGTATTTGAAGTTTGGAGGAGATCAATTTTTCATCCTTTCCTTAGTGGGATAAAGAATATTTCAAACACCACTGGAGGCCAGAGAGCTCTGCGAAGTTTTGAAATAGCTTGGGAAATGTGCCACATGCTTCACACTTCATTTTTCTCCTCTCTCTCTGTCTCTCTCTCTCTATCTCTCTTTTCATTGTTTCACTTAATTAGAATATTGTAATGCACAAAGGGGAGAGGAGACAAATATTTAGAGAAAGGAAAGGAAATGGGTTCATTTGAAATGGACTAGAAGCAAGCCTGGTGCTTGTAGCCTGAAATCATTCTGCTCATTTAGTAAGGTAAACTTGAAACCTTCTTCCTGCCTGTGAGGTGATAAAGCAAAACCAAGAGCTCCAACATGATTGTTAATGAAAACCCTGGTCAGAGCAGCCCCCCCTCCACCCCACCACCCTGTTTCCCCTCCCAAACCAAAGAAAAAATTGGAACATTTTTGGGTCCAAGTTTCACAGATGTTAAGCATTTTGTGATATTACTTAGGGGGTTTCCTGAGCTACATTAAAGTTGAACCACTAGGGTGTTGAAACAGTTGGACCCATAATAAAATATACATGAAAAGGAATTGTGACACATTGGCTGTTATGTGCTGGTGACAATTAGGTTACTGCTTTAAAAATACATATCCTAGACACATCTACAGGAGCTTTTTAGGGAATTTTGAGTAGAAGTTGAGTAAAGGCGGATGGTAATTTCTCTGGTTGCCTCTGGCAGGTGGACATAATTTAACAATACCCGTCAGATATGACAAATTGTTTGTGAGTTACATTAGGGCCTTAATAAGATCACATCTGTTCATATATCCTCCTTAACCACAGAGCCTGATTTAGAGAGTTTTCATACTGGTAGAGTATTGTTGTTTAAATATTTAGAGGGGTCTAGACATGTATCATAAAAGAATAGACTCTTGTGTATAAAAACACAGTCCTTTTATTCTTAGTGTTTTTGCTTTCACGGATCTTGCATCATTCTGTCTATCTGAGTGAACCACATGTTGCTTCTGAGAGCCAGGAAACATATTTCATTCTATGTTGGAGCTAGTATTTTAGAGAGGGAGGAGGCCTTACAGAGCGACTCCACCCCCTCCCCTCCTGGCAGGGGTAGGGATCTGAGGCTGAGACTGAGTAAGGGGCTTGTTGAGGGCGTCTTACCCCATAAGTTGGCAGAGCCAGAATTAGGACTTCATCTGGCACTTTGAGTTGTAGTGATCTTTCTGCTGTGTTGGACTTTTACTCTGGGCTAGAAAACAAGGCCCTTGATGCCATAGGAATAGCTCACATATCAGTGTCACGAGGGGCCGCAGTCCTTTCCAGAGGACATTCCTGGTCACGGGGAGGCCAGGCTCTTTTTCATGTATTAAAATTTAGGGCCCTGCCCAGTGTCCTTCCTTGGACAAAGAATCTTCTGTCACTTCCCAGCCTAAATGCACGGGTGGGTTTCTTCCGTCTTGGACCACATCGTGTGTGTTCCCACCTCAGCTCACACAGTCCCCTTCTCCTTTCAGTCTCTTCCATGTCCGGAATAAGTAAGCTCCGTTTCATCATGAGCTCTTCAAGTCCACAGCCATCTATTAGGTTGAATCCTATGAAAATGCTGTTCTATAGGTCAGAAAGGTCAAATAATGGCAACTCCAGCAGATTCACCCTAAAAGTAGTCTTTAGAAAACCTCTGTGCCACTTACATTTTTTATTCACTTTCTCACTGTACATACGGGTACAGGTTTGTATTGGCTTTTATTTTTATTTATTTTTTTATTAGTTTTTTTTAACATTTATTTGTTTTTTGAGAGATACAGAGTGTGAGCAGGGGAGGGGCAGAGGGAGAGAGGGAGACACAGAATCCGAAGCAGGCCCACAGGCTCTGAACCCTCAGCACAGAGTCCGATGAAGAGCTGGAACTCACAAACTGCGAGATCGTGACCTGAGCCCAAGTCAGATGCTTAACGGACTGAGCCACCCAAGTGCCCCAGTATTGACTTTTTAAAACAAATTTTATTTTGTAGTATTTTGAGATTTACAGAAAAATTGCAGGCACAGTGCAGTTTTTCTATACCCTAACCGAGTTTGTTTCCTCTATTGTTAAGATTTCGCATGACCTTTGTATTTTTGTCAAATTTAAGAAAGAGACATTGGAACATTACTAAAATTCCAGACTTTATTTGGATTCCATCACTTTTTCCATTAATGTCCTTTTTCTGTGGTAGCCTCCAGTCCAGGGTCCCAGGTACCACACTGCATTTTGTTGTCATGTGTCATTAGTCTTCTCTGCCGGTAACAACTCAGCCATTCCTTGTTTTTCATGACCTTGATAGTTGTCACGTGTTCTGGTCAGGTGTTTTGCAGGTCTTTCAACTTGGGTTTGCCTGATTTGCTATCTTATGATTATATTGGGGTTATGGGTTTTGGTAAAAATACCACACTGGTTTGGTTAACTTCCATCACTTAAGGTAGTTTTTTGCCAGGTTTCTACACTATAGAGTTACTAAACTTGGCTTCTTTTCTTTCTCTCTTTTTCTTAACTTTATTTATCTATTTTGAGAGGGAGAGGGGCAGAGAGAGAAAGAGAGAGAGAATTCCAAGCAGGCTCTTCACCATTAGTGCAGAGCCCTATGTGGGGCTTGAACTCATTAACCGTGAGATCATGACCTGAGCTGAAGTAGGACACTTAACTGACTCAGCCACGCAGGCGCCCCTGGCATCTCATGTCAATGTTTAACCACCAGCTAGATTAACAGTTCTTTCCTTGGGAACAGGGGCATTGTTGCATGCTTTTTGTGTCTTTCATTGTACCTAATGCCCCACCACGTTTTATACAGAGTGAGTGCTCAACAAAAGTTGAGAGGTTATTAAATGAGTGATTTAATTTCAGACTGGAAGAGGTGTTTGGTGTAAGCAAACCAAAACAACAAAATCCCAACCCACTGAATTCTCCTTGCCACTAGGTTGGTGGTCTTTGCTGACTTTGCTTAAGGGGTAAATGGCAAAACTACTTAAAATTTTTTTTGGTGAAGCTACTATGAAGACGGAGTTATCTGCCGTCGTGGCTAAGATTGGAGCTTTGAGTTAGGATTCAGGCAAATCCAAATGTAAATTAGGGATGCACACACATACGCTTCCGTAGCTTCTGCTGGCCTGCAGCAAAGGTGTCTGTCTTTGCCGAGTCTTACAAATATTTGTTGGAGATTGTGATGATGCTAGAGCTAAGGCATTGTTTAATGGGTCCCTAAGAGCCAAGAAGAATTACCTGAATGCATTGTACTTCATCATAAATTTCAACATGGCCTTTATGGAAAACAAAGCATTTAGGACATACCCTAAAGGAAAACGAGGATGAAAGAAATTTATTTTTTTTAAAACTTGGAAACTAAATGTTTTGCAATTGAGATAAGAGGGATGTGGGAGTAGTTCTTTTATAAACCCTTTTAGCGGGGACCTTACCAGTAGGTCTTGTAGGGTTGATTTCTGCTGTGATTGAAAAGTTGGTATAACATTATGATGATTTAACCTTGGTTTTAAAGGTATACACAGGAATTACAGAAGCTTGATTGATCATTCCATTTTAAAAGGTCTCTTCTTTTTAGTTAATGTTTTTAAAAATATGAGTAAAAAAAATCCACAGGTTTTTCAGTGGTGTAAATTACTTCATGCTAGTTTTTCAATCTGAGAGTCTCATGATAGCTACACTTGCTTATATGCTTTATTTAATTTATTTTTTCATATCTTTCTTTTATTAGCTATAGAGTAAGTTCAGAAAAAATAAGTAGATAATGAGGTTAAGCCACAGTTAAGATAAAAATGACAATTCAATAAAAAAGTTCGATATAATTCCTGTTTTCTAAAGTAAAATACAGCCACTAAGAGATTTAATTATAGTATTATTCAAATAAATTTTGCCTCTACCTTGAAAACACTCAAGAAAGGAACACCAAGAAAGGTATTTGGTTAACATGAAAAAAAGTTATATGATACATCAGATTATAGCTTATGAACTATGACAGGGACCAGGCTTGAGAAGAGATACCACCACTGAGTGGGTTCCCTGAAGACACACTGGGATTATGTGAGTTGCTGTGGTGAGAGCCCTTGGCTTGCTCTGAGTTTTGAGCCAGATTGGGAGCTTTCACCATTTGGGTGACCTTGGAATGCCATATTCTTTCATTAAAATGATTCTGAAAATCACCACCAGATAAACTATGGTCAGATAGTCCTAAAATATTAGATGTAGAGGAAGCTTCAGGGTCTGACCTGTATCTAAGAAGTCAGGTAGCTTTCCCAGGCTCACAGGCCTGCAGAGTCCCAATCTAGTGTTTAATACACTGATTGACTTTTTAATACACTGAATAACTTAATTGTTATTAAGATGGACTTTTACAGGGACACCTGGGTGACTCAGTCCATTAAACGTCTGACTTTAGATTTTGGCTCAGGTCATGATCTTAAGGTCTGTGAGATCGAACCTCTTGTTGGGTTCTGTGCTGACCATGGGGAGCCTGATTGGGATTCTCTGTCTGTCTCTCCCTTTCTCTCTCTCTCTAGATAAATATATAAACATTAAAAAAGATTGAATTTTATAAATTATCTAATATTTTTCCCCAAAGTAAAACATGAATGCCATTTAGAGTCAAATGACATTGGTACCCTTAAGATTTGAGAGAAAATGGGGTGCCTGGGTGGCTCAGTTGGTTAAGCGTCCAACTTCGGCTCAGGTCATGATCTCACAGTCCGTGAGTTCAAGCCCCGCGTCGGGCTCTGTGCTGACAGCTCAGAGCCTGGAGCCTGCTTCTGATTCTGTGTCTCCCTCTCTCTCTGACCCTCCCCTGTTCATGCTCTGTCTCTCTCTGTCTCAAAAATAAACATTAAAAAATTAAAAAAAAAGATTTGAGAGAAAAAACTAGCAATCGCACTTCATGTCTTACTTTTTCTTTTTTTCTTTTTTCTTATTTTTAGCTCCGAATCCTTTGCCCATAGGAAAACTACCTTCAGTTTTTCAAACTATCATTTGATATTATCTTTGTACTTAAATATTTAAATAAGAGGCTTTTACTGTTGTTAAGTAATTTAAGGAAAAAGACATCTATCAAAGTTGCTTTTCCTTATATATCCTTTACACAACTTAAAAAAACTTAAAATACGTTATTTAGCCTGGTAGTGACTTTTGGAGTCCAATTATAGAAATTCTGTTGATTCAACAAACATGGAGGGCCAGGCCCAGGACCTCTCATTTCTTTATAACTTGAGGAGGTGTCATGCAATGCTAGCTGTCATCTAGGTCACAGTGACTGTGATTTTCTTGATTATAAATCGAGTTCCTTTGACTCAGTATTTTTCAGGCTGGGAGTTGCATCCCATTAGTAATCTATAAACTCAATTTAGTGAGTTTTAGCCAACATTATAAAGAATAGAACAGTAGAAAATATCAGAGTTCAGTTTTTTAAAACAGTCAATATAACTTCTATCTTCTAAGATATAGCCATTAAGAGACTTAATTATGGAACATAGTTAGGATAAATAGTGGTTAACACAACTTTTGTATCAGATATATACATTTATGTGGATATACGTGCACACATGCAGATATATTCCTATCAGAATTTTTGTATTCGGTATGTGTCTATATATATACATGTGTATGTATTTTTATTGTGTATTGAGTCTCAACATAAAATAGATTAAGTTAAACATATGAAATAGCCATTTCTATAGGAACGACAAATATTGGGAGTTTAATGTGATTTAACCAACTATGTTTTATTGTGGGTCATGGACAAAAAAAGTTTGGCAAACATTTAAATAACCTCAGCTGTCTTAGAATAAGAAACATTTTGTTTTCTTAGCTAAGTTTAAGTTGCTTCATGTGTAAAATAGGAATATAATTGCGCCTACCTCAGGAAAAAAGGGACAAAAGGAAACTTTTGGAGGTAATGGATATGTTTATTATCTTTATTGTGGTGATTGGATCATGGGTATATGAATCTATCCAAACTCATCATCTTATATATGTTCAACACGTGAGGTTTTTTTTTTTTTTTTGGTGTGTGTGTGTGTATCACAATGAAGGACAGAGAGGAATCACAAATGAGTCCTAGGATTATCCTTAAAAAAGCTGTTAAAAATAATGTTACCTACCTCAAAGAAAAGATGTGAAGATTAAATTCCTTAGCATGACCCCTTGCCCATAGTAAGCACCAAATAAATGTTAGTCACTATTACTGTGGCCATTATCATCGCCATTATCCTCCTCACCCCAGCCTTCACAATGATCCTTGTTGCTCATTTGTACCTAGGAAATTCTCTTTCAGTTCTGTCAGCATTATTAAATCCATTGCCTCTCTCATCAAAAGGGTCACATATACTGATCCTCAGTCATAGTATGGTAGAACATTAGTGGAGGACTTCAGGATTCTGTGTTCAAATCAGCATTTCCCAAAGTGGCGTATGTGTGCATAGGTATGCAAGGTGGTTTAAGATGGTAAACACACAAGGCACTGGCCAGCACAGATTCATACAATGAGAGTGTTATTCCCTTTTCAATTCTCTTTCAGTTCTTTGGATGACATTTAGGAAAAAGCACCAGTTTGGTGTTGGTCTCTCTTTCCTACCTTCCTAATACTTGATAAATCCTTTTTTAAAAAACAGAGATGAAGTCTCAGGCTCAGACTTTTCAGTAGTCAACAAAGAGAAGTTAGGTAGAATTTAATAATAGGATTTTGTTTTCCGGTTATGTGTGGGTATGTATGTTCTGTGGGTTATTGGCAAGTGATACTTTTGTTTTGGAAATGATATAAAATTTCTTCTAAAAAATAAATTTGTTGTTTCCGATTCTGTGTCTCCCTCTCTCTCTGCCCCTCCCCCGTTCATGCTCTGTCTCTCTCTGTCCCAAAAATAAATAAAAAACGTTGAAAAAAAAATTAAAAAAAAAAAAAAAGAAAAAGAAAGGGGCGCCTGGGTGGCGCAGTCGGTTAAGCGTCCGACTTCAGCCAGGTCACCATCTCGCGGTCCGTGAGTTCGAGCCCCGCGTCAGGCTCTGGGCTGATGGCTCGGAGCCTGGAGCCTGTTTCCGATTCTGTGTCTCCCTCTCTCTCTGCCCCTCCCCCGTTTATGCTCTGTCTCTCTCTGTCCCAAAAATAAATAAAAAACGTTGAAAAAAAAATTAAAAAATAAAAAATAAAAAATAAATTTGTTGAAGTTAAAATATTTAGTAAATAATGTATGTGGTATACTTGAATATGGAAAAGTCACGAATGTGTATGCAAATGACGCCAAGTCTGGGCCAAGCTGATTTAATCCTAAATGAGTCCCAGGGAGGTGAAGTAACTGAGCCAGGGTGAGTCAGGAGCAGAGCTAGGATGAGAGACGTTATCTTGGGTGTGTTCTCCTATCTCTCTGTAAACATTTTGTTAGTGTTGACCCTCCAGGATCATGTTAGAAAAAATACTGCGTTAAAACAATGTGCTGCTTTTTTCTGATGAGCTTTTTAAAGAATTTGTTGCTTCTGTGATTAGATTTGGATCCGTTTGCTCCTACCGTTCTGAGACTAGTTCTAGTCTGAATTGTCTCATGGGTAGCCATTCTCAGCTGCCAGGTATCTGCACCCACCTTACCTTTGCAATACTTCTTGTTGTGCAGTATTGCTCCTCAAGGTGTACGCTGTTCTTTGACTGTGAGGAGTGGTCTGGAATTGTACCTGGTTCAGACCTCTAGCCCTGGGTAGAAGGGGAATGGCACATATGGCATAGGATATGAGTACCATACTGTGTGTTAACTGGGACTGAAAGTGGGTTGACTTTTCTGTGCCTCTGTTCTTCCATATATAGAATAGGTGGAGTTGTGAGTTGGAGAATCTCAAGGGGCCCATTCATCTTTATAACCCTTTTGTGACATTTATCCATTCACTCTACAGACATTTAGTGACCACCTTGTATATGCCAGGTACTTGTTCGACTAGTTGAAAATGTAGTAGTGGACAAGGCTGATGAAGACATTACACTGGGGGAACTTACAGTCAAGTTGGGGGCGATGATGGTAAATCAGAAAAGTTTTGTGCAAGACAATTTCCTATGGTCCTAAAAAAAAACAGGTGATGGAATAGAGAGTGACTTGGAGAAAGAGGCCCAATTTTAATAAACTGGCCAGGAAAGTCCAGTTCAAAAAGGAAGGTCATTTAAAAACATTTTTTGTAATGTTTATTTATTTTTGAGAGAGAAAGAGAGCACACAAGCTGAGGAGGGGCAGAGAGAGGAGGACAGAGGATCCAAAGCGTGCTTTGTCCTGGTAGGAGAGAGCCCCATGCGGGGCTCAAACTCATGACCCTGTCAAATCATGACCTGAGCCAAAGTTGGACTCTTAACCTGCTGAGCCACCCAAGTGCCCCCAAAAAGGCAGCTCTTGATGAAAGAGTGGAATGGTGGACATACAGCTATGAGAAGCTCAGGAGAGGTATGTCCAGGCACAAGGAATACTAGGTGCCAAGCCCCAGGCAAATTCAAGGGAGAGAAAGGAGACTGGTGGGGCTGGCTGGGAACGTGGGAGCAGAATGCTGTAGAGGAGAAGGAGGCCAGAGCCAACAGTGGAGATGCTGAATTTAGGAAGGAGTTTGGATTTGATTGAATGTGTGATGGGAAACCCCTGAAACCAGTGATGGGTTTTAAGCAGTGGGATGGTGGAATCTGATTTGTGTTTTTGAAAACTGCACTGGCTGCTGGTTGGAAATTCGGCCAGCAAAAATAGAAGCTGGAGGTCCAGTGAGAAGCTGGTTTTGGTAGCCTCTGAAGATAGATGTGGCGGTATGACCTAGAGTGGGCAATAAAGATGCAAGGAAGTGGAGAGATTCAGGTTGTATTTTTAACATAACACCAGTCCTATTGGTGGGTTGACTGTAGGAATGAAGGACAGAGAAGAATTGCGGATGAGTCCTAGGATTGTCCTGATATATATGGCTCTGGGAAGGCAGAGCTCCTTTGCTCTTGATGACATCCTGGGCTGCCATCTTGCTGGGTCTGCTTGTGAACACTACTGCTTGCAGACTTTCCTGGGGAAGAAGACTTCTCCTGTGCTTTTGGTTAGCCCAAAGGCTCTCAAGTTCTTCCTTTATCTGACCTGCATTCCTCATGCTGCCCTTTAGGCACAGGTCATACCCTCTGAGGAGGTGATCCTTGTGGGCAGGGCAGAGGCACTGTTAATTCGTGCGTCTGTTATGAGAATGGATGGCTTGTAGCCAGAATGCCGTGTTCATATTTTATGACTGGTTTCTATGAAGAGTTCATGCTCTCAAAAAACATATTGTATTCTCTTTTCCAAGGAAAAGTTGAAGACGGGCTGAGCAGTGGCTGTTTTTTTCTCTTTTCATTTTCCCAACATATAATACGAGTTGCATTACAATAAATTCAGTCAGTTCAAATGTTTTTCATCTGAAAAATTGAATGCGTTCTTTTTTTTTTTTTTTTTTTTTTTGCCTAACTGCAAGGGGTAAACTTTTATATTTTTATGGGCTTTGTTGTTTTTACTTGTCACAGTTGCTGGTATTAGTTCACTAGTAAGTAATGACTTTTCTGTATTGAGAAAGACAGATGACTTATTAGATGTCAGAGGCCATCTGAAACATTTTCAACTCAGCATTTTTAATAGATGTTCTTTCTTTGATTTGTTTTCCTTCTTTCCCCCTTTCTTCTCTCTCCCCTCCTCCAGCTAGCATGCCCCCCTTTTTTTCCTCTATGCACCTTTCTCCTTCTCTCTCTCCCATCACCATTTCTGTGGATCTTTTGCATGTTTGGACTTCATCTGTACACCTGCCAAGAGTATGGGAGCCATAGATGGTTGCTGTATAATGTTTCCTGCAGCTGTACTCCTTGGCTTTCCTGTGAGGATGATTTTGGGTACAAATCTATCCTTTCGGGATAAAAAAAAAAGTGGATTATGTCCAGGGCGAGCATATGTTCTTGAACCTCATGGGAAAATTTTTAAAATTTCTAGCTGTTGTTCATTTTGGGGTTTTAGGATGCAATAAAAACAACCTCTACTCCCTCCCTTCATATATGGCTAACAGGTTCAGTATGTTACTTTCCTGAATTACTTGAACATCATTTTATTGTGCCCAGAGTCTCAAGAAAGAAGAGTCTATAATTAAACAAACATCATTGAAAAAGAAATGTCATTGTCTATATGGTCATCTTATGTAGTAAAAATGGGCTTTGGTTGGGCCAGTATCACATCAGCATGTCATTGTGTCTGCCACATAGCAGGTGTTCAATAAATACTTGTGCGATGAATGAGTGTCAACTTAGAGGGGAATTAGGAGTTGCAGTGGGTGGGATTGGGGGAGTTTTTTGAATGGTGAATAAGATGGACATTCCTTTAATGGGAACATGCATTCTAGTAAGGAAAGAGACAAATATATAAGCAAGAAAAATACTGGATCCTGGTGAGTTCTTTGGTGAGAGGTAAAGTAGGGTGATGTGCTGTGTGTGAGGTAGGGTGTGACTGTGGGGCCAGGGAAGATTCTGATAAAGTGGTGGGTGGTATGGCTGAGATCTGAGTGACAAGAAGCAGCCAGTCAGGAAGATCAGGGAGAGGTGAGATTCAGAAAGAAAACAGGCAGCGTGTGGTCTCTAGGCAGGTGTGAGCTGGCACAAGCAGAGGGGCAGCAAAGTCCAGCCAGGCTCTGCTGTGGGGAGCATACAGCCATGGCATGCAGTGGGGTCAGGGAGGTGCACAGGGCCAGACCAGGTGGGACCTTAGGTTACAAATAAAATCCATACTCCTTAACTCAATTTGCAGTGGGAAGCCTTTGGAGGGTTTTAAGTGGGGGCATGGCTTACATTTTTAACATATTCTGGCTGTTGTGTGTGGAGAATGGATTGTAGAAAGGCAAGAGTAGAAAATTCAATGGTATGTACTAGGTATTTACTTTTTACAGGAATTTTTGTTCTGAAAGTTTATCAGATCTTTGGATGAGGAGTGTAGCTTGCTTTCTTTTACTGATTCTTGTGCTGGGGCAGAATTTCTGGTTGCCTCCCACATCCATTCTTTCCATCATTTTACAGACAGAATTTCCATTTTTTTAACTGTGTGTGTTGCCACCCCCTCCTCCCTTACATCTGGCAGCTAGGTGTGGCCATGTGGCTAAATGAAAGCATTGTGTGTGACTTCCAGAATGTTTTCTTAAGGAGAGGGTTTTTATTTGCTTGTTGCCTCCCATTGTACTGCATGGAGCTGGGTGTGATGACTGGAATGCCAGCATTTATATTGGGCAATGAGGACCAGGGCCACATGCTGTGGATGGCAGGGCCTGGAGTTGGAAGGAGGCGGTGTCCCTGATGACTTCCTGGAGCCCCCATAGAAGCTCTGGACTGCCTTGTCTGTGGATCAGAGAAATAAACACCAATCTTGTTTAGGTCATTGATATTTTATTGTTTTGTTTTTTGTTCTTTGCAGCTAAACATAATCCCTAATACAGATACTCATTTTGCGGAAGACTTCACAATAACAATGAGAATAGAATTAGTGGATGCTTTCTATGTGCCTCTCTATGTGCATGTTTCCCCTTAATCCTCACAAGAATCCTAGATAGGCGTAGGTATTCTATCTGGAACTCTGAGGCAAAGAAGTATTCAGTAACTTGTCCAAGATCATTTGGCTAGTAAATTGGAGGACCTGGATGCCAATTCTGGCTTCACCCATTCTATTTTCTTCATCACTTTGCTAGACTGTCATATTAAAAAAAATTTTTTTTTCAACATTTATGTATTTTTTGGGAGAAAGAGACAGAGATAGAACTTGAGCATGGGAGGGGCAGAGAGAGAGAGAGAGAGAGAGAGAGAGAGAGAGGGAGGGAGGGAGTCACAGAATCCAAAGCAGGCTCCAGGATCTCAGCTGTCAGCACAGAGCCCCACACGGGGCTCAAACTCAGGAACCACGAGATCATGACCTGAGCTGAAGTTGGGTGCTTAACTGACTGAGTCACCCAGGTGTCCCCCCATTTTTAAGAGAGAGGGAGCCTGAGTGGATGAGGGGCAGAGGGAGCAAGAAAGAGAATCTGTAGCAAGCTCCATGCTCAGTGCTAAACCCCAATGTGGAGCTTAGTCCCATGACCCTGGGATCATGACCTGAGCTGAAATCAAGCATTGGTTTCTCAATCGACTGAGCAACCCCAGCACCCTGTAGACGGTCACAGTTTTGGTAATGAATCTGAAATCTGTTTTGTAATCATTTAGAGGGTGATGATTCAGGAGGCAGATTTGTGTCATGTTAGTTAACTGCTGTCAGCAAATTTCTAGATCTTAACACAATAGGAGTTAATTTTTTTTACACTCCCATAAATTCCAACTGGCATTTGGGATGCAGTCATTCAGGGACCCACACTGTACTCCATCTCCCCTCCTTCCTATGTCCTCTTCCCCCTTCCTAGGGGCCTTAGAATTCTCTGGATGCTTTCCACGTTGTCAGCACACAGAGGAAGACAAGAGAATGTGGAGGACTATACAGTAAGGTTTTGATGGGCCAGGCTTGGAGATGCTGTATGTCTCTTCCCCCATCCATTGGCCAGAACTCAGTCATATGGTCACACCTGACTACAAGGAGGCTGGGAAAGACTGTCTAGCTGTATGTCCAGGAGGTAGAGGGAATGGATTTTGATGAGCACACAACAATCTCTGCCACATACGATTGTTAGGAGTGGAGGTTTCTGGTGTCAGCCCACTTGTTGATATCCCAGCCTTACTGATTTTTAGCTTTGTGAACTTGGGTAAGTCACTTATAACCTCTTTTACTTCCATTATTTATGTGTACAGTGGAAAAAAACTAGAGCTGGTTTGAGGATTAAATAAGTTATTGGGTTGTATACAGTACTTAGAGTAGTGCCTGAGACATGGTAAGTGCACAATAATCAACTATTTTCATTTAATGCCAAGCACTTTACTTAGACCTAGGTTTGTGGATCTCTTTTTGCAGAGAATCTTCTTATTGAGCTCATGTGTGGCCCATGAACCAGGAAGAGGGACTTGGAGAACCACACCTCATAATTTATGGCGTAAATGGTGTGAGGTGTCAGGAGTGCTGCTCCTAGGGGCTCGCTGTCCCCTCCCACCTGTGAAGGCTCCCAGCCTCTCTTGAAGGGCAAGGTGGGGCTCCCTCCTGTGCTTGATATGTTTGTCGAGTTGGAAAATAACTCCTCATGCCTACTCTGAGGAATCTTGTCCATGGAATACCTACTACCTGGAATCTCAGACCATCAAAATCTTAGTTGTTTCTTACAGATCCAGCTCAGTGTCCTGTCCTCTCTAAAACCCAGGCTGGAACCTGGTCAGCACTGCTTACTCCCTTAATTGTATGTTACCATTCTGCTACAGAATTGATTCCTGTCTATCTCATGTGGTGCTGAGTCAGATCTCAGATTATATCCACAAAACGGAAGCTTCTTGAGGGCATTGTGTACTTCTTAATCTGCCCCACATGCTCCCTGGGGAAGATGCTTCATAAATACTTGTTGAGTTCAATGATGACTTTCATTATTTCCATACATGTAGAGTTTTGTGAATGTGGTCTTTACATTGGATCAGTGGCAGATAAATTGGTATGTAGTTGGGAATAAAAACAAGTCGATTCTTTTTTATTTACACTGTTTAATATTCGTGTGGGGATTTTTGCCTTGTTTCAGCTCAGCAGTTGTAAAATTCTGTTTTAATTTCTGCCATTATCATAAACAGCATCCTCTGCTTATTATCTGGGTAGAAGATGCTACGTCCTAGGACTCTGCTGAATTAAGATCAAAGAAATTGTTGGGGAAGGACATAGAACCATTGTTGCTTTGGCCTTATTTTCCTTAGCTAGGAAGCCCACTTGGTGATTTGAGTCGGAGCATTTCACCTGTGGGTGTAGAGTCCCATATATACACGTGTCTGTTTTTGCTAACTCCTAGGAAAGCACTCACCTTTCTCTCTATTTATGTACACACACATCTATAAAAATAAAATTACCTGCAAAATCACTGAAGATAAAGGTTAGAAAATTCTGTACGTGGAAACAGTGGTACTGCAATATATAGTTAAACAGGAAAGGGAGTTCAGTTATTAAGCTCATGTAGATTGTTTGATATACTGAATATTTTTTGCAGTTCTATTATTTGTATTTCATTCTCAAATATTTTAAGAAGATAAGCTTCTAAATTCACTTTGGGGCTCCATGTCATCAAATCTCATCACTAGTCACTTAGATCCCTAATTAACTTATACTCTATAGACCCATTTCTTTGCTTCTATTTCTCTGTACTCTCTCTAATGTGCTGTGAGTTACACTGGAAGGAACAATAAGATTTAAGAGAAGAATTAATTTAGAAAGTTAGGAATAGAAGAGATAAGGGAAAATGAGAAAAAGCGGCTTAGTATTTTGTCTTGTAAATGGCTTTCCTCTCGTAGGCTAAGAAGCCCATTTATCCAAGGAGAGGAGGAGTGTTAATGAAATAGATCATGAACATAGCTATTACAGTAATGAATTTTAACACTCACTTTGTTATGTGATATTTTATTTATGAGCTCCTTGATCACTCAGATAAAGACAAGAAGTTTATGGCACTAGATTATGTCTTGTTTTCATAAACATATTCAGTAGTTTAATAAACATAATTTATTTTTTTCTCTTTAAAAATCAGCAAAATTTATGAGAGATTATCTTAGGGTTAATGAAGTCTAACATTAAGGAAATATTACCCTATAATATTGGAGCCTTCAGAGTTGGAGTTGTAATTGCTTAATGCTTTTTTCTACAGGCTATTTTTATAAAGTACATGCTTTGTACCATTAATCCAGTTTTTACAAGTTACACTTAGACCAATTCATTGGGAATTATGTATCCATGTTTATATTTTTCAGTCACTGCTTTCATTAAAAGATGTAGTAAAGGGTTGAAAATTTAATGTAGAAAAAGGGGGAAAAGACAATTATGTGTATTTGCTTGTGGGAAGGTGCAGTGCATATATTATCACTGCTTTCTGTCTTTGAAACCAATTCCCCCTTGTGGCTGTCTTCACCACAGGTGAGAATTTAGTGATGTGTGGGCCCCAGGAGGACAGAAATGTAAATTCCTACTGAAAGCCATCAATAGTTAAAATTTGGAGCCCCATTAATATCGTTCAAGTCAGAGTGCACTTAAGTCATGAAATGCCCAGACGGCTGGCTGGAGTTTCCCCTTCCCAAGTCAGGCCTGCCAATTAGCTGAGTAATGGATGCCTGCACTACCCAAGATGGGGGTGGTGGTGAGCGTGGCTGGAAAGGCCAGCTGGGGAAGCCCACTATGCATTTTGGTCATATGTATTTTGACTGTGTCAGCTCATTCTTTTTTTGAAACTGAATTTAATGTGTTGAAAAATACCTTCGTGATGTATTAATGAACTAAAAGAAGTACTGATACTCAAATAGTGGTGGAAGCAAACCTTCCCCTGGCCCTGTCCCCATATTTTATAATAGAAAGCTCAGCAAGGGCAAAGTTTAAAGAAATCTTCTGATTTGCTCACTCCTCATGGGGTGGGTATAGAGGGATGAGGGCGGTGGATAAAGACCTCGGATCCATCAGTGAAACAGCTAATGCTCTAATGATTTCTTTTCAACCCTTTTGATGTTTGCCTTTGGATTATTCTGATGTTCTTTGGCATCAAGGCATACATGTGCTTGGGTGTGTTTGCAATGGAGAAAAAAATCCGGGAAAAGCAGTGTTTTTTAGAGTCAAATTGTCGGCTCCGTGGCGGGGGTGGGGGGGGGGGTGGGGGGGGGATAGGGATTCCCTAAGTGCGTACTGTCTTGCCCTGGTTTCAGACAACTAGAACTTGATTTGATTCTTTTATGCATTTATAAACACATCTGTTGAGAATTCAGTGAGAAATCTTACTATTCTGGGCTCTAGGGTCCAACGGTACCTAGATAAGGCTCTTGTCCATAGGGAACTCATCTTTTATATAGAAATGCTCAGTTTTCAGAAATTGAAGAAGTCCTCAGAAAGGTAAACATAGAATTACCATATGACACTGCAGTTCTATTGTTAAGTATATACTCAAACAAATTGAAAACAGAGATGGGCAGATACTTATATATGTATGTACATAGAAACTTGATTCACAATAGCCAAAAGGTCCATCTGCTGGTGAATGGATAGACAAAGTATGGTTATGTAACACACAATGGAATATTGTCCAGCCTTACAAAGAAATGAAATTCTGTTACTTGTTTCAATATGGACAAACCCTAGAGCACATTATACTAAGTGGAAGAAGCCAGACATGAAGGGACAAATCTTTTGGATTCCACTCATGTGAGGTACCTAGAAGAGTCAAATGTGTAAAGACAGAAAGTAGAAAGGCAGTGACCAAGTGTTGTGCGGAGGAAGAACAGGTGGTTAGTGTTCAGCGGGGACAGAGTTTCTGTCGGATGATGAGAAGGTTCTGAGAATGGATAGTGGTGATCACTGCACAGTGTGAATGTATTTAATCCCACTGAACTGTACTTTTAAAAATGGTGTTGGGCACCCACGTGGCTCAGTTGGTTAACATCCAACTTTGGCTCAGGTCATGATTTCACAGTTTGTGGGTTCAAGTCCTGTGTCGGGCTCTGTGCTGACAGCTCAGAACCTGGAGCCTGCTTCGGCTTCTGTGTCTCCTTCTCTCTCTGCCCTTCCCCGCTCATGCTTGCTCTCTCTCTCTTGCTCTCTCTCTCTCAAAAGTAAATAAACATTAAAAAATTAGAAAAAAAAATGGCAGTAGTAAGTCTTATGGTATGTATATTTTACCACAATAAGAAAAGTGGAGGAATATCTGAGAAGAAGATATGTTATAAGGATATAGCTTTAAAATGAAATATATTAATCCCTGGAAGTCTTGACATACCTTTTTGAAGGCTATCAAGGTTTTATCTCCCCAACAGAGAGTGATAGGTGAGTAAGGCAATGTAAGGGTTTAGGCATTGTTAGATTTTGACACTGGGCAGGTTTCATAACCATATTGTATTTTTCCTGTATATGAAGGCATGCATTGCCCAGGCACGTGAGCAGGGTGCTGGCACAGAAAACCTGGCTCACATTCACCTTGTAAAATACTCTAGGCTTTCGAGATGGGTCTCCCAGGTTTAAATCTTGGCTCCCCCACTTAGCAGCTACAATGCTTGGACAAGGTACTTAACTTACCTGAGACACAGTTTTCTTACCTGTGAAGTGGGGCTAATACGAGTACTTGCCTTATAGGGTTGTTAGGGACATTAAATGATATGGCACAGATGAAGATTTTAGAATACTAAGCACATAGTAAGCCCTCAGTAAATGTTGTTTTGTTGATCACTGTATATGGTTTCACTCATAATCACATTGATCAGAAACTCCAATATCATGTGTTGATCTACTTCCTATCACTCTCTTTGCCAGGTAGGCATCATTTTATGGGCAAATGTTAGTTTGACCAGCAGGAAGGCAACCTTCATTTCTTCCTATAAGGAAAGGAACGGACTCCCTGAGGAAATTGAGATGGCTTTTGTATTAATCAGTCAATGGGTGTGCATACATTATCCCTTTCTCATTTCTTTTTCTCAAATTTCGCCAGAATGCTCAGGAAACAGGGTGTCTTGGGTAATTTAATTTTCTGACTAACCGATGCCTACAGACACCACTTTGATTTCAAGTTTTATTTGTGAAAAGTCTTTCTAAAATCCAGTGATGTCCTTTGTTTCCTTAGAAAGTATAGTGGATAATAAAATTTAATCTTTCCTTGACAATGAAAGATTTCAGAGCCATTTCAGAAAATCTGTTCATGCTGGCCAGAAATAGAAATGTAGGTGTAGAAGATTGGACTGCATGTATCCTGAGCCCAGGAGCACCCAAAGATAGATTTTTTATAATGTCCTTAAAAAAAAAAAAAAAAAACCAAACTCAGTCTTTGTAACTTCCCCCTTAAAATTAGAATATGGGCAAAAAACGATGATTGATAGTTTGGGTTCTTTGGATTTTAGTGTTTTTTTTTGTTTTTTTTTTTTTGTTTTTTTTGTTTTTTTTTTTTAGAATATATTACAGGAAGATCTCTCATCACAAGCCTTCATGTATTCATCCACAGTGGATGTCACCTTGAAAAGAATAATGGCTTTATTATCAGAATCAAGGATGAGTATAAGGAAAACGTTTACTACTTGGGTAAACAAGAGACACAGAGTCGACCTTTGTTCCAGCTTCAAAATCTTTCTTATTCCCTGTGCTAGGAGTTTTATCCACGTTCAAGTCTGTATGAATAGTTTTTTTTTCTTGTTGTTGTTGTTTTTAGAGGGGAGGGTGTGGGCTGTGCTGCGGTGGGGTCAGGTCTAAGCTGGCTTGGGAGTAATGTGTTGTGTTGGATAGAGCCTTGGAGTTGGGAAACTTGGTTTCCAACCTTATTCCCACTTTGCTTAGCTGTATGACCTTGGATGGGTCAAGGGTTCTCTCTAGCCGAGCAATACGGGAGTACCACTGATGGTTTCCGCACTGCCTTCTGTTTGAACCTGTAGACTGAGTTCCTTCAAGGTATCCATCCTGCTGTGTTCATTTACTCTTTCATGATAAGTAGGAGGCTTCAGGAACTGATTGCCAATGAATCTGGTTGCATTCCCACCTAGTTTGGGAGGGGCTGGCAGAACAATTCAGATTCATTTCTTGCTTTCCCTTCTCTTCAGCTTTCTCTCCTCCCTGCCTTAGCATCTCGATTTCTCCCTCTCTCTTTCTCCTGTCTGCTCCTTCTTGCTCTACACTTCTCCCCATCCCGTCTACATTATTGATTGGAAATCACCAAGTAGTTTCTGTAACCATGTCATCAGTGTCTGCCAAGACTCTTGTCATTATTCCAGCCACACAGAGTAAATGGCTGGAGGAAAATGACATTTTCCAGCTCAGGTGCAAAGCATTCTAAGCTGTGGCTTAGCTAAGGTTCTTCATGTGCCATGTGTGCCATCCCCCCCCCTCCAAATCTTTATGCAAAAGGAATCTATTCCAGCAAGTGAGTTATTTCACAGAGCTCCCGGTTTAGATTCTCTTAATTTTCCACATTTTTTTGCGTGCCCTTGCTATCTTCCTGCCTGATGCACGTTAGAGAGGAAGTACACAAAGGAATTGTGCAAAGTTTGGAAGCAACTGGCAGGTGGGTTTGCATTTTTCCAGGTTAATTCACTTGATGAAAAGCTGCTGTGGGTGATGTGTCATATATCAAAGGCAGGGCATCAGTAATCTTTGCTCAAGGGCACGGCTAACAGACAGATAGACGGGAGAATGAGATGGAAAAAAGCAACTCATCCTTTTCTGCTAACACCACGAAGGAGATAAAGGAAGATTTATGAGTCATCTTGGACCACATACCAGCAAGCAGCATACCGTATTTTTCACATGTTCCCAAAATTGGTGGTGGGAGGCAGTGTGGTCGTCACGGTGTCCATCCGGTCTGTTAGGAAACAATGGGATCTTTGAACGCTCTTGCGGTAGAGTCGAGTCAGCTCTTTGCCCTCCATTCAGAGACGTGTGTGTGTGTGTGTGTGTGTGTGTGTGTGTGTGTGTGTGTGTGTGTGTGTGTGTATGTTTTCAAAGCATCTTTGCGCTCTTTAAGCATATGATCTCATGATCTGTAGTTTAATAATGTGACCTCTGTAGAATAAAAAATAGAGGATTAGCTGAAACAGACATGTCTAGTGGGTCCCAGGCACTTAGATGATGACCAAAGACTTTTTCAGCTGTCATTCATCTACTTAATTTACTTTGGTAATAGCTAGCCCATGTGTCTACTGCTTTTGGGTATAAGGGAAGGGGGGAGGAGAAAACTCTTTGTTAGTTGTTTTCTTTTCCTTTTCTCCCTCTGAGATGAGTCAATCCCTGTCAGGTACAAACCAAGATCTGTAGCCCAGGTTAATTTGAATGGGCTATTCTGTGTGGAGTTAACCGAGGACACTACTTGTTTGGAGTGCTCAGAGCGTCTGTATTTGGGCAGCTCAGCAGCTGACTGTGCAAGTGCTGTGCAGAACAATTGATGGACGTGTAAAGAGGTTGCTTAATATTTCTCTCCCCAGCCTTGGGAAAGGCACCTGGATTGCAGCTGGGTAATGCTTGGGTTTGTGACTCTTTACTTCATATGCCAATTTAAAAACTATTGTGCCTTCAAAAAAATGTTTTTGGATTTTTTCTAAGGTCTCTCTGCAGTGTGCTCCATTTCTTCCTTTCTTTCTCTTCTTTCTTCCTTCCTTCCTTCTTTCTTTTTGAGAGGCGCACAATTAACATTCTGTGCAGAAGGGCATGATTGATTCTGCACAGTGGTGGCTATATGAGCAAACCTCATTTAGACAGCTGAGTGAAATATACAGGGCAGAGGAATTTATGGGACCCAGAGAAGCTCACGTGCAGAATGAAAAGGAGCCGCCTTCCCTTCTCCTCTTCTGCCTCTGCATCCCCATTCTTCACTTGCTGGGAATTGCTCCCCCTCCAGCCGCCGGGGTGCCCACTCTGTGTGGTGATGCTGCTGAGCCTGACATCACCCAGCAGAGAAGATTGAATGCCACTTAATCATGCAACCCTCCTGTGGGAAGCATGGAGTATGTAATCAGATAGACAGGAGGAGCTCTCAGAATCCATTATGTGAGGTTGACAAGGTGAGGAGGGAGTAGAGAATGGTGGCTCCAGGTACTACACCATATTCTAAAAATTGGGGCTGAGTGCTCTGGGCTTCTGCACCGACCTTCAGCAGGAGAGATTATTTGGAGGGTTGAGCCTCCACCTCAGAGGATACAGGCCCCTTTCTTGGAAATATCATCAACTTTTGCAAAAGGAGTTCAGTGCAAGAATAGATTTTGTCATGTTCACTGAAGTATCTGACACATAGTAAGTCCTCTGTAGGCAGTTGCTGCCTTGAGTTGACTTAACTCACTAGTGTGTCTCTTTCTTCCAAGAGAAAGCATGCAGTGCCCGGTGCATAGTATGTGCTCCGTAAGAATTTGTTGAAAGGGGTGAAAGAATGAACTGGCAGAATGACATTTGGTAGACAGGCTTTCTTGTTTCCCATGTGGGCTGTACATTGGGATGGCTCTCAGCTTAGGTGGGACATGAGGGGCAAGCTTTTCTGCTTCTTGTTTCCAAGCCACTCCTGGGGATTCAAGATACTTTACCATTGCCTTGTCATGGCTCTAGCACACCTGCCAGGGTACTCTGCCAGGTGCATCTTTCTGGTTTTTTTTTTTTTTCTTCCTTAAACCTAATTCATTTCCATTTAATGGCTCTAAGTGTTGCCAGAAAGATGGATACCATTCTCTCATACCCCAGCGTAAATTAGGCCAAATGCAGAGATCATTTGAAATTTTAAGAAGTTGTTTGGTTAGCTTATCTTCCTGATCTGTTTGTACTTTGTGTCTTTGATACCTCTGGCACTCCTTAAAATGGCCCCCTAAAAGATGCCCTGTCCTAATTCCTGGAACATGTGGATGTTACTTTGTATGGCAGGTGTTACTTTTTTGCAGGTGTGATTAAATTCAGGTCCTAGAGATGGAGAGGTTACCCTGGGTTATCTGGATAGGTCCTAACTACAATCCCATGTATCCTTATGAAGAAGACAGAGGGAGTTTTGACCCCCATGTAGAGGAGAAGGCAGTGTGAAGACAGAAGATAGGAAGATTCTGGCCTGGGAGGTTGGAGTGATATGGCCCCACAGGCCAAGGAATGCTAAGTTATCAGGAGCTGGAGGAGGCATGCAACAGACTATCCTCTAGAGCATGTGGTAGGAGTAGAGCCCAGTTGACCTCTTGATTTTGACTCAGTGATACTGACTTCAGATTTTCAGCCTCCATAACCATGGGTGTTCTGTTCTTTGAGCCACCAAGTTTGTAGTAGTTTGTTATGGCGGCAATAGGAATCTAATATAGCACCCAATGGTCCTGTTGCTCGCATCTTCTCCTAGAAGCTGGATTGGTATCAGTGTCAGGCAGCCCATTTTACCCCATTGATATACTTTATAAGTTTCTTGTTTTAGGTTTCTTGATGAATTTTTCTGTCTCTAAAGGACCAAAAGGGACAAATTATTGTACAAATATCCTTAGTACTTTATCTGCTATGCCTTATCTTTATTACTATAACAATCTTGCACATTGGATGGATAATATGCCATTTTATAGGTAATGGGACTATCAGGTTGCACCTTACTTAAAAAAAGACATCCAGGGGCACGTAGGTGGCTCAGATGGTTAAGTATCTGACTAGATTTTGGGTCAGGTCATGATCTCACTGTGGTGAGATGAAGCCCCAAGTCAGGCTCTGTGCTGAGTGTAGAACCTGCTTGGTGCTCTCTCGCTCTCCCTCCCTCCCTCCCTCCCTCTGCCCCTTCCCCCACCTCCTCTCAAATAAATAAACATCCAAAAAAAAAAAAAAAAAGACAAGACATCCACTTAGTGAACATGTTGGGATTTGGATGTAAATCTCCCAGATCCTAGTCCAGTATTTTATTCTTTATATCATGCTGTAATTTTTCACTTCTGTTCACATACCATTTTCAGAGTCTTTAGCTAAAGTCAGATTTTTTTAGCCCCAGCTTCTGTTATATTTAAGTAAGCTTGCTCAACCTAGAAAAGACTACTCTTATACCAGACGCCTCAACTCTGATAGCCAGGTGGCTCTTAGGGATTTTGAGTGTGAAAAACAATTGTGTCATAGTACAGTACAAATGTGTGGGGGTGGGGGAAGGAGAATTGGAATAACTATGTAGGGATCATTGTGTTGAGTTGCAAACTAACATCATTTTAAGGAGGATTTTTTTTCTTTAATTACTAAACACCAGTAATCTCCTAGACCTCCTCTTTTTCAGACATCCAGCCTTTCTTGAATCAGCTGGCACCTATAGTTCAGAACTGAGATATCAGTGTTGAAAGAATACTTACCTCAAAGAAAAATCAAACTTAATGGAAGCTGGAACCCACCAGGGACAGGCTTAGTGTGCATGTCCTATGAAACATATGGGATTTGAGGGAGTTTTGACTGCAGAAATTGCAATCAGAGGTTTGCTTCAGCCTTCATGCTGTCAGATTGGGGGAATTTAACTTTGAGTACAGCTCCTAGAGACACAGAAAATCATCATCCTCCTATGTGGCAGTCTTTGCCACTTCCAGCAAGTTACAAAATTATATAAAAGGAGCTGAGTATGATACCACTACTTGGATTGTTACTTACACGAAAAACCTTCCAAATCTGAGAATTATTAAGTGAGAAAATCCCTTAATTGCAACAAGTTCCCCACTGCACAAAAAGACTGGCAGAGAAAATTGGCAGTGTTCTGATGATCAGATTTAACAGCTGGAAGGTTCCTATTCAAACTACTTTTGTGGTAATAAAGCTAATAATTTTTTTCACAAACTGCTGTGATAGCCATAATTCTGTTTTGTTAAGATGTCTGTTCTCTATACTTGACTGAAAATGCACATACTTATTTTGGTCCATCATTATTATAAATATGTGTAGAGAGGGGTAAAGCCATATTTAAATTTTTTTTTTGTATTTTGTTCCTTTTCTCCCCTTATTTTCACAGAATTATCTGCCACCCTATATTTTTAAGTTTTTAACATATCAAAAATGGCTAAGTGACAGTGATATTTGTTTTCCATAGCTCGTGCCAGATGTAGCCTCCTCCTTCCTGTTCTATCCTTTGTGTCTTGTATAGCTACTTGATCAAGAACTGTATTTTTAAACATGTAATTTAAAATTTTTCAATGGAAAAAGTTGTGTTTATGGTGGTGATGGTTGCATAACAATGTGAATGTTCTTAATACCACTGAACTGTATGCTTAAAAATGGTTAAGAAGGTAAACTTTATGTTATGTGTGTTTTACCCCCATTTAAAAAATAGTTGTGAATGCACACAGTTAAAAAGGCAAAGGACACAGAAAGGTATCAACAAAAAATGAGACTTCTGCCCCACAATTCTCCATCCCCCAGAAGCTACCATCGTCACTGGTTTCTTGTGTGGCCTCACAGAAACTTGCTGCTTAGAGTCAAGCATAGGACTAGATTTTGAGAGAATCATGTAATGAGGCAACAAAACCAGATTGGCCCTGTGGAGGCTGGGGAGGGAGGAAGGGGCAAGGGAAAATGATGGATGAAAGAGATGGGTGGGTGAAATGAGGCTGGTGGTGACCAAGTTTTAATTCAGAACATTTGTGTAAACTCTTCTTGCCTGAATCTAATGCCATGCTCTTCCATCAAGGATAGGGCGTGGAATTGGGAAATTGTGGGAAGCAAGGAGGAGAGAGTAAGTTCCACAGAGTTGTCATTTGCTGTAGTCCAGAGGGAGATAGCTGTGAGTAATGGGGTGAAGTTAAGCAGAGAGGAATTTAGGCTGGGAAAATCAGGACAAATTTCACAATGGGGAGAGTGCGTAGACGTGTCCGTGGGGACCTAAGGGAAGCCTTGCCACTGGAGAAGCTGAAAGCAAGACTTGACACAAAGCATGAGAAAATGGATGATAGGGAATTCTCCCTGGGGGTTGGTGCAGTGACCTTAATCAGGCTCTTTCCTCCTAGCTCTGGATTCACTGATTCAATCTCAAATGATCCAAGGGAGAAAAACAATTGCTTGGAAAATGGCCTTAGGGAATAATGGCTATTGACAGCACATATTGACTGACTTTGCCACACAAATGAACTCCATCCATCCATCTATCCATCAGGTCCATCCAGCTATCCATCCATCTATTCATCCATTTAACAAAATTTTTCAACATCTAAGTAATGTAGAGTATTGAAGGAACTTTAGATAGGATGCTAAGAAAAGTCATCTCAAGAAGGAACATTTATGCTGAGACTTAGGAATTAGAACGGAATGAACTAGGGAAGAACGTTGCAGACAGAGGGTATAGCATGTGCAAAGGCCACGAGGTGTGCAGAGGCTTGGCAAGTTTGAGGGCCACAGAGATCCATGTGGCTAGTTAGTAATAAGTGCTGAAGAGACTTTAAAGAGGTTTAAGATGAAGAAGCAGGCAGGAACCAGATTACTCAGGGGCTGGTGGGCTCTGGTTAGGAGGTGGAATTTTATTCTCAGAGCAATGGGATTTGGATATGGATTTTGAAGGGCCTTTTGTTTTTGCTTTCAGACTTTTTGTTGTTGTTGTTGTTGTTGTTGTTGTTGTTGTTAATGCTTTCTGGTCTGTACTTTTTGGAAGTGATTTGTGGTTTTCACACTGAGGTGGGGAGGATGTTGGGTACTTTTACGAAGTATCACCAGCTGTGGGAAAGGCACATTTGGCACTGAGGCGGGGCTGGGAAAGGGACCTAGCCTGTCCTGTATTTTTGCTTTTACTTCAGGGCATCTGGATCTTTAGGGGGAGACCCATGGTATGAAGGGAAAAGTATCGCCTCCGGTCAATCAACTTAAATGGAAAACAAAATATAATAGTAGCTGTGGAGGAATAAAAAAATTGGGATTTAATCATGAAAGCTGGAAGTCAAAATTATGTATATATTTTATATCAAACATTTTAAGTTATAATTGCTATTATGGTCTAATTCTTAGAACAAAAAAATCATCTGTTATTTTAATTTTTTCCCATATTTTTTTTGGCAAAATTATATTCTGGCACCAAATATCTTTTACTTTATATTTGCTTTTATTGTACAATTATAAGAGTTGTTCATTTCTGTAAAATTGGGACTTGATCAGTTTCATACGAGCCTTTCTTAATCCTTCGATTATTGGATTGAATCTCATAAAATTCCTTTTGTGTTTTTCTCTGTCTTTTCTCTTTTTCAGTTGGTCCAAGGATGCAAAATCAGTGGTTTTGAGTGTAATTTGAGCATTTGTTGAACATCACTTCAGTTGAGTTCATGAAACCCCGTATCTTTTGCAGAAGTTTCTGTTTCATTTTTCAGTTGATTTGCACTGGGGGCCTCTATAACATTTGACCATCAGACTTAAACTGTTGATAACACGCATCAGGGATGCATACTACTTGGAATGGATATTTGAATGGGGACCAGTTTTATAAATGGTCAGTTCATTAGTGAATCTTTGCAAGTTATGAGGACTTTTTTTCTCTATGCAAACTCAAAACTGAAAGTACTCAAATAGCAAATATTTGTATAGTGCATTTCCTATTAAATATGTGAAAAGTGGGTCTAGCTTTGGAGAGGCACAAAGGGTACAGAATGCAGTGGCTTTCAGTATCCTCTCATTTCTAGTTGGGTTTAGGTATGAGTGTATCATTTGCTTGAGTGCAAGACACGCTTCATTGCCAGGGCGTACATTCCCCTCAGTGCACTCTTCTTATAGGGTGGGAATGGGGGTGGGGTGGAATTCATCAGAGCTGCCTGGGTCAGGCAACTTTGCCTTAGAAAACACCTTGGAATTTGGGCTGAGCCTTCTGGAAATCAGTAGATCTAAGTCAGGTTTAAGAAAAAGAAAAGATAAAGTTCTCCATCTTTGTTAAAATAAATTTACTCAGAGAATATTGTAGATGTTGATATTCATGGCATGTCCACTTTGCCACTATTGACATTTTGGGCTGGAAAATTCTTTGTTATGGGGGCCTGTCCCATGTGTTGTAAAAGGTTCAGCAGCATATCTGGCCTCTACCTGCTAGGTAGCAGTAACACATCCTCCTTCTATTTTTGTAGCAAAGCGAAAAATGTCTCCAGATATGGGCACATGTCCCTTAAGGGGCAAGATGCCCCTGGCTGAGAACTACTGCTCTCAGGATGGTACAGAGAAGCGACAGTAGAAAGGTTGTAATGTCTACTTTGAGTTGTAGCCAGTTCGGTTGGTTCTGAAAATGAGTCCATTCTTTGGAGCCAGGTGAGGGAAGTTTCTGCCTCTGATTATCATGAACCAAATGGGGTCCCTCCTGTGTGAATTCAGTGGAGCGAGTCTGGTGAGAGAGGGACCCCGGGAAGCTTAGGATTCCCAGGCAGGTGGGACTCCAATGAAGTGGGCCATGACAAACAGTAAGGAAGAAGGAATCAGGTGGATGTTGTCCATGTCCCCGAGTTGTGGGTAATGTGAGGGCCAGGCATTTGGGCCATTTCTTGCGGCTTACCCTTTTTCCAGCAAGTTATGGTAGTTTCGGGTTTTAGGCCATTATGGAAGCTGCTCTTCCTACTCTAGAGACTCTGGCCTTTGTTATATCCTTCGAAATAGGACTCAGTCTTGAAGATCCAGCTTAAATTTAGGTCCTCCATGGAGCTTCCTCAACCACCCTGGCTCACAATGACTTCTTCCTGATGAAACCCCATACATTACTTATTTACTGGAGCTTTCATTTGGGTATTTAATCAAAGAAAATCTTGTCATTTTAAATTTTAAAAATAAGCAAGTATGTGAGCTCCTTTTAGGGCTTAGGTTGTATCTCCTTTGTTATCCTCCATGATACACAATGTAGTACAAACTCATAGTAGGTGCTCAGTAAATTCTAAGTGAATAGGAGTGAACTGAAGTAATGGTGATCGTTCCTCTGCCCCAAGTTGTTTACATCTTCCAGGTCCTCTCCATCTACTCCTGCTGTAGCCCTTCAGATAGTTTAAGGAGACAGCACATTGACAGTTCTGCAAACACAAAAAATAATTTAGCTCACACTTAATTTTTATCACAAGGTAAGTTTAATATTTTCAAGCATGGCAATTTTAAGTTTTTTACATTCTTTCTGTTCCTCTTAATGTCATTTTGGCTTCAAAGGATATAATTTTGAAATTATGAGTACTGTTGGACTTATTAGTATTTCTTCTGTGTTTATCATGTTTTAAGAATTGTTGATGACTAAATGTCATTTTTATAATTTTAAGGTTCATAACAGCTCAATTACATTCAAAAACAATTAATAATATTATGTATCTTTGAAATAGCTGTCATGTATCTTCTGGGGGATATGACATATTGTTAGATATTTTAAGTTAAAAGTTCTGTATCCAGGCCAAGTTTCGAAAGATGAGGAACAGACTGTTTTTATAGACAAGCAGATGGATATAGTCCACTTATGACAAAGCATATTACCATAACGTAACTACGCTTGGAAATTGTGTGGCTTCTCAATTCAAAAAATAAACCAGTGATCAGGAGCCTATCTTGAACACTTTTTCTTTTTTTGCTTTAGTTATATCTGGTTTCATTCTGAAAACAGCAAGACAGTCTGACAAGTTGGAGGAGGAGATACTACCACTAAACACAAACCACCCAAGGCAGTTTTCCCACATTCTTGAGAGATGCTTTCTCCAGATCAGACTTACCGGCTATTTGATTTTTTAGAACTTAAGCTGGGTTGGAAGCCCTCCATAGAGGGCCATTGTTTTCAAAATGGAGTTCTCCAGATTAGAAGCAAAGAGGGCTCTCAAGAATGACTTCAGTGGGTGGTGGGAGGGATAGGGGAGTGTTCTGTAGCTCAGCCTCAGCCAGGAAGTGTGATTTTATTTACTTTCGTTGGCTCTGTCCTAGTCAATTAGAACTGGTTGGACATCACCTCCCCCTTCGTGGAAATGAGATGCGTTGTAGTTTGGTTTTCCTCTTTGGAGATTTTGTGGGGCTCTCACTGGGGGTGGGGCTAGCAAGGAGAGCAGATTTATTCAGTCAAGGATTCTCCGAATTATTTTCATGCAAGGAGGTCAGATTCAGGTTTTGTCATTCTTTTGATCTGTCCCAAACTGGTACCAGAGATTTTCATCTTGTTATAAACTTGATGATCTTCCTTCTGCAAAGAAACGAGCCGCAACTTTTTATACTTATTCTAACAGTGTCATGTTCACAGGTATGAGAAAATTTTCCACGCATCATGATGTCACATGTGGGGCCTGAAGCATAGCCACTGTGACCCTTGCCCAGGGGTCCCCCTACTGAGTGTGAGTTGTTCACATAAAGTGATAAGTAGCCCTTGTACCTGGAGAAACCTTCCAAATCCCATTGAGGGGTCTCTGCTTCATGGGATCCAAAAGGATCTCTTGGTGGCTCCACAGAACAGCCCTTCTGTTCACTCAGTGTTTTTAAAAATGTTTGTTTATTTCTGAAACAGAGACAGAGCATGACTGGGGGAGAGTCAGAGAGAGAGGGAGACACAGAATCTGAAGCAGGCTCCAGGTTCCGAGCTTTCAGCACAGAGCCTGACATGGGGCTCGAACTCACAAACCGTGAAATCATGACCTGAGCCGAAGTTGGTCGCCCAACCGACTGAGCCACCCAGGTGCCCCTGTTCACTCAATTTTTATGCATCATCCAAGACTGACAAAGTTCTTGGCTATCTTTGAATAGACCAAATTTTCTGGAGTTCCGGAGACCTCCAGAGATGGCCAGCATATATATATAGAATTGGAAGCATGACAAAGCCAGGCCTCAGGAAGCTGACATAAATTCCAAGGCAGAAGAAAAGCATGGGGAGCACGTTTCTTCTTTTCACCTCAGACCTGTGTGGGAACAGGGACACTGAGCCAGCTATGGGTACCTAGCTCCAGAGCTCACTTAAAAAATGTTTTAACATTTACTTATTTTTTGAGAGACAGAGCAGGAGCAGGGGAGGGGCAGAGAGAGAGGGAGTCACAGATTCTGAAGCAGGCTCTAGACTCTGAGCTGTCAGCACAGAGCCCGATGCGGGGCTCAAACCCACAAGCCATGAGATCATGACCTAAGCTGAAGTTGGATGCTTAACTGACTGAGCCACCCAGCTGCCCCAGGAGCTCACTGTTTAAATCAGACTCTTTATTTGTTTTAATGCCACCTCTTTTCCTTTGCTGCTGATAAAGCCAGCCCTAACCAAGACTCCAGGAGGAGAGAAGTTACTTGAAACTTCCTTAACAATTCATCTAGTCAGGCCCACAGTCAGTGTTATTTAGATGCTTAACAGTGAAAAAAATACTGTGGAGAAAGACGGACCAAGTGTTCTACACTTGAAAACTTTGTTTTCTTGAGAATTGTGGAATTCGGTCCTAGAAAGAACTTACAGAGCTGCTTCAACCCAGTGGTTTTCCAAGTTCTAAAAATCTTCTGGGGGCATGGTGGGGCAAGAGGAACTCTGATTTACCCCCAAAACACTCTTGAATTTCCCTGTCTGTTAGGCTTGGATTGGGGAAAGGGTTCTGCTTACCGACATAAGCTTCAAGTGTAACCTTCATATTTTACAATGGGATAAACTGAGGTCCATGGGCCTGAAGGAACTTAGAATGGAAATTTTTGGATTGTTTCCCATTTCATCTTTGGCAACGTCCCTGTAATACTTTCAGTGCTATTTTTGGATTCATATCCTTATCAGTTATCAGAGATTATTTCCCCTAAGTAAATCTGTCGGACACTATGAGCAAGGGAATAGTGTGCTGCACATTACACTCTGTCTTAGAAGAAAAGTTCCTATCTTCTGTTTGCCTATCTTTATGAAAACAATTCAAACTGCACCTGTTTAAACCCTTCCATAGAAATGTCTGAAAGGTAAACAGTTGGTTTTGGAGCAGCTACAACGTGGCATTGTTTAACATGGCAGCTTATTGATGGTCGTCTTTAATTATGGCCGTGCTGTCAACCCCTGAAGTCCCTGTTCTTTGTTGTAGATCCGATATGACGTTTGAGGTTTTCAAAGCTGCAGAGATGAAAGAATCACCCGTCAAATATTGCTCATTCCACTATGCTTAAGGAGGGAGGAGGGGACATTGCCCATGAGGCATGCAGAGCCTGGGTGAGAACACCAATGCCCTCTCTGCTTTTAATGACAACCTGGAGTGGGGAGCCCCAGTTGACTCTGTTTATGGTGGAGGAGGGCCAAAGCTGGTGGAAACCGAAATGATTTATTCACTAATGGTAAACAAATGTAGGGTATGGTTACTGAGCTTCGCAGCGCTGGTGGAAAAGCTGGCTGTCTTTTGCCCCTAGCAGTTTGCAAATTAAAGATGCAAAGCTCAAAACAGACCCATCAAGCTTTCTGGAACTTCTCCCTAGCTCCTTTTTTTTTTTTTTTAAACATTTATTTTTGACAGACACAGAGTGTGAGTGGGGGAGGGACAGAGAGAGGCAGAGAGACAGAATCTGAAGCAGGCTCCAGGCTCTGAGCTGTGAGCACAAAGCCGGATGTGTGGCTCGAACTCACTTACCATGAGATCACCACCCAGGTGCCCCACTCCCCAGCTCCTTCTGTATCCTTTGTGTTCAGTCTGCTAGAGCTGTGTGTTCCTGGGTCTTCAAATAGTGCTGCTAATCTGGGCCTTAATGATGGACTTCATCCCATCTCAAACCAAAAGTATTCATTTAGGAGGTTGTTTCCATCTGGATCCTACTGTTGAGGTGAATTGTCACCATCCCTCCTTTATGGCTGTCCCCTCACATCTATAGCTGCCACATCTACTCTCTGGTCCTACAACCGCTTACTTTGTAGAAGAGTTGGCTCTTCAGAATTTAATTTGTAAGCCCCTCTTTTGGGTACCATTTTGAGTAGGGGCTCACTTCCTGCCACCCCTATGTTCTCCCCTTTGAGAAGCAGTATTGCCTAGTGTTGAGGGCATGGCCTCTGGAATGGGGGCCAGAATGTGGCTCTTGGCCTTGCTACTTACTAGTTCTGTAACTTGGACCAATTAACTCCTCTGGGTTTGTTTCCTCATTGTAACATGGTAATAATAATAGTATCTGTGCTGCGGAGTTGTGAAGACTAAATTAATATAAGAGTAAAGCACGTGCTGTAAATATGTGTTACTTACAACAGTGCCCAGTACAAAGCAGGTGCTGCAAATATGTATTGCAAATTTACATGTAACACACATACATTATATAACATGTGCTATACAATGTATAATGTATAATTTATTATAATGCCTTCATCTGGTGATAAGCTTTGCTCATCTAGCTGTGAAGGGGGTGATCAACAGACCGTTAGTTGATTCACTTATGGACAATCCACCAAATCCAGAATGACGATGAATCCTGTTTCTTTTTGCTGTATTTCTTAAGTGTTTGAACTTCTTCCTTCCCTCTGCTCTGTGAGTGTACTAGCTGACTTTAATACTAGCTCACTAATGGGTGAACATCCACATTACTGGAGGCCAGATTGTGTCCTGGGACACTTGCCATTCTCCACATTCTCTATAGCCAGTGAGTATGGGGCAGGCAACCGTGGGCAGTTTGGCATTGTACTGATGGTGGTGAGGTTTGCAGACACAGAAGAAGACTTGGTCCCTGACTCCAAGAGCTTTCAGTCTAATTGGAGTATCAAAATGAACGCTCGTAAATGTTTAAGAGCAAAAATCAGCTGGATACAGAGATTAGTCAGTGTATCCATTCTCTTATAAATCCATTCCAGGATTGAACTAGAGGAAGGGTAAGAAATACATGGGGGTCGTTGAGGCCAATGCTGAAGACCATGGTTTTAAACAAACTTAGCCATCCCCTTGCCCCAGGAGGGAAGAAGATCTAAGTGGGAATAAGTTGTCCTATCCATAGCAACAAAGGAAGTTAACATTTATCTAGTAGCTACTATGATCAGAGCACTGAACTAATCGTGTATCTATTATCATCTAATCTTCATAGCTACCCCGTGGGAAAGGTGATATTAACTTCTCTCTCTCTCTCTCTTTTTTTAATGGTAAGAGAACTGGGGCTTTGGGATAAAAAGTAACCAGAGGCACCTGGGTGGCTCAGTTGGTTAAGCCTCCCACTCTTGTTTTTTGCTCAGGTCATGGTCTCACGGGTCGTGAGTTCAAGCCTTGTGTTTGTTTCTGCACCAACGGTGCAGATCCTGCTTGGGGTTCTCTCTCTGTTCCTACCCCGCTTGTGCTCTCTCTGTCTCTCTCTCAATAAATAAACATTAAAAAAAAAAGGCAACATACAAAGCGTTATAGCTGTTGAATTTGCAACGTTGGGAAATTTTAACCTAGGTCAGCATGCCTCTAAAACCTGGTGCTCTTTCCACATCTGTAAGAAAAGGACACAAGCTACTGTTTTTCTTGGTTCCCTTTTGGATAAATTAAGCTGGAAAACATTCACATTCAGCCCCTTTCTCCCTCTGTTCTACCCCAGTAAAAGCAAGAGCTAACTCCTACTGGCTACCACATTCTCCTCTGAGACCAGTCGAGAAAACAGCGATGTTATCAGCGAAAGCCTCATGACACTACCCAGGGGAAACAGGAAACCTCCCAAACACCCATGTCCAGGCCAAGCAAAGCTTTGGGAGAAATTCCTGGGACATTCTGCAAGAGCAGCCTAAAAGGGCTTTTGAGCAAAAACGGAACCTAAATGAAAACACTGTGTGTTAGCCCTAAGCCCATAAATAGTGTTCGGACTGCAGAGCAAGGGCACGAGGTTTGCAGTAGTAGCCAAGCTGGACTGGTTGTGACACATTAACCCTGAGATCTCAGTGGTTTGACCCCGAGAAGTTTTATATTCTCACCTTCTGTGCAGAGTGAGGGTTAGTGTCGGGGGAGCTCTGCTCATTCATGGTCATTCAAGGTTCTAGTTCTGACGTTTGGTGACTGCCCCACCTGGATCGTGAGGCCACCAAGGTGGCGTGGGAGGAGCAGTGGGTTGAAGAGTGATCCTCTCAAGTATATTTCCACCTGGAACCTTAATGTGATCTTGTTTGGAAATAGCATTTCTCCAGTTATAATTACTTATGGACCTTGGGTTGGGGTCTAAATCATACTGGATTTAGAGTGAGAGCTAAGTCCCTGAACTGGTATCTTTATAAAAGAAAGAAGAATGAGATTTGGACACAGAAGAAGACCTGGTAGAGACAGAGGCAGAGTTTGGGGTGATGCAGCCATATCCTTGGACCTCAGGAGTTACTAAGAGCTGGAAGAGGCATGGAAAGAGGCTGTCGGCTAGACCCTTGGTAGAAGGTGGCCTTACACGTTGATTTTGGATTTCTGGTATATTCATCAAAGCGAGAGAATAAATTCCTGTTGTTTTAAACCACCAAATTTGTAGTAATTGTAGTAATTGTTATCGTCCCCTGTGAAGCTAATATACAAGGTCTACACTAGCATGTTTTTAAAGACCAGGCCTAGGAGTGGCTTGCATCTGTTTTTTCATGTATTGACCAGAATCTGAACTAACTGTAAGGGAGGTTGTCAAATGTCTGTGTGCCCAGGAAGAGGACAAGGAAACAAGATTTGGTGAATGTATAACATCACCTTTGCCACAGTTATACTGGGAGTGCACACGGGGAACAAAGGACAAAAATAGATTAGAGACCTACCCACTCATATAGACGGTTGCAGGAGTCAGACAGTTCACACACAGGGTCACTGGAAGTCAAAGCAGGACAGCAATAGGCTGGCATCAGGAAAGGAAGACAGAAAGCCAGAGGACACAGCTCTGAACACATATATTGGCAATCCATAGTCACACCACAGTTCATAGGAATGAATCAGTAGAGTCAGGTAGAAAAGCAGGGATCCACACCAGCCAATTGGGTATGAAGGGTAGGTTCTGAAGCCACAGGTCCTGGTGCTGGGTGGTAGGGGGGTGGGGTGGTGGCTCATAGCCCCTAGTTAATCAGATACTCAGATATTGCTTGAAAGCAGTCAGCACATCTAGCTCCCCTCCCAGAGGGAATGTCAGGATAGTCTTTTTCATCTCTGTCTCCAGTTTCTTGCAGAGTAGGTGACCAGTGCGTGTTTGTGTGTCTGGTCTTTGATCAGGGTCATGTTTCTAAACCATGGACCAGATCACAGCAGTTTCAAGCTCCAACTCCCCATTGTTTAAAGGAGTAAGTCTGAAATCTATAGATGTCTTGAACTTCCCCTTGTCCTTGCCAGAGCATGTGACCTCTCCCTAGCCTCCATGCCTTTGTACCTGCCCTTCTCTTGCCACGAATGGCTTTCTTTTTCCTTTTCTGCCTGGTGAGGACTTGCTCCCCTTCGTGGCCCAGTTCTCATATCCTGCAGGTGAAATCTTCCCTGACTCCCTAGGTAGTCACACCCTCCCTTGTTGGCATCCTCAGCATCCTTTGTACTTAATTTATATCGTACAGCAATACTGAAATCATTTCTTTGTCTGTTTGCCCCATTCCACTGAATTTTGCATTTTTCATTCACCTCCCTGTCCCAATGTCTGGCTCCTAATAACCTCCAATAAATTTTTATTATGGAAGAAACATCAGTTCTACCTGGTACTTCTTCCAGACAGCTGCAGAAGCAACCACTAAGAGTTCTATGGAATGGGGATGATACTATGATTATTGATTAATTAACTGATTATGATTTATTATTTGCCATGAGAAATATAGATGGGAGAAATAAATAAGGAAAAAGATAAAAAAGGGCTGGAGTATCACATTTTGGGAGAACAACAGTAGCAGCAGCCAACATTTCTGTATTGATTTAAAATAATCAAGTATTTTAACATTCACAGTATCTTATTTGTTCTCATTGTAACACAATAAGGGAAGTAGGACTATTATGACTGGTCTCATTTAAAGCTGAAGAAATTGAGATTCAACATGTAACTTAAGGCTTATGCAGTTGTACGGATACTAAGTGTCTGCATTAGGAGTCAAAGCTTAGTCTTGTAACTGTTAAATCTTGGGTTATGGAGTAGTCTTGAAAACAAACAAGTGAGTAAAGATGAGAAGAAAGGGGGAGAAAATTGGTTTAGGTAAGTGGCTTTGTTAAATGAATATTTTTTAATATCCACGAATAATTGTGCAATGTGGTCAGTACCATCCCACCATGTGGATGGGAGAACAGAGGATGGGGGAGGGAAATTGACTTGCTCCAGATCTCTCAGCTAATAGGCAGCAGAGAGGGGATTCAGGCCCAGGTTTTCTCTCTCTCTCTGAAGCCCCTATCTCTGTCTCTCTGTCTCTGTCTCTGTTTCTGTTTCTCTCTCTCTCTCTGTCTCTACTCTGCTGCTTGGGTCACCTGTTGGGCCCTGGGATGACTGAGGGGAAGGTTCTGCCCATGCCCCAGCTGTCCTCCCACCAACTCTCCCACTGTGGGAATTTGTTGGAGGATCAGAGCTACAGTTATTTTGACAGTCTGTTCCTTGTGAGACCCACACGTTGCATCTTGGCACCATCTACAAGGAGGTATTTTGTTCCCCGAAATGATGCATCTTTAGGCTTTGTGATGGCTCGAGTCACAAATAGCTTACCTTAATCCATAATTTTTCCACTTCTCTTTAAGGTAATGTTTTTCATTTAAGAAATAAAAATAAGCAGAATAATCCTGCTGTGAGAATATGTCTGCATTCTATGTATATGTGTGGTGCTGACCAAGGTGGAAATATACCTTATAATGGATTCGAAAAATTACCTTTTCTTTTTAAAGCTCAATTTCTGTCTCTCATGGTCACTTGGTTTCTATCTGCCATTCCCTGCCTCTTTAATTTTTACTCTTCTTTCTCCTTAGCAGATGGGATAAAATTGTTCCTGTTTTTTTTTTTTTTTTTTTGTAGGTGATTTTTCAGATGCTTCTTCCACTTTGTATTTAGTCACTTAAGGTCCTGTGAGGACGAAAGAAGGCCAGTGCTTTGCGTGTGAGGTCTGCTGGGCTCCTGCAGCTCAGGATGGAGAGACAGGGGGATGTTTCATCCTAGGGCCTGAAACTGCAGGCTTATGAGCTCTTTTTTTTTTTTTTTTTTTTTTTTTTTCCTCTCAGTCTGCCCTTCCTGTGCAGTTCCAAGTAGGGTCAAGGTAACACAAGGGTACTTTTAAGAAGAGAACTGGGGCAAAACTACAAACAGATGTTCTTTGATAAGTAGTGAGGGAAGAGGGTCCGGCTGAGAGGCCCGTTGCTTTCACTCGTGGAGAACATTCAGCCAAGCGCCTGCGTTTCAGTTTTATTCTTTGCTCCCCTTTGGCCCGGGAGCCACGGCATACCTGCTGTTGCTCTCCAGCCTCTTGCTAACAGTGGCATCTGCTCAGTGTAGCCATCAAGAATTTGAATGTCAATATCTTTGCCTTGAAATGAATGGAAAAGTATTTGTCACTCAGCGGCAATCATTCTTCAAATAAAAGGTTAGCCAGACAGGGCCCTTAATCAAAGAGTCGGTCTTTTCTGTCAGCAGTGCCTTTTAAATAGCAATGATGAAGGCTGGCTGTCAGGGTAGGACTTGATGAGCGAGATGATTGATCTGCATAAATCATTTTCTTTTAACATTGTCAGTGAAGAGTAAATTGGTGGGACATTTTGGTATTAGTTGTGTTGAAATTAATATGCAATATCCTAGGTATGTCCTCCTTCACGCTGTCCTCATAAAAGAAGGTAGAAATTAAAAAGGGGCTTTTAGGCGTGCATTGTCCTAACAAGAAAGTTGCAGCATCCTTACTGCTGTGGTCATCATCTTGCATGCTGAATTCGAAGTTGAGTGTGTAGCACATTTTACAAGCTCCAAAAGGAATCTAGTTAATTTGGGAATTAGCTAGAGTCAGTAGCATTTAACAACCAGTAAATCTGTAAAGACTCACTGCTCAGAGGGGGGGGGGGGTGGAAATCTAAGAATGGTTTTTGTTTTTAAAGGATAGAGCATCTACTGCCCAGCATGCTGTCACAGAAATAGCCTCAGTTTCAGATCAGGTTTTGGCTTAAATCCCCATGCCTTTACTCTTAGGTGAGTCTCCTTGACCATGAGACTTAATCTTTCTGAGCCTTTTTTTTTTTTTGTCTTTAAAAAGGAGAGTCCATTCATTACGTAGGAGGGTTCACTTTTTGGTATTAAAGAGAATAATGTGGGTGAAAGCACCAAACATACTATGTGGCACACGGAGAGGAAGCACTCAGTAAATGTTAATCTCTTTTTTTTTTTTCTTCTAGTTGAACAAAACACTCAAAACCTAGAACCCTGGCTATAATGTCAGTACCAAGGACATACCCTTGGTATGAAACAAACATGTTTCAAGGGGCAGAAGGAATGCCTGATTGCTGCATACTGGGAATTAGGGAAGGAGGTGGAAGGAATGGGGGAGAAATGTGGTCAAGAGTGCTGAGAATTCTTTTTCTTACTATTATTCTCTGGCTTGTATGTCTGAATTCATATAATTCAACTTTGGAGTAGATGAGTAAAACCTATCCAATATCCTGCTGAGATTAAAAAGCAAGGCTGATAGAGCCAGATTGCTGGGTTCCGATCCCAGGTCTTTCATGTAATTGCTGTGTGACTGCAGGCAGGATAGTGATTGTCTCCCTAAGTCTCAGTTGCCTCACTTCTAAAATGTGGACAGTCATAGTACCTATTGCACAGTGTTAGGATGATTTATTTAATGTAATTAAAAAATATGTAGAAGAGTACATGGTTTGCACCTGTTAACTATGGTTACTTATATGCGTAAATGGTTGGTTGAGAAAGGTAGATCCTGCTGAGATTCAAGTGGGTCAAAAGTATCAAAGGAAGAAACATATTTAGATGTACAAGTCCATGATAATGGTATACTGGGATGAAATGCTTGCTTCATTTTGGAGGAATGGGGAGCCGGGATGATTATAGAAACATCCCTATTGTGTAGCTGGACTGTAGGTGTTGTGGTACTTACTGACCAATAGTCTTGCTCTGTGCTACCCTTTCCTCACTGTAGGAATGAAATCTGATTGAGATGGTCTTATGGACAGAACTAACACAGAAGAGGATTTTTTTTTCTTGGCTTAATTAAAAAAATATTGATTAACTATCTAACTTGTTGAGAAATAGGTTTTGTAGGGTCTTGTGGTAAAGAGTCTTTACTTGCTGTATTGAATGCAAAGGTTAAAGGAATACTGTCTGCTTAACCAGGTTCTCCAGGTGCATTCTATAATGGTAAAAATCCACATCGGTTTCCTAGTGGGCAGAAAGCATGGGAATGTGGGAGCCTCTGTGACATGTGTAGTGCGCACCCAAATAAATTAGCAGGTATTGCCAGAAGAGTATCTCAGTTGCTTGGACATTTGAGTTATTTCTATTCCTGGAGATGTGCATTTTTTCCCCCCCTCAGGTATAGTTTTTCCTGACATGACTAAGTTGTATTTGGGCTTTGTGTTCCTTTCTTTTCCTATCATCTCAATTTATTTCATTTTGAGCTTTTGGTCTCTTTCTGTACAATGAGAGAAGTTGCTACTAGAGGATTCAGAGATCTGTTCATTAGTGACACTGTGGAAGTACACCAAGGGGACTGGAGGCAGCAAAGGTCTTCCCATTCTTGGCTGGGCCAAGAATGGAGGATTGACGTCTCTCTAGGTTCAACTCCTTGATAACGTTACATTAAGCATTGAGCATGGTCACTGTGTTGCCATTAGGAAGATACTGTGAATTTATTCTGTATCTCCTCCAGGGGCACAATGGCTACATTGAAAATTTCTGGAAAACATTCTCTGCTACTCTGACTTGCAGTGCTGATGGACTGCAGAAGCGGTGAAATTGTCCTATTCAACTCCTTCCTAATTCTGCCCTTATTAGACAAAGCATAGCCTATGTTTTCTAACTGGCTACTTAATGGGAATTGGCCATATTGGGTATGATATTCTGCTCAAGATTAATGTCATGTAATGAAGATCTGAAACAAGGTGTTTAAGGGCCCCTCTAATGTTTCATTTATAGCAGTCTATCAAAACGATAGATATTTAGCCTTCTTTATTGGATATGAAACATTAATTTAAAGCCAGTGCTGCTTTCTGTTTTAAATACCAATATCCATTACCTGTTTCTCGCTATAAGCATCTTTGACCCCTGGCCTCCGCTTCATCAACCATTGTGAAAAAATCTGCCACCACCTCCCAGGGGACACATGTCATACACTTAACCTTAGGTTATGATTCTCTGGCACCTTAGACAACTGATCAACCCTGGTCCTGACCCTGCTTGGACCTTTGCAGACAAGGAGCAGGATCCATGAATAAATATGTACTGGGCATGCACTATGTATACATAGGTACAGTGGACATTGGGAGGGTTGGGACATTGATGGGCACTAAGGGGACTCAACTTTGTTGTTAGTAAAATGCTGGAAAAGAGATATCTTAGCACATGGGGCAGCCTTATTACTCTTGAGTTGGTTATTACCTTTTTTTTTTTTTTTTCCTGTTATGAGCTGATGAGGCCTAGAAATATCTGGGTGACTGTTTATAATGTTTTCCTATTTTTGATGGTACGAAAATGTGGATTTTTACCAATTCCAGTGCATAGGAGTCATCAATTGCTTAGCCTCCAGGAGCTCCCTCTTGCCCAAGAGCCCTTAGTTTCATGTTCAGGGCTCTTGGACAAGTGCTCACGCACCTCATTAGTACACATTTAATTAACATTTTCTGAATTTATGAATGAGAGAATGCATAGTTGCCACTTTTCTCCTTATTCCTGAATGCCTTTCCTCCTCCCCACTTCTGTTTACTCCTCTTATTATTCATTGGAAGTATATTTGTTTAGCACTCATTGTTAGCCATTTTCTGGTATGCAATACCTTCTTTCTAATTGTTTTTTTGCTGAAATGATAACCTTTAGAGCCTGGCTGCAGACCTATACCTTCTTGACCCGTATTCTCTGTGTGACATTTCCATTCCCCTTTGCTTTTTCTTCTCTGAATTCTTAACCAGTAATGTCTGTATATGCGTCCAATGCTTGAACATAGATAGAGGTTCCCTGATATTTTTATCTGTGTATATCTCACATCTGATTTTTCTTTTAGATTGTGGTGTATTCAGTAGGGACCTACGCTTAGTACCTCTTCCATGGCACACACCCTGCTTTTGGGCACACAGGATGTGTGTAGAGCCTAGTGACTTGATGTGGTCTACAAAGATGCATCCTAAGTGAACTTGGCAGGGGCCCCTGGGTGGCTCAGTCGATTGGGCGTCTGACTTTGGCTCAGGTCATGATCTCACAGTTTGTGAGTTTGAGCCCCGCATTGGGCTCTGTGCTGACAGCTCGGAGCCTGGAGCCTGCTTCCAGTTCTGTGTCTCCCACTCTCTCTGCCCCTTCCCTGCTCATGCTCTGTCTCTCAATAAAAAATAAAAGTTAAAAAAAATAAGTGAACTTGGCAGTTATTCAGTGTAAGACAAGGCAGAGAAATGTGTCACTATCAGTGTAACCTCTGTGACCACCTGAGGAATGTGACCATGAAGACCTTACTAGATTCATTTGTGCTCTCCCAAGAAGTTTCCTAACCACCAGATTGCTGTCTATAGCCCTCTCTGTGACAGTACCTGTGACGAGCCCAGAGACTCGAGTGGCTCCCATGTTTTGGTGCTCCATTCCATATTTGGTTTGATAGGCTGTCTTGTATGTCCTTGTCCCAGTCTCTGGCGTCCCCTTAAGCGGGACACCTTAACTGTGGAGCCCCAGCTGTGAGTCTTGCTGCTTTCACTCTCCATTGGGCAGGCTTCATGGGAGTTTCCTGGACTGGAGACATGAGCCTGGCAGTACATCCTGTGCTTTCCCCATCACCTGTTGTGTGTTTCCCCCAAGGCTTATCTCAGGAGGCCTTTGAATCTTATTTGGCCAGAAATCCTTCTTGGCAGTTTGTGAACTTGGTTGGACTCCAGTCTATCTTTTTCATTTCCAGGACATGCCCACATTGTTGATTTGTGTGCCAGGACTGTGATTTCCCTTGGTCTCCTTTTTTTTTTCCCCACTGTGATCCGTGGATACTGTTGTAAGAATTGGCAACTTGGAAATATTTATTAAGGGCCCAACCACTTGACTCATTAAAACTTTTTGACTTTCTTTTTTAATTTGAAAATAATACTGGAATAAAACATTTTTATTACAAAATATACAAGTAATAGAGATAGGAAAGCAAAGTCTGAAGCTTTCTGTATTAGTTGGGTAGCATGTAACAGAAAATTGAAACAACAGTGGCTTAAAATAAGAGTTTTCTTTCCTTTCCAATGAGAGGTAGGTGGGCCACAGCCCTCAGGTTAGCTTCACAATGTCAACAGGGATAAGTTTTCTCCTTTCTGTACCTTCTGTCTCGTTGCAGCACCATCATTTTCTAAGTTGCTTCCTAGCCCAAAGTAGCTGTTGGAGTTCCAGTCCTATCATCCAGATTTACAGCAGGAAGGAAGAAGAGGGGGGAGGGCACAGGCTTGCTGTCTGTCCCACTTTAAAGGAGGGACAAATTTGTGTATATCTTACTGCTCACTGGTAGCCAATCATAGGCCAAAACCAGCTCATCCTTGGTCATGAGAACCAGTTGTTAGATTCTCAGGGATTTTCTGTGAGCCAGTTAACCTCAACTTGGTAGCTTGAAGTTGGCCACAGGGGAAGAATTTAAACGATAGAAATTGGTAACTGTGAGTTAATATTTACCAGCAAGCAACCATCCCTGATGAAGGGCCGGATGGGGAAAGCAATACTTAATCTGGGTGAATTGTCACCCAGAATAAAATCAGAGTTTTGTTGCAAAGGGAGAATAATGCGTAAGCAAATCCCTTTTTGCCACATTCCCCCTACTTTGTATGGATTTCCCCTTTTCCATAGCATGGGTCTACTTCCCTCATTTAGGCCATTTATTCTTTTCTGCTTTTCAAACTCTGCAACAGTAAACATCTTCTTACATATATATTTCTGCATCTAAGCTAGTGTTTGTGGGCAACAGTTTGTTTGAAGTGGATTTCATGGGTCAAAGGATGTGCCCACCGCTTACCACTTTACAAAGAGCACTCACCAGATGGAGGTCTCTTTTCTCCTAATACAGTGTAGTGGAAAAGGATATGGATTTTGGAACCGGACATACAGGGTGTGAACACTCAACATTTCCTAGCTGTATGTGACTTGGCCAAGTTACTTAACCTTTGTAGGCCTCCATTTTTCCCCTGTAAAATGGGGGGATACTGTTTGCCTCTGTAGGGGTTCTGTGACAGTGAAATGAGACCGTCACTACAAAACACTTACAGAAGAGCCTGACAAGTTACTAACCCACAATTAATTGCAACTGGTGGCTTCTGCACATCATAGAGAAGTGAGCTCATACAAATGCACAACATAGAGAAAGAAGGATAAAAACATGAAACCAAGCCTTGAATGTTAAAGCTAGGGCCTTTCTGAGTAGTAGAGGTGAGTATCAGATAGGAAAGGAGTGGCTGTTTGATACATAGATTGGAAATTATTCCACTGACCCAAGGGGCAGGTATAGGCTATTTGGTTAGAAAAGCCTCAGAGTAAATCAAGCAGGTCTCCAATTCATAAGTGCATATTATAAATATATTTAAAATTATTTTCATGACTATTCAGTTTTACATTTCTTTAGCACATGAGATGCTTGAGTTGTGAAAGTTGACAAAAATCAACACAAATGTTCTTTTTCTCCCCCAACTGTATTGAACACTGCACAGATGTGTAGTTAAGTATTTATTATGAACATGCAAATATTGATGTCCCTAAGGCCCATTCTTTGATTTTCAAACTGCTGCTGCTATATTTGGAATTGTTGATTAATACAGGTCTTTGCTCTGACACACAGCATGTCTGACTTCAGGGCCACTGAGAGAAGTAGTAAGAAAGGGGAAGCCAAAGCTTGAGACTCAGAAGGCTGGACAGTATTTCAGGATGGGAGAGTTGCTTTGGGAAAATGGCAGCAGGCAACCAAATCTATAAGATAGTTAATGATGTGCCTAGCACAGAGCTTTGCACATGGTACGTTTTCAGTAAATCTTTGCTCATTAAAAGAAAATTATGTGGAAAATAACCATAATGAAATAATTCTTTCACGCTAGACCCAACATTTCTCATTCTTGGCACTATTTTGGGCTGGATAATTCTTGTTGTGGGAGCTGTCCTGTGTGTTGTAGGGTGGTCAACAACATCTCTAGTCTCTGCCCTCTAGGTGCCAATAGGGGGGCCCTCCCCAGGTTGTGATCACAAAAAATGCCTCCAGATATTGCTAAATGTCTCCTGTGGGGGCAGGATGCACATTGCCTCTGGTGAGAACCACTGGGCTAGAAGAAAAGAGCTAATATATATTAAATAATACACATGTGCCACATGTTTAACTCATTTAATCCTTGCAACAATTATGAGTTGCAGGTGTTGCTGAAATCATTTTTGCAGAAAGGAGAGGTGGAAAGAGGTTAAAAACATGGCCCAAGGTTGGATGGACATTGCAAACGTGATGTTCTTTTGCCTGTATTCCTCTCCCTGCTAATACAGGTAGATGAACACATCAAGTACTGTGAGGGCTCATACTGTTTCCCTTCTTGGCACTAAAGGCTCAGACTTGGCTTTCTTATAAAAACACAAATGCACTGTTTTTAAAGAGTCATGGACTACTTATATTTGAGTCATTGATTTGATTGGGTTTATGTTTTGCAGAGTATGAACTGGGCTGGTCCCCAGTGGAGGATCACAGATAAACAAAGGGGTATGTAGTCATTTTAGCTTTCTTAGGGCTGAAGGTCTCCAGAGAGAACTCAAAGTCCAAGGGGAGCTTGTTTTGGAAGGCACCTACCCAAGAACTGTGACATTGTCTGTGGGGAAGGGGGCTTCTGCTGCTCTGGTTTTTGGGGATGTTTAGTGAACCAAATGGGTTTCCTTTTGGGGGCCATCTGTCTGCCTTTATGATTTTATTGTAGTTTATTTAGATTTTAAACCTTGGTCCTAGCAAAAGGGGTTTAGTTTTGAGCTGTTGATGCTGATTCTGTGGGGTGCAATATAAGGCAGGAGCCTTTCACTTTCTACCACTTGGTGAGGCAGTGGTCCAGAGAAGAGAATTTGGGGGTATTGTTAGAATTACTAGCAGTAAAAATGATGACTTTCTGTAGCTACATGTGAACAGTGCACTACATTGCTTTCTTAATGGAGCTGGGGCATGTTGGGAGGGGGTCAGGAAATGAATAAAATTATTGTTAATTCCACCCCCGTTTATACCATCAAGAGAAAATAAACCAATAAAAGAACTAAATGTTGGCAATCCATAAAATTCCATAAGTGGTAATAAAGAAAAACTGAAACTATATTGATATACAACCAAACAAGGTAATTATCATTATTTTTTAATAAAGCCATTTATCATCAATAAATACCAACGGGAATAGGAAAAATTACAAGCACAACAATGCCATCTTCCATAATTATAGCTATTAACAATTTAAAGCATAATTATGTGAGGAAGAAAAACTTTTAGGGAAGCTTTGTGCTGTTTTCTGCTCAGAGAAGTCAAATTCTCACATTTCCAAATAGTCAGGATTCTGTAAACATTCCTGAATGCTTGTCCCAACTTAGAGTAGCTCATTTTCTGATGATCTTTAATTTGGGTCCTTCCTACCTCTCCATTTCAGAGTTGGCCAGCAGCCCTGGAGGAAGGGCTGGGATCCAGGAAAAGGCATATATGGTAATTATCTATCCACTTCCTAAATGTCACTAGTCAGGAGAACTTTATTTAGCAGAAAGGTTGGGTCGGCGAATCAGAGGTCTCGTTTATTTCATCTGAGCAAACCCTGATAAAGCAGCTACTATTGCCTAAATATCTATAATCCAGGCCCTGGGGGTACAGAGAGGAATTAAATGCTGTTTTTTGTTTTGCTTTGTTTTGTTTTTGCCACTGTGCACCTTACACTCTCAAAGAGAGACTGCTTATCTGCTCTCAGTGTTGAGAGGCCAGGGTAGCAGAGTGGTTAAGAATATACCTTGGGACCTATGAGCCATATTCTAGCTCTGCCACTTACCACCTGTGGCACCTTGTGCAGATTAATTAACATCCTTATGCCTTAGTATCCATATCTGTGAAATAGAGAGGATACTAGTACCCACCTATAGGATATGAGGACTAAATGAATTGATACATAAAAAGGGCCTGGCACCTGGTGAGTACCAGGTAAGTTAGCTGTCACTTAACCCTGTGGGGTATGTCCTATGATTAGGTACTTTGGGTCTGGTGCAGTAGCAGCAGTTTGGGTAGTTGGGTACATTGGGTCTGATGCAGTAATAATGTAGTTCTCTCTGACTGGTGGTCATGGAAAGTGCTGTGGACTAGATAATAACTGTGTTGAATGTTAAAGGGTGAGAGAAATAGGAATGGGTATCCTACACAATGGAAACCACAGAAGCAAAAGTATGAATCCAGAAACTTGGATGCTACGGTATACCTGGGCACAAATAAACTGTATCCCAGCACGACAAAATTGAACTGGTGGCAGACAAGATGTGAGGCAGTAGGGTCTCTGATGTGGCAGAGTCTGGGTCATAGAGTCTTGACTTTTTCTTATGACACGGACCCTGTATTGAAAGATATTAAACATGAAGGTGATGGTTAGATTTGCAGTTTAGATCCATCTTGAGGGTAGAAGGCTGTGCTGGGGTGCTCTAACCAGTGGGATGGGAGCCAAAGGGAATGGTCAGGGTCACTTTTGGCATTTTTATGATTAGGATTTGTACCCAGTAGGGCAGTATTTCAGCAAGGTTATGCATGTTTGTTGGAAATAAACATCTGGATTGATTGATTCTCAGTTTAATTGTGGTAGTCATTAGTGCTCTTTGGCAAGCATCCCAGTTCTCCTCCACTTCCAGGCACATGTATAAACAAATGATAGGATTGTATTTTCTGGTCCCTTTGTGTGAATGTGGTCATGTGAATGATTCTGGTGCAGGAGTTGTAAGGAAAAGTGATGTGTTACTTTGGAACCAGATCATTTTATTGCTAGTGTAAGATCCTTCAGACTCGCTCATTTCCCTTATTAGAGTGACCAGCATCATTCCAGGTAGAGTCTGTTTCATAGCCAGGTCCCACAACGAAGATGCAATAGAGCAGAACTCCCAGCTGACTCCTGATTCACATGGAGTATGAGTGAGAAAAACCTTGATGGTTGGGACGCCTGGGTGGCTCAGTCGGTTGGGCATCCGACTTCAGCTCAAGTCATGATCTCATGGTTCGTGGGTTCGAGACACGCATTGGGCTCTGTGCTGATAGCTCGGAGCCTGGAGCCTGTTTCGGATTCTGTGTCTCCCTCTCTCTCTGCACCTCTCCCACTCAAGCTCTGTCTCCTTCTGTCTCAAAAATAAAAATAAACATTAAAAAAAGAAGAAAGAAAAAACAAAAGAAAGAAAAACCTTGGTTTAAAGCGGGGGGCCAAAAAAGCAAACTTTGTAAAGAGCCAGCTAGAATATATTTTAGGCTTTTCCTTTGCAAGCCATACAGACTGTGTCAAAACTGAAATCTGTTAGATACAGAAAATATGTGAACAAGTGGGGATGGTTGTATTCCAATAAAGTTTTATTTACAAAAAATAGGCTGCAGGCTACTCCTACTTCAGGCCAGTGGCCTAACTCCTACTTAAGGCATTAATAGTTGGGGGCTGTTTGTTACTACAGCTTAATTGAACTAATCCCAACTAGTAATCTAGTTAGCTTTTCTTATTTTTTTTTTCTAAGTAAATTTTATTTTATTATTTTATTTTTGCTTTTCTTTTTCAGTTCAGAAAAAAATTGGGTGAAATGAAATGCACAAATCTTAGGTGTACTTTTCAGTGATTTTAATAAATGTGTACACTGTTTAACCACACCCTAATCAAGATACAGAACATTTCTATCATTCCAGAAACTTACCTTTTGCTCCTTTACAGATTAATCCATATACCCTTGATAGGCAACCACTGTCTTGTCTGTGGACTTCATATAAATGAGATCATGTAGTATGTACTCTTTTGGGTCTGTGTTTTTCAATATAATGTTTCTGAGTTTTACCCATATTGCACATATCAAAAGTCTGTTTCATTATATGAATATATAATACTTTTTTTTTTTTTAATTTTCTTTTGAATGTTTATTTTTGAGAGAGAGACAGAGCGAGTGGAGGAGAGGCAGAGAGAGAGGCAGACACAGAATCCAAAGCAGGGTCCAGGCTCTGAGCTGTCAGCACAGAGCCCGATGTGGGGCTTGAACTCATGAGCTGTGAGATCATTACCTGAGCTGAAGTCGGATTCTTAACCAACTGAGCCACTCAAGTGCCCCATGATACTTTTCCTATTGGTGGCTTATAGTTTTTGGTTGTTAATAAAAATTATTATAAATATAATTTCTTTAATAAGTGTAAGGCTATTGAGATTTTCTATTTCTTCTTGTGTCATTTTCATTAAGCTGGATTTTTTCAAGGACTTGGTCTATTTCATCTAACTTGTTGCTTTTTTTGGCATAGAGTTATTCATAATATTCTCTTATCCTTTTAATGTTTGTAGATTTTTTAGTGATAGCCCTTTTTCATTTCTGAATTGTTTTTTCTTTTATTCTTCATCAGTCTTTCTGGTAGTTTATGAATTTTTTAGCAGCTTTCTTGAATTGTAATTTGCATTCCATAAAAATTACCCATTTTAAATGTATATTTCAGTGATTTTTAGTAATAGTGCATTAATACCCCATCTCCACAATACAGTATTGGAACTGGAAAGCTTTTTTTACCTTTTTAAAAAATCCCTCATACTCATTTTTAGTCACTCCCTGTTCCCACCTCCTGCTCTAATACCGATAAACTAGTTTCTGTCTCTGTTGATGTGCTTTTTCTAGATATTTCATACGATTGGGATCATATAATATGTGGTCTTTTGTATCTGGCTTCTTTCATTTAGAATAATATTTTTAAGATTCATCCATGTGTGGCCTGGATAAGTACTCTCCTCTTTTTATTGCTCGGTAGTGTTTCATTGCATGGATATAGACCGTTTAGTTTTATCAGTTGATGGACTTTTGGGTTGTTGCCAGTTTGGGGCCATTGTGAGTAATGGTGCTATAAATACTTACGTACAAGTGTTTGTGTGGACATATGCTTTAATTCACTTGAGTGGTAGATACCAGGAGTAGAATTGCTGGGTTGTATGATAAATTTATGTTTAACTTTTTAAGAAACTGCCAGACTGTTTTCTAAAATGGTTGCACATTTGCTATTGCCAGTGTCAGAGTGTGAGAATTGCAATTTCTCCCCATCCTTCCAACTTTTGTTAATGTCTATCTTTTTGATTTTAGCTATTTTACTGAAGGGGATTGTGTTTCTCATTGTAGTTTTATTTTGCATTTCCCCAATGGCCAATGTTGTAGAGAAGTTTTTTATGTGCTTATTGGCCATTTGTATATCTTTTTTGGAGAAATAGTCTTTCAGATCCTTTGCCCATTTATAAATTGTGTTGTCTTTTTATTATTGAGTTGTACATCTTCCTTATATATCGTGGGCACAATTTTTATATCAAGTATACATAATTTTCAAATAATAGTCTCTTATTAAGTTTTGCTGTTACTGATATTGCTTTTGGTGTCATATATAAGAAATCTTTGCTTAGCCCAAAGTCATGAAGGTTTCTTGTGGGTTTATAAATTAATGTTTTAAAAGAACTAGCTTTTTGGATTTCTTTTCTGTTTCGTTAACCTGACTTTTAATTTTATTGGCTTCTGCTAAAACTATAAATATTCCTAAGCACCACATTACCTACATTGATTATATTATGCTATATTGTATATTAATACGCCATTCAAAATATTTTTGAGTTTTCCTTGTAATTTTTTCTTTCATCCATATTTTAGAAGAGAGTTGTTTACTTTTCACATATTTTAGATTTTCCAGATATCTTATTTTTATTGAATTCCAGCTTAATTATGTTGTTTCCAGAGAGTAATTTATTGAGATAATTTTATGGCAAAGCATATGGTGTATCTTTATGAATATACTTTGTGTACCTGAAAATTATGTGTAGTCTACAGTTATTTAGTGTTACATAAATATTGATTAGACCATTTGTTTACTGTGTTCAAATCTATATTCTTACCAGATTTTGTTTTGTCAGGTGGTTCCATCAGTTACTGAGAGAGGAATGTTAATTTTGTAACCATGATTGTGGGTATGCCAGTTTCTTCTTTTAGATGTGTCTAGTTTTTGTGTCATTTTGAAGCTTTGTATTTAAGTGCACACACATTTATGATCTTTGTGTCCTCCTGATGATCTGACCTTTTAATCATTATGAAACATCTCTCTTTGTATTTCTAAAGATATTGTTATGAAGCTTACTTCATCTGATACTAGTGTAGCCATACTACCTTTTTTTATGCTTACATTTTCCAGAGTATATATTTTTCCAACCTTTTATTCTAAACCTATTGTGTATTTGTATTGTAAATGCATTCTTGTGGAAAGCATTCAGTTGAGCCTTGATGTTTTATTCATCTTTTCCTTTTAATCATAGTATTTGGCCACTTGCATTTCAAATAATTATTCATAAATTTGGGTTTATGTCAACCATTTTGTAAATTTTATTGTTTCATCTGCTTTTACATCTTTTGTCCTTTTATTGTCCTTTTTTAAAAAAGACAAATGGGATACTTTTTAGTATTATATTTTAATTCCTCTTAAAGTTTTTTAACTATTCTTTGTGTTTCCTCTAGAAATTAAAATTTGCACTTTCAATTTTGCTTAATTTTCCTATGGTCTACTCTGAGTTAACATCGTATAACTTCAAATAAATGTAAAAACTTTGAAACACTTTAATTTCATTCCCTTCATTTTTTTTTTTTGGTGCCATTTTGTCAAACATTTTTCATCTATATAATGAATTCTATGATACATTATTGTCATTTTTGTATTAAACTTTGAGCTTACATTCAAAGAGATTAAGACAAAAATAATTTTGATACAAATTTAAATGTAAATATTTACCACTTCAGATTCTCTGCATTCTTCCTGTAGATGCAAGTTTCCATCTGGTAACACTTCGGTTAAGTATTAATAGAAGCATGATTTAGTGTAGTAAAGGTCAGCTGGTGATGAATTCTCTGTTGATTTGTAAAAATCTTTTATTTAGTCTTCATTTCTGAAGGATGGTTTTGTGGCCTGGATTATTTATTTTTTTCTCAGTGTTTTAAAGATATATTTCATTTGAATTCTGACAGTGATTGTTTCTTTAAAAAATTTTTTTTTAAATATTTATTTTGAGGGAGGGAGGACAAACAGGGGAGGAGCAGGGAGAGAGAGAAAATCCCAAACAGGCTCTGCACTGGCAGTGCAGAGCCCAATCCAGGGCTTGAACACATGAACCTCAAGATTATTGACCTGAGCTGAAATCAAGTCTCATGTTCAACTGACTAAGCCACCCAGGCGCCCTGATGGCCATTTTTCTAATGACAAGCCAGCCATCACTTGTTTTGTTACTCCCTGAATTTAATGTGTCTTTGTCCTCTGGATACTTTTAAGATTTTCTTGTTATCAGAGCACTGATGGGGTTTCCTTTCTGTTTATCCAGCTTCAAATTTATGAAGGCTTTTGATCACTTTGTGGTTGTTTTCCCCCAAATTTGGGGAATATTGGTCCATTTTTTGTTTAAATATTGTTTTTTACCTCATTCTCTCTTCTTCTGAGGCTCCAATTATACATACATTATACCACTTGATATTGTCCTGTTTGGCTGACATTCTGACCATTTGTTTTAAGCTTGTTTCTCTCTATTCATCAGATTGGATAAATATTACTGACCTTCAAATGTTATTGATCTCTTTTGAAGTTGAACAGCCCTTTTCCCATTCCCCCAATATTTCCATCTGCTGTTGAGAACATTCAGTGAGTTTTTTCATTTTAGATATTTTACTTTTGTTATAGAATTTGGTTATTTCTTTGTGGTTTAAAATTTTATGTTGAGATTCCATCATTTGTTACTCATTATGACACTTTTTTCTTTGATTACCTTGAAAATATTTGTAATAGTTTCTTTAAAGTCTTTGTTTATTCACACCTTTGGATTATCTCAGGGTCTATTTTTCTTGCCTGATTTTTCTTGACTATAAGTCATATTTTTTCATCCCTAGTATTTTTCTTTGTATATAGGACATTGTATTAATATATTGCATTCTTGGGGCACCTGGGTGGCTCAGCTGGTTAAGCATCAGACTTCAGCTCAGGTCATGATCTCACAGTTTGTGAGTTCGAGCCCCGTGTCGGGCTCTGTGCTGACAGTTCAGAGCCTGAAGCTTGCTTCAGATTATTTGTCTCCCTCTCTCTCTACCCCTCCCCCATTTGTGCTCTTTCTCTATCAAAAATAAATAAGTATAAAAAAATTTAAAAAAATATTGTATTCTGGATTCTGTTATCTTCCTCTGCAAATAGTTGACTTTTGTTCCAGATTGATTTTTACAGTTAAATCACTGGCTGATGGCCTTGGGGAGCTTTGTTTGTAAAGCTCATTAGGGCAGCTCTGCTTTACTGTTGCTATTAGTCTTAGTGCAAAATCATAATCCTGAGGCATTGTCTGTATTTTTAAGTTATCTTTCTTTATGAATTTTGATATAAAACCCAAGGTATTTACCAAACCTCTTTATCTTGTCAGAATTAAAACTGCAAACTCTGACTGCCCATGGTGGTACCTTAGGAAATATGTAGTGGCTTTTTCAACCTTTTACCTGTTAGTTTCTGCCAAGCTACTTGGACTTCATTTCTGCATCCCCCATTCAGGAGTAAGCTAAGGATATGTGAGACAGTGTATATAGATTTACTGCCTCCATCATTCCTTCTGTTCTGGGATTTCCCTTCGTGACTTTTTTTTTTTTCCCTTCATGACTTTCAACTACTTTGACAAATGACCTCTGGATTTGTAAGCTAGTGAGATTGGAGCTTGCTTCTTGAGATCTAGCCACTATGTGCAATACAGACTGTGAAGTTGATGCAAAGGAAAGGCTATTTAAAAAAATTCTTAACATGTTTAATGCTTGTTTATATTAGACAGACAGACAGACAGACAATGCTCCTGTAGGGGAGGGGTGGAGAGAGAGGCAAAGACAGAATCTGAAGCAGGCTCCAGGCTTTGAGCTCTCAGCACAGAGCCCAATGCAGGGCTTGAACTCATGAGCTGTGAGATCATGACCTGAGTTGATGTCAGACACTCAACCAACTGAGCCACCCAGGAGCCCCAAAAGGAAAGGCCATTGAAAGTTTTTTTAAATGTTTGTTTAATTTTGGGGCGCCTGGGTGGCGCAGTCGGTTGGGCGTCCGACTTCGGCCAGGTCACGGTCTCGCGGCCCGTGAGTTCGAGCCCCGCGTCGGTCTCTGGGCTGATGGCTCGGAGCCTGGAGCCTGTTTCCGATTCTGTGTCTCCCTCTCTCTCTGCCCCTCCCCCGTTCATGCTCTGTCTCTCTCTGTCCCAAAAATAAATAAAAAACGTTGAAAAAAAAAATTTTAAATGTTTGTTTAATTTTGAGAGAGAGCACGACAGAGCATGAGTCGGGGAGGAGCCGAGAGAGAGGGAGACACAGAATCTGAAACAGGCTCCAGGCTCTGAACTGTCAGGACAGAGCCTAATGTGGAGCTCGAACTCAGGAACCGTGAGATCATGACCTGAGCCAAAGTTGGACACACTTAATTTACTGAGCCACCCAGGAGCCCCAGGAAAGGGCATTTAAACACAGACATTACCTAATATGGTTCCCTTCTTTTATGAAGGTCATTGAATTTCCTCTGTTTCCTGCCTGCTTTGGTACTCTCCAGTGCCTTCAATTAGTTGTTGCTTATATTTTTCCTAGAGTTTAAAATTTTTGTTTGTTGGAGAGTTAGTCTGATAGAAGTTACTTCATTCTTACCAGGACAGGAACTCCCACAAATAGTGTTCTTAAATATATCTGTAATGCTGGAAATAGGTCCAGCAAGGATGTGCTTCTGGTATTCTCTTCACTAATTTATTTTTTATTTGTTTTGGTGATTAAGGATATTTTGATTATGAAGACTGCTTCCAGTGAGCATGGCTTTTGAGCTGGATCCTTGCCTCACCTTAGTCTATTTTTCTAATCGGAATGACCTTCATGATTATTGGGGGACTCCACCTGTGCTCATGAAGATGCTTGGAATTAAGTGGCTCAACCTGTGACCCATTTTATCACTGATTTTTAATTTTATTTTTGTTGCACATGGGAATTCATTCAGGCAGTCATTAATTATGGAATGAGAACCTATTGTGTGTGAAGCACAGTTGTAGGTACTGCAGTTCATCAATGAGTAAAAGAAAGTTGCCATCTGCTGATGCTTGCTTGGTAATTGGAGGCTGCAGAAAATAAGCAGTAAACAACTATTAGCTTGTGATAGGTGTTAAGACAAGTGTGATCAGAGCGAGTGAGGATGTCTGTGTGTCTCATTTACTTAAGGTCGCGTGTTCAGTTAGGAACCCTCTGGTGAGGGAAATGTTTGTACTGAGAACAAAAGAGTGAGAAAAAAGTCTATCATGGGAACATGGGAACATTTAAGGGAAGAGAACTCTAGGCAGAGGGAATAGCACTCTAGGCAGAGGGAACAGCAAACGCGAAGCCCCGAACAGCAGTGTGATTGATGAGCCAGAACAGTGACTAGTGGGCCTGTGGATTCGAGTGGTTTCCACTGGGGAGTCCTTTTCAGTCCCAGTGACACTTGGGTATTTGTTGTGGATAAGATAGGAAGCACTGGATGGTTTTGTGTAGAGGAATAACAATAATCAACTTAGCTCTTAAACTCTAGGGGAACAAGAGAAGCAGGGAGGAAAGCAGTTGGAAAGCTGTTGTGACTGGCGAAAGATGTTGATGGCTGATCTGGGTCCAGCAAAATTGCTTTTTAAGAGCTTGCTATGTGCTCTGTAGGATGCTGGCCTCCTAATCCATTGTGTACTGGATGCCCTTCTTGCCCTGGCAGGGACCAAAGCTTCTAGACTCTCCTGCTACTTAGAAAAACACATGTGATAGGGAAGGAAGCTTGAGTAGGGAAGGCAGCCCTAGCATGAAGGTTTGAGGGTTGTGAACTATTTGATTATGTGTGCACATGGCCACATACCTCACTGGGTAAGTCACTGCAAATGTCATCTGGGTAGTGTCCATTAGTGATTACTTAATTATAAGGCTGCGATTTCTGTTGTAGGTCTGATGGTTTATTTTACTTAAGGTGGTGTCTTTGGTAGAGTTCCTTTATCTCACCAAAAATGTGTTTGTTTTTTTTTTTAAATAAAAGCGATAGCTTTAAGAATGAAGAAAGTTAAACACTATTCAATAAGAGAACCAAGCCCAGCATCTGGCACATAGTAAGTGTTTAATAATGTTACCTGAAATTAGACTTACTGCCTTTTTGATTATTAAAAAAAAACCCAACTTCCAATTTAATATATAAAGAGCTCCAAAAGAGAGTACCAGTAATCAGTTAAATAAGTCATATATTAGATTGAAACCAGAAGTAGCAACTATGTATATTTTCTCATTTGTTAATTGCTGAAGTTATTTGCAATATGTCTAGATTGGTATCTTAATGCGTATATTTTCCCAGCTCCTTTTACTTCTGCCTTCTAGTTTTCCCTCTCCTCTCCCTACCCTTGCCCTTCCCTCCCCCTGACTCCTATCATGTATTGAGGGCTAATCAAGTCTACTAGTCGGGGTTCCTGGTATGTATCAAGCTTCCTTGCAGTCTACATTTTAGTGTGGTCGTTAAGAGCACAACCTGAGAGTGAGACCCACTGGGTTCTAACCCAGCCCTATAGGCTGTGTGATCAGAGGCATTTTTCCAAACATTTCTGAGACTTGATTTCCTTATCTGTGAAATAAAGATGGGAGTGTGAGATCACTTAATGAGCTCAGTGTATGGTAACATACTCCACAGGTCTCATGGTCATCCCCCAGCCCCCCTGCACTCTTGATCATAGAAGGAAACAGAGACCCTGAGGAATTGCCCAGGGATATGTAATACCATTCCACCTTTCATACAGGTCCATCTCTCATCTGCTCTTGTTAAAAGAGAAGAAGCAAGTGTGACCGTGTGCTTGCCTGGCCATCACGAGAGGCGGCATAGTGTGGTATGTGAGAATGCAGCTTCCTTGGGTGCAGATGTTGGCCCTGTCGCGTACTAGCTGTGTGCCTGTGGGCAGGTTACTGAATCTCTCTGTGCCTCAATTTTCTTACCTCTAAAATGGCACTAATAATTGCACAGAACCATCATAAGGATCAAATGAGTTAACATGTGTGGAATCCTTGGAGCCCTGAGTGGCAAAGAGCAAGCAGCATATAAGTACTGTCTGTTAATATTTGCGTCAATTGTAAGATGTAACTGAGCATTGCTAAGAGCTTGTCTTTTCAGCAGCACCCGGTTCAAGTACCCACTTCCTCTGTGCTTGGGCTCAGACACCCTCCCCGTCCCCCCGCCCTGCACGCAGTCTCACCTCTGTGTGAGTGGGCACACCTCTTTCCCCTGCAGCTCAGGCCCCTGCTTCTTCTCCCTCACTTGGCCTCCCCCTCCGGTTCTGGTCTGCCACCTACTGACCCATTTTCTGCTCCTGTCAGGTCCGAGATAGTGAGGCCTTTGTGGGGTGCCCAGGCGGCATGTCATGTCCCAGCGCTGTTGTACATCTTGTTTCAGAGATATTTTGCTGTAATGTTCTGTGACCTTTTCCATTGAGTGAGGTAGTTGGAGAGGCACTCAGTAAGGGAAAATTGAGCTGTTTTATTCCTCCCCAAGGAGGCTCCTGTTTCCTTTCCACCATTCATTTGAAAGCTATCATTTTCTTGATTTTATAGCTGAAAAACACCATTGATTCACTGGGTGTTAGATGCTAAGAGTTCTCCTATTGACATGCCTATTGACAGTTTTCAGTATATTCTGCGTCTAATTATCACTCTTGGCTAAATGATACACCTTGTGGGCTTGAGCGATGGAGCCGATAGCTCTCAGCACATTGTTCCAGCCGAGCCTATTGAGCCCTGTGTCACAGCGGTGTGATTTATGTGATCAGAAAGAAAATTTCTGTTGGTGTGCTGCATAATTAAAGCCAGTGCGGAATGACTGGTGACAAAAAATCAGGTCTGCCGATGTCATCCCCAAATGAGGAGAGATTTCTATGGTAAGCAGCTGTGACAGTGAAGAATCTCTCTTGGCATCTTTTGCTTTGCAATTTTCAAGGGTTCGATTTTCCTCCCAGGCCCGACTGAGGAGTCCTCCTCTCCACTTTTCCTGTCTCCTCACATTCAAAGCCCCAGCGTGTGTGTGCCCTTGTTCCCAAGGACTGGGCCCCCCCCGGGCTGGCTCTGGGAGGGCTCCCTGTTGGTCCACATGTGTTTTAGGGGGGAGGTGGCTCATAGAATTGAGGTAGGTAGAAGCCCACATTTGCACCTGGGAGGATAGATGCCTTACCAAAATGCTGGTTCTTTGTGATGGCCAGTTTGAGTTGCTTAGGTTAAGAGTCAAGATTGGGAATGTCATTTTCTCTGTACACGGAGGCAGCACTCCCTGCCTGTCAATAGTGTTTTCTGAGGGGTTGAGGGAGATGCTCGCCAGCCCCAGGCCAGAATGCTGGGGAAGTGTAGGAGGTTGGCAGGTGGTAAAGCCTGGGCCTGTGGTCAGCAAACCATTCCAAATTCCTTTTTACCTCAACTACTTTTTCACTCATGCTGTTGGCAGATGTTTGCTAGGAAATCTTGGTCATCAGGGAACCTACCTTTTCCAGTGCTAGTATAGTGACAGGTTTTCTGTGAAGCCAAGGGTCAAGTTAATCAGCTTCTGTGGACTTCAGTTTTCTCATCTGTAAAATGAATCAGGGATCCTTTTTTTAAGTGCAAAAATACTGAGGCTTAACAAGGTAGGGGCTTGGAGAACACAGAGTTGTTCATGTGCGTGATCCCCTGAAAGAATTCACTGGCCAGAAAGAAGTATGTATGTTTGTGGCTCATTGAACATGCATCAGTCCGTGCTTCACACGAGACTAAAGAAATCTTTAAGGTAAACGTGTTATAGTGTAAGACAGTTAGTGGCAGGTATGGACAGAACATCTGAGTCGAGCAGGAGTAGTAGACATTTCCAGACACCTGAGTAGGCAGTGCATTTAACTACTAACTCTTGGTAGCTAGCAAGAGTCACAAGTACAACAGGGCTTGGGTGTTGGTGGGTGGTTGGAGCTGTGCCAGGGCGTCGGAGTCCTGAGGTGCTGGGCAGCTGGCCTTGTGACGGGAGGGACTTCTGAGGTCACTGATTCCAGACAAGCTACTTTCCTGGAAGCCAGAGACCTTGTGTGACTTCTTGTACTATCATTTCTTCCTTAATGAACCTCTGTATGTGGCCTTTTTTGCAGTTCCGATGTTTAGAATGAAAGGGAGAGAGAGGGAGGGGGAGGTATGAATATCAAGGACGTAACTCATTTGATGTGAGAAAGCTTACTCATGCACAAAACAGCAGGCCCTGTGATAAGGGTCTGTATTTTCACAACTGGGATTTTTTAATAGAGAAGTTTTAAAGACTTCTCTGTTATCTTTGAAGATACATTATCTTCAATTGGGGGTTCTAGTATTTTGTCCTGAAGATTACATCATTCATGTAACTTAGTATGTTCCTGAAAACCTCAAGAAATCTTGTATACTTTATTTTGTGTTAATTGTTCATGTTTCTTTACATCTGGACTCGTTCTCAAACTGTCGATGGTCCTGGGTAAGGGGATACATTCCTCTGCAAATATGGGATGGATCTTTGAACTTTCTGGTGGGATTATAGATTTTCTTCCAGTCTGTAATAATTACTAAACATGTCTCTGTGCAGACTCCTCCGTCCATTAATGTATTGTTAATGCAGCACAGCATCACCAGAAGATTCTGGGTGACTGATCAAGGTAACTTGTCTATTGAAGTTCCTTTTTTCCTCCATCCTTTATTTGACAGGTGGTTTGACTTAGAAGTCCTGACTACCTCTTTGAAAGCATAGGCTGCAGTGAATACTTGTGGTTATGGGACATGGTTGTTCTGTGTGCTAGAAGCTCCCTATCTTAACCACAGTTGATTTATTTATACAATGGGAATTAAAGAAAAGAATGCAGTTTGAGATTCTTTGACCCCCTGGTTTTTTCCATTTTGAGTCTCAGGCTTTTAAAATGGCTCTCCTTTCTATGTCTATCTTTCCCCCCCTCACAAAACACGTCCTGCCAGCAGAGGTATCACTTGGTAAATTTGAGGGCAGTGCAAAACTTGCTCTGGTTAGGTTGACATGTAATTTGATTTTCCCTAAACTGCTTCTGGCCTCTACCTGTTTGAGCTCTGGAATCCCTTTAGGGAGTGAGTGTACAGAGTATGTTCTCACCTCTCAATTCATTGTGACTTTAGCCAGAGGTCTATCCTGTGGCTGTCACTGCTCTAAATCCCAGTGAGTGGAGGGAGCGTGTAAGAAAGAGTGAGCAGTAAGCATATGGCCAGGGTTTGTGGGTGGAGGGGCATGCAGTACAGGGAGGAAAAGCATCATTTTCCCTCTGGGATTGTCAAGAGACGTAAGCCCTTCTGAGGAGATGTAGAGACACAGCAAATCAGACAGGGCAAGGGCCTGGGCAGCCATGGCTCGCCTGGTGAGTGAGGGGGCAGAGTAGCCCACGTGGCCCAGCCATCCACAGGGGGTCTGGAATTCCATGGCTGTCTCAAGCAGCCCAGCTCCTTGAAACAACAAATTATTATTTTTGTTCTTTGCTGTCTCTGGGATTGTTTATGCATCTCAAATGAGCTGTAAAGAAAATTTTGTACATTCTACAAACTTTTACTTTCAAGGAGGCAGGTTGGAAAAAGGAACACCGTCACGTTAAACACCAGCTATTGTGCTTTCATTCAGCTTGACGAACAGTGGCCTAAAATGGCAGGGGATTAAATTGATGTAATGACAAGAATTCATATAGGAGGCGGTGGGAATGGAGCAGAATAATGTTGAGGCTTCACGGTATTGTGTTCTTTGATCTGCCTCAGATGGAAAACATAATCTACCTGTATTTATGTTGATTTTAAATAAGGAGTGTGTAAACAGAGGCTTGCCATTCTCCCTACCATTTTTGAGTTGAAATTAAATAGCTATCCATTTTGAGCAATGGACATATTTCTGAGTAATGAGTTAAGTGCACTTTTTGAACACTGGGATCTTATTGTACATCACAATAAGACCATTTTTGCTCAATTGGGTTCTGTTAGAGAGGCACACAGTATGTGGGTATTTGTGAATTGTTCATTTGTTAAAGGATATTCTTTTTATTTTTAGAAAAATTCACCTTTGTCTTGGTGAATTTAAGCAGTAACAACCACAACCCTGAGTAGAATAAACACCTTTGCCAGTATGAGTCTTTGATGCAGGTTGCTGCAGATGAGTTGTTCCTGCCTTCTGGAGAAATACATACGTGTCTTTCATCTGGGAAACGTCTTTCTAGGGCAGTACCAGCTGGAAGATGTCAGCTGAGATGACCAAACACTTGATCAATTGATGAGGAGCTCGTCAAAGGTGGCTGAGAGCCATTTATATGCAGTGTGTTTGAAAGCACTTTGAAAAGTATAGTGCGCTTAACGTGCATTTGTGTATAATATGGAAGCATATTTCTATTAGGCACGTTTTAACATATGGTTCCAGGAAAGACAAAGGTATTGTGCTATGCTCAAACTTTGTGTTTTTTTCCCCCTATGCATAGCTAGAAAATCATCTTTCTGCAATTATTTGAGTAATGATATTCACACTTTTTAAGGCTTCGTAGGGAACTGCCCTAATTAAAACACTGCATTTATTGCCTCCACACTTCAGGAAAATGTGAACTCCCTAGCCTGGGTTCAGGGCTTTCCCCAGTTTTGACTAACTCTGCTCCGCAGTGAAGCTCCTGTGCCAGAATGTTCCACCTCCCATTAGTTTCCATTCCCATTTATGCTTTTGTTATGCTCTTCCTTCTATTGGAGGGACCACCTTCCCCTAACTTCTGCCCCCGCAGATGCACACATGCTCCCAGGCACTGCCTGTGCCAGCTCCCCGTAGCCTCCCTACAGTTGGTGTGTTCTGTTCTTATCCACTGCCACGTTGTATAGTTCTTGTGTTTCCCCTGCTGGCTCTTAGCCTTAATGGCACAGGGTAATAGCAGTAATGACACTGGGAACAATAAAAATGGTTATTCAGCCAATTTTTACTGATTGCCTGTTGGATGCTAGGTGTCAGGGATGAAGTGGTAATCAAAAATCAGACATGGACCCTGGATTAATGGAACTTAGGTTCAAGTAGAGAAGACCATCAAGTAGAGAAGATGAATACGTACGTGGCACTGTAAGGGATTGGGAAGGGGCATTTTAGCTATTTGGGTGGGTCCATGAAGGCTCCCCTGAGAACAAGACTGGCTACATAATTTGCATGCCCGAGTGCAAAATGTAAATGCAAGGTGTCTTGTTCCAAAATTAAAACTTTCATGATGGCAACAGCAGAGCATTAAATCAAGCATATGCAGTCCTTGTAAGTATGTCTAAGTATGACTGAGTGGGGTTTACTCCCATCAAGCAGGCCCTAAGGGAGCAATGTTTGTGCTGAGATGAGAGGGCAGAATAGGAAGGGAACATGGTTCCAGGCAGAGGAAATGGCATGAACAGGGTCTTGGACACATTCCAAAACTGGATGGAGGTCACTGTGTCTGGAGTAGAGGGAGCAGGTAGAGGACGTGATGAGGCCAGAGAGGTAGAGAAGGTGACATGTTAGTCCCAGCACAACCCTGAAGCTTCCTAGTCTTTGTTTTATGAGCCACACACAGCTACTGAAATGTTTTCAGCAGGAAACTAACAAAATCAAGTTCTGGTTTTGTAAAGTCATGATGGCCACGTTGTACCAGATAGACTGTCTATCGGTTGTAGTGGTGAAAGTGGAAGGACTATTTGGAGGGTGTTGTAGCTCTCTAGGTGAAATAGTGGGGATTTGAATTAGGATGGTGGTGGTAGACATAGAGGTGGTGTGTGGAAGTACTTTGAGACCCAGCTCGCAGGGCTTGAGATAGTGGCATTGAAGGAGCAAACAAGAAGATGCCCAGGAAGACATCTAGATTCTGGCTTAGAACCATTGGGTTGAAATTCATTAAATTGCCAATGTTCTGCCATTTTTGATCTTTAGAAACATCAGCTTCCTATGACACTATCAATTAAGTGGGTGGTTGGTAGGACATTCACTTGGATGGGAAACACTTTGAGGACCAGGTGGATTTTGGTCTGTTGTGGCTTTGGTGGTAGTGAGGTTGAGAGAAGATTATACATTGGATTCTGGTACACTGACTTTTGAGGTACCTTTGAAACCTGTAAATGATGATCAGGAGGGGGCTGCTGCCTATGCGCGTTTGGAGCTTTCAGGAGTGGCCTGAACAGAGATAGAATGCTGCTAAAACAGGTATGGGATGAACGCTTTACAGAGGTGACCACTTTTATAAGTTGAAGTAGTCCAATGAGGAACATACTCTTGAACTATTTTTGCAGATTCACATAGTGTGGCTCAGAGAGGTTAATTAACTTGTCCAAGGTCACACAACTAGCACTTGGAGAAGCCTGGTTTTTGAAGCCTGATGGTTCCAGTCCAGGGCCAAGCTCTTAACCACTGCTTGCTACCTTTCTGATGGCTTCCTCTTATCAGTTGGCACAATTCTTTGTACTAAGTAGGTCCTTAGGAATTCCTTATTGAATAAACAAAACAGTTGGTGAAAATAATATATTCTCTTCTGAATAGGAGATTTTTGGAAGAGTTCCCAAGGCTCCAAAATGTGAGCAAACATAGATGGAATTTCAATGGTTGACTTCCTGGTTTTGTTCATGGGACTTTTCTCCTTTACTCATAAGTACCATCCCCAACCCCTGCTGAGGCCTGAACTTTGTAGAGAGCCTTGGTTGAAGACAAAAGAATTTCTTTTGGATGAGTCAATGGATGGTAAGTTACACTCTCTTTACGATGTTCTTGAGGTGCATTTTACAGAATTTGCCATCTTGGGGCTAAGGGCTTGCTCAGCTGCTGCTGTGGCCCCTCTGGCACCCAGAGAGCATATTACTAGATCACCAAGGCCCTCTGTGCCTGAGTGCTGACTCAGAGTCCTACTCAATACAGCACACCTCTCATTTTGGGATGAGGAAGACCTAAGTCCAAACAGATGATAGGCCAGCAATCAGAGTTAGTATGCAAGAGTAAATCTGTTTGCTATCACTGATCTGAGAGGAATCAAAGAAGCTAGATTCAATCCTGTTACAGGTAAGGAAGCTGAGGTCCTGAGGAAGTAGTGACCTGTCCATTTCTGGCACATGGAGCTCACATCCTCGTTTGAGCTCACACCCGTGTTCCCCCTTCCTGGTTTGTAAGTTGTCCCTCTTTGGGTCTTGAAGAGTGAAAACCCTTGGCTACGTGGCAGATCCAGTCTCTGTTTGGGCTCATTCAGGAAGACTGAGCACATCTGGTTGTGTGCGTGAATTTTTCACTTTTTATCAGCTGTTTCCCTGGAAATTCCCTTATCATGATTGTGGACAGTGAATTGAATGATCTGAATTATGTTTTATTAGGTTGCCTTTTGATACAACAAGTATTGATGTAAGGCTTCTTGGTGTACCCTCTGCTATGCCCACCCTGGAAATACAGTATTTTATTCTCTCGGCCCTGGATGTTGAAGTGAAACATATTGTTTCCCTTTAGGATGCCATTAAAAGTCAATGATGACCTTTACAATGACTAATAGTTTTCATGGGGCTTTAATTGTGATTTTTTTTTTTTTTTTTTTTTTTTTTTTTTTTGGCAGAGCAGCATCAGTCCACTTCATACATCTTTTGTATCGGGGAATCAATAAAAACTGCCGCCTTTTGTTGATGCTATAGGAGATTTTATGCCGATGACAAGGGATTTGATTTAATATTCTCTTTAAATAAGATCAACACTGCTGCAGTTATAAACTCTTCGAAAAACTGTCAAGCCCATCAATATAGCATGAAACAAAAAGTTAGCCTGGTATAAATTAGCACATGCAATGTGTCTTTGGGAGGGTGGTAGATATTTATGACTGCATGCTAAAATACATATTTCGAGATTTCTTTCTGCTCCTTCAACCGTGAGTAGGAAATGCAGAGAGGAGCATTTCATTACCACTCTCTTCCAAACTGCGAACTTTCTTTGCCAGTTAATGATTTTCTGGGGCAATTGTGAATGTGGTGACATGATATAAACAGGTATTTATGATCTGATACAATCCTTAGTGAGTATGGATTTATAGTTAAATGGTGAAGTGGGAGTCCAGCCGGCGATTATCGACAGAGTTTCTAGAATCTATATTTTGTTTGTTTCCATTATTCACACACACTTTCTGTTGGGGCCTGATTATCTATGTAGTCTGTGTTTCTTGGTTTAGCTGAGAGTTGAGTATGAGACTTTGAAATTCAGTGATGTATGCACTGTGTGTTTGGGGGCAAGCAGGACCTCTTGCCCCCATACCTGTTCCTCAATGCCTTGAAATTTTCATTGCCCTACAACTAGATTATATGATCATTCCATCTCTCTTTGGCTTTGTTCCAGGTGAACAAGGAACCCAGGTAGGAGCAGAGCTGGTGGACAAGAAATGCCTCGGTGGAGCATGTGGGCATAGGTCGTGGCAATTTTAGAGACCTAGGGAGAATCCAGAGGTTTCCTAGAGGAGTCACTTTGGGTCTTGGAGTCAGGTCAGGGCTCTTCAGAACAACATCTGTCAGGTGAGGATGTCAGTCATGGACAACATGGATCATGTTAGTAGACCAGGAAAAGGCAAGAGGATGAGCTAGGCAAATCTGAGGTCAGGTGATCCAAAGAGAGGGTGTGTCTGGCGTGCTGGGAGGATGGCAGTGCAGCTACTGTCAGCACCAAGGAGTGCTCTGGGGAGGCTGCTGTTCTCAGGAGGCTCTTTTCTGAAAGAGGCCCGCTCAGAGTTGCCTGCACTGCCTGACCCTTGGGATGAAAGAAGCAGACCGGAGTCTCTTGAAGTGTGGCCTGTGGACTGCCTGCATCTAAACCACCTGGGGCTTCATTCAGAATCCCTTGTGGGATACCTTAGAGTCTGTCCATATTTTGAGAAGCTGCTGGGTGAGTTCCTCAAAAACCAATAGAATGTTAGAACCATTGCTTTAGACTTAAGGACTCTTGCCAACTTACAACAAGCTTAGATCTTTTTATATTTGCCAGAAGAGTTGAGGGTTTGTATCTGGAGAGATAGTGGTATTCTACAGATGTATCTAGAACCAAGATGCTTCACTCCACAGGTCCGTTTGAGAAATTGACCTTCCCCATAAAACATTCATGTTTTCTTTAGGCTGTATTTGATGTCTCTTTGACCAAGTTTGCATGTACTTTTAGATATCCAAAGTTACCTCATCATGAATCATGTGCTGAAAAGCTGGCTATCAGTTGCTGCCTTCTACTAAACATGCTATACTTGTTCCAGTGGGTGTGTTGAAGAGATAATCAAAATAGGATCTCTAGGTATTACCCTAGAGAAAGCTCTGCCAGATTAAAATGCTGGATCTTCGTCATGCTGAACACACCATTTCTTGGTGAAAATTGAAGCAAGCGTGTGGCCCCCAATACAGATACTTAATCCATTTGTCACCATAGGGAAACACATATTCCTGAGTTTTCATTGCTGATTTCATTTGAATGTTTCGTATCATTCCTTAGTCCTACATGTGTGAACCATTTGGGAATACCAGTTTTTCAGGGTAAAAAGTAAAGAGCTTCCTTCTCTTGGGCTCAGGGCCCTTGAACTTGGAAGATCCTACTTTTCTGTCTGGTAGATGTGGCTTTATTATGTTTCTGTTAGTAAAAGAGAAACATGGATTAATCTTGTTTTTTTGAGAGTCCTTCATAGGCTTGAGTTACCAGACCACACATCAGCTGTCATCTGCCCCACATTTTTGTCATTTTGGAGGAGATGAGTGGAAACTGAGCAAGTCTCCCTGCTTGTTTTCTTGGGTGGGACTTAAGCTGTCTGAGCCTTCCTTTCTGGGATTTATTAATGACTCTTTTTTTTTTTTTCAATGAACATTTGTAGCATATTTAGTATTTTTTTTTTTCCCTAAAGGGGGAAGGGAGTAATTTGGCAGCCTATTAGTGTTATTTGACTTTTGTTTTTAATCTTAGGACACCTTTTTCCCCACTCAGCCATTCAGGGATGGTTTTTTTGCCCTAGCCTCAGCCCCACCACCTGAAATGTTCGTGTTTTCTCTCTAAGACAGGATACCCACCAAGCACAGGCAGCCAGTTGACAAAGCCAGATCAAAACGCTTTGAATTTTGAAAATGATTCCCCTCTTGGTATTGAGCCCAGTGATAAAAGCAAAGCAGTTGTCATCTTGAAAACAGAGCTGTATACATGGCAGGGCCTTTCCAATTAGCACACTTAAGATGCGTGTTAGAAATGATGGGAAGTGGGATGTTACAGAGCGAAATGCAGGTAATAGGGCTTTAAATTTTCATGTTTCAGTTGATTTTTTTTCTATTGCAGTTTTAGGAAAATTGTTGCACATTATTGGAGCTCTTGTGTCTTAGCATTGCTGTGTTTACAGTGATATCTTCCAAAAAACAGAAGTGTTGGGCACAAAAAAGCTTGTGTCCACCAGTTTTCCAAGTAGAGAAAGAGTAGTCTATTATTCAAAATTACTACCAAATAACAAGTCAGTTTAGTCCATTTTCCAGGTGGTTTTTCTGCCTGGAAACTGCTGCTTTTCTACCAAGCAACTGGTTTAACAAAATCCTTGAGCTGAACAAGCTGGATTTTTCATGTTCACTAGATTCAGTCCCCCCAAAAAATTCTTTTCTCTACATGCACATGCAAGGAAATTAAAGTCACACGTCCAGCATAAACCAGTGATTTTGTTACATTAGGGTATGATGTCAAAATCGGGTAAATGTGTGACATACTCATAGAGTGTGGATGTCTTGCATAGGGCCTGGTATAGAGTAATAATAGTTGTGGCAGATGTTACTAGAGCTCACCAATATTTCTTTGTGCATAGGAGAGTTACACTTTCTTTCCCTCTTGAGATTTGGTGTGCCTTACAGTGGTTAGTTCAGGAAAAGTGACTTGTGTCACTTTTAGATAGGAACTTTTAAGACCCCATAACCAGTGTCCTTTTCTTCTGCTATGGGAAACCCTAAAGGCTTTTATTGAGAGACCAGCCTTGTAAGGTATTGGAGACTCTGTTAGATTGGATTCTTAGGTGACTACAGTGATAATAGCCCCTTCCCCACCAGCCAATTCACACTGGACATTTAGAACAAGAGAGAAATAAAAGCTACTGAGATGTTTATTATTGTATAATGTAGCCTATCTTGACTGAATAATTCACATTAATAAATATGAATTAATATTTATTCAATGCTATGTTCCAGCGAACTTAAAGTAACTTGTGTATATATTCCCTTGATGATCACTAACACTCTGTGATAAAGGTATTGCTATTATCTCCGTCTTGTAGGAGAGGTCATGCAGGTGCTGAGATGTTAAGTCACTTACCCAAGATTATGTTGTTGGTAAGGAGAGGAGCTGAGATTTGAGTCTAGAAAAAATACCCAACACATGGTAAATGACTAAAACAAGATCAGAAGGAGTTTTATGATTTGGTGGAACATATCCTTCATGTGGTATCATTGGAGGGAGTGCCAGTTGGCATCATCTGCCCCAGAAATCTCCAGCTGCCAGTCATTTTGCCATTACAGTCATTTATTTTTAGGTCTTTTAGCTGAATAGAGTTATGGTTGGCAACACCCTATAAAGGTTCATAAAGCTAGGTGCTCCAGAAGAGCACACAAGTCACTAGAAGGGAAGTCGGTGACTCCAGGGGAGATAAAAAGGGAGCAAGGACTAGGATTGTCTTTGGGCTGAGGGTTGCCTTTATTGACTAGTGTTGCTGAATTGTGCTATGAGCTCAGAGAAGCCAGGTCTTTTGGGGGCACTCCCACAGATGGGGTTGATCCAGACTTTCCAGGAAAAAGTGGGGGATGGAATGACCACAGGTCTGCTCAGCCATTTATGGCTTTAAAAGATAGGGGGCAATTTTCCTACACTGGCAGAAAGAGGAGGCATGGTGTGGTAGGGGAGCAACAAGGGTGTGCTTTTGCTCAGTTGTTCTAATATGTTCTGGGCAAGGGTAGTAGTTAATCCATTCTTCTCCTCTGCCTCCAACTGTTTTGATTCAGAGACAGCTTTTGTAAACACTTACCCTTATTCTCATACTGAGTTAGCTGAAGGCCTTGGCCGAGGTTCTTTTGATTGTAAGTGACAAACCTTCTCAATCTTTTTTAAGTAAAAAACAAACAAACAAATAAACAACAAAAAACCCCCCAGGAATTGGCATAGGGTCATCTTAGGGAACCTCAAGACTAAACACTTAACTAGGTCTCATGGGGGACTAGAACAGGAACTTGAAAGCTCCCTAGAGCCATAGTACTTTTGATTCTTAGAGCTCCTCTCTGTTCTGTTAGTATGTTTGCTTTCTCCTGCTCCACCCCATTAGATTTCTATGTGGTCATATGTTCATGTGCAGTCATGGCCACGATATGGTTCCTGAGCTTATGGATCTTTACTTCACATAACTATTAGAGACTGAACATCAGCTTTAATTCCCAGTTCTACAAACAGTAATGGGAAAATGTTTTTCTTTTTTTCTTTATTTTTTAAATTTATATCCAAGTTAGCATATAGTGCAACAGTGATTTCAGGAGTAGATTCCTTAATGCCCCTTACCCATTTAGCCCACCCCCCTCTCCCACAACCCCACCAGTATCCCTCTGTTTGTTCTCCATATTTAAGAGTCTCTTATGTTTTTCCCCCTGCCTGTTTTTATATTATTTTTGTTTCCCTTCCCTTGTGTTCATCTATTCTATGTCTTTAAGTCCTCATATGAGTGAGGTCATATGATAATTGTCTTCTCTGACTAATTTTGCTTAGCATAACACCCTCTACTTCTATCCGTGCAGTTGCAAATGGCAAGATTTCATTTGTAAAGGGAAACTTTGATCCATGCTGAGTCATGATTTACTTCTGGCCGCATAAGCAATGTTGGTAGGATCAGATGTGTCACTTATTCAGCATATTTTTGAATGCCTTGGATGTGACAGTCACAGTGTTAAATTCTGGGGACATGACTAAGCAATACGTCTGTCCAAGATACTCCTGCTCTGAAGGGGAATTTGAGGCCACAACTCAACCCAGAATATTTAAGGGAACCTATGTGTACTACTTACAAGGGGTCACATTTCGTTTTAATATAAGGAAAATTCTAGTAGTGTAGTGAAGTACACTTGTAAAATGGCAAACTCCTTGCTGCTGAAATTATTTAATCTGAAATAAGTTGATTATTTGTATTGTAGGATGTTATCTGAAGAAATTCTCTCCTCACCCAACAGGTTAGACTAAGCGAAGCTTGTTCAGTGATTCTATGATTTTATGACAAACCATGTGATACAACCTATGAGAACCATAGAAATCAATGGAGAAGAAATATGCTGAAAGTATTCATATAAGGCACTTTGGAGTACTTGGGACTTGAATTTGGCCCTAAAGAAAGGGGAAGAGGTAGTATTTCATGTAGACATAGTGAATGTATAAAGACACAAAGACAGTGAGTGTGGTGTGTGTGAGAGAAGAAACATCTATTTGATGTCTATTAGGAAGCTGAGGGAAGGTAAGACAAGTTGAATTTTAGGAGGGTGTTAGAATGAGATTAGGAAGTTGGATTCATAGTCATACTATTGTAGTACTTGAGGGCAATTGTAGGTAGACTACTCTTTACTGCAACAGAAAACTCAAGAAAAAAGTGGCTTCAGCAGAGGGCATTTTATTCTCTCATGTAAGAGTAAAGCTGAGTTGAGCAGTTAAGGGATTGGTTAGCAACTGACGTCAAGGACCAAGCATCTTTATGTGTCTTTCTCTGCCAACCTTAGCATGTTGGCTTAGTTCAAGGGCTTATTTCCTCAAAGCCACAATCTGGGTGTGGTGGTTTTACAAATCACAGATAGACACAACAAAGCCTTGCTGAAGAAGTGAGAGGGATGTTTTCTTTTGTGCATCCCTTTTTATTTGAGAGATCCTTTTTCTTTCTCTTTTTTGAATTTATATTCCTTTTTGAGAGGGAGAGTATGAGTGGGGGAGGGGCAGAGGATCTGAAGTGGGCTCTGCACTGACAGTAGTGAGCCCAATGTGGGGCTCAAACTCATGACCCACAAGATCATGACCTGAGCTGAAGTTGGATGCTTAACTAACTGAGCCACCCAGGTGCCCTTGAGAGATCCTTTTTCAAAATGTCCTCCAGAAAACATCCTCTGATGTTGTGTTGGCCATGATTGACACACGCCCACAGCTTACTTTAGGGGAGATGAGGCAGAGGAAAGGCAAACCGTGTCAGCAAAGAGGGGACTGCCGGGTAAGGGTTGTGGGGTCAGCTGCCAGTCTCCCCCAGCCAGCCTGCATGGGTCTTATTGTAGGCCACCTAATTCCACAGATAATAATATATAATAACTGTCATTTGTCCCGTATTGATTATGTGTTGGGTACTCTGCAGTGTTCTGTTTTTACTTTTGGCAACAGCCCTTCTAGGTAGGTGGTATTGTTCTCATTTACTGATAAGGAAACTGAGTGGCATGTGGGTGACTTGGTTTGTTAGAGTCTGAGAGATTCAATCTTATTGAATCGTACTCAGTCTCAGGATTGAGAGAGGCTTTAGCCCAGCATCACCCCGTCCTCCAAAGGTGCCCGCCCCCACCTCCCAACATCCCTGCCAAGTGGCTTTGGAGCCAACTTGCAGGGACTGACGTTTCCTGACTCCTGGGCCAATGTTCTTTTCAGTCTGCATCACTGGTAGACTAAAGACCTGTCATGGGATGGAGGAGAACTCCTGGTTTTCTTCTGTGGTCTCCCCCTCCTCCCAATCCCAGGGAAGGATCTTTTATAGGTGCTGGCTCTGGTACTAGTGACGTCATGGCGGCTAACATTGTAGGGCATGCTGAAATCCATTAGCGGGTGTTCACGTCCCCTCATGAGTGAAGTGGGGGCCATGTGAAAAGTGAGTTTGGCCTCCCCAACTTCCTCAGGCCCAGGACTCTGCCAGGTATTGCTATTTTCTATTTGCTAAATGTTAGTTGAAACAAAGGGCTGTTTTGTTAGGTTTGTGTTTCCCTATGGAAAAGATTACTTTAGGCACATTTTAGAGAATGCTTTTAAAAAGAATCTCGTGTAAGTTGAAAACATAAGGAAAGAAAGCAAACGTCTTGATGGCTTTTTATTACAATAAAAATTGTAGTGAAAGCTCTCTCAACTTCCTCCCTTCTTCCATCCTACTAAACAAACCTTTGTCTGCGCGAGGAGGATTATGTTTAAACAACAGGAGCATAGATGGGGAAATGGTGGTATTTGGGGGGCCTGGTACTGGAAAGGTCACCACCAGTGACATTTTCTGAGCATTTGTTAAAATTAAAGAGGTGCTTCAAGAGTAAGAGTTTGCTATTGGTGGTAGTGGGAAGTGATTACCCATATATCCAATAGGAAAACGTTCTGAATCTGTAACATGAGATTTTGAGGAATAGGAGGGTAGAGAAAGCAAAATTAAAGCAGTGAAAAGAGTTTGTTTTTGGAAAAATGATTTTAGTGTTCAATCGCCCTCCTCAAATGCCTTTAAATTTGCCTTACCTTTTTTGACTAAGAAAAAAAGTCTCTTCTAGAGATGTGCCAATTACGGGAAATGTTCCCTTTCCACATTCTCCATTGAATGTTGGTGATTGGTAGGTGATTCTTGGCATCAATGGCTCTGCTGAAGTCCTAGATGTCAGTGACTTGGGACCCATCTCTGGAAGAGATGATGTAGGCAGCCCTTTGGTGATCAGGACCCTGACTGTTTCTTTCCATGGTGCCTAGAGCAGGCAAGAAAAGGGCAAGTCTCGATGCGTACTATCAAATGTAGCAGCCACTAGCTACACATACTATTCATCACTTGACATGTGGCAAATTGAAATGTGCCGTAAGTGTAAAATACGCACTGAAAATTAGCCAAAAAGAGAATGCAAAGTAGCTCATCATTGCTCTTTTATTTTCATTACATGTTGAAACGATAATATATTAGTTTAAATAAAATACATTATTAAAACTGCTGTTCACTTGTGTGTGTGTGTGTGTGTGTGTGTGTGTGTGTGTGTGTGTGTGACTTACTAGAAAATTTTGAACAATCTCTGTGGCTCATTTCTCTACTGGACAGCACCCGTCTAGATCAGGGTTCCCAGTATGGCCCACTGCCTATTTTTATAAACAGTTTTATTGGCACACAGCCATGCCCATTTGTTTCCATGCTGTCTGTGGTTGTTTGCATGCGAGTCTCCATGCTGTCTGTGGCTGTTTGCATGCGAGTCTCCATGCTGTCTGTGGCTGTTTGCATGCGAGTCTCCATGCTGTCTGTGGCTGTTTGCATGCTACAGTGGCAGAGATGACTAGTTGCAATGGAGGCTGTATTGCTCACAGAGCATAAAGTATCTATTATCTGAAGCTTTGCAGAAAAAGGTTGCTGAACTCTGGTTGAAAGGATTCTGGAAGACATAGCAGGACCTAAAAGCAGTCCAGGAAGTCCTGATACTTCCTCTGTGATTCACTCCTGTAGGCAAAGAGAGAGAACCAAGGATTCCCCTGGTGTCTTGGAGGTGCTTCAGGCATGTGCTCCCTTTTATCACCAGCCTCTTCTCTCTAAACAAGTTGTAAACCTCAGCCCCAGCACATTGCTATGAGAAATCTGGAAAGAGTGACTGTAGAGCCAGAAAATTGACTACGGATAGAGGGCAGGATTGGAACCCTTTACCATCCAGTGGAGGAGTGTGGAACCATTGGGGCTGATTGCTGCATTTCTCAATATTTTCCATTAGGTACAGAGTTATGGCTGATAAGTAGGGACAACTGTATAAAGTTACTTCAGAGGCTTGCATACCTGCCCTAATGAGCAGCCCTCATATACTTTAACAGTTGGGGATCTCAAAGATATTTTAGACCTAAGAACTGGGTCAACAAGAAGTTATTTCAAGGAGTCGTGTAATCTTAACACCTTCATTGTCAGGTGACACCTTGAGAGAGGAGTTTTTAGTGATTAAGTGTAAGCTGTGGAGAATGGAAAAGACTGAAAAGGAGAGATGGAACCCAAGGACAGATGACACAAGAGGCCAGAGTTGACCTTACTTACATCATAGCCTTCTCTGGAGACTGACCTGTGAGCAAGGGCCATGTGAGGGTAACAGGGTCTTTGTTCCAGAGTGCAAATTGTCATGACATTTCCTTAAAAAGCCCTTTTCACTTTCTTTCTCCTGAACAAATGCATTTCCTCGAACAGGACCCTGAATCTGAATCAGCTTCACCACAAATTTGGGGTGGTATTAATGCCTTCTAGCACAGAGCAAAATGTGTCACAGTGAATGGAGTTACAGTATTCAGAATGAATTACAGGACGTTAGGCACGTGATTTACCACCTATAGTAAACAGGGCTTCACACATGGTGTATTTCTGCTGTGTTGGTTAGTTATTAACTGCAAAAAAGGGGAAATTCATTTAGAAGACGTGCCCATTTTTTATGAGGTAAGGCCGCCTGGAGATGCATGGCATTTTAAAGCAAACAAATTCCTGGGAGAGCCCGAGCTTACCACCCAGAAATGTGGCAAGGAATAAAAACATTTACACCAGTTTAATATGAATGGTTGAAAAAAATATCTATTGCACATTGAACATGATATATGAAACCATAACCTACTCTTGTGTAGTAAGCAAGAGAACCATTCACCTAACAGATTACTATTCGAGTTGACATTATTCTGCATCTTTTCGATCTTCTCTTGCCAAGTGCTGGAGACTGTCAAAGAGAAGCCCGCCAGATACATAGGCACTGTTGGCCTGGGGGTTGAGAGCTCATAAGATTCTCGAAGGCAGAGGTTACCCAATGACCCCCGTGCTGCAAACTACAGTGGAAATCAAAGGCTGACAGCCCACATAAACAGAGGCTGCATGTGGAACGTCAAAGTAAAGACAAATAGAGGTGGGACTTTCTGTGTCTCCTGCTCCCTTTCTAGTCTATCAAATGGAGCTTATTTCCTATCTTCTGGTAGAAGAAAAAGTGCCTGGTGGCTTTAGGGGGTCTCAGAAGTGATTCTTGGTTCATTCTTAGATCATAGGTGGGATTTGACCTCCTCAAAAATTAAGGGGTGAGTGTTGTTTAATCCTACCGTGATGTATCTGCCGCATATTAGATATTGAAACTACAAGGAATCTTGGGAGACTTCTTGGTATAACTCTTTGTTCTTTCACAGAAGAAGAAACTGAAGCCTCAGGAAGGTGAATGGATTGCCCAAGATGGTTTAAGTGCAGGGCCGGTCCTGAGAACCCAAATATCTCCAGTCCTGGCCCAGCTCCTTCTCTTCTAACTTGCTGGTTTTCTTTGCACCCAGTCACTAGGAATTGCTGCTTTTTTAAAATTTTTTTTTAAATGTTTATTTATTTCTGAGACAGAGTGAGACAGAGCATAAGTGGGGGAGGGGCAGAGAGAGAGGGAGACACAGAATCTGAAGCAGGCTCCAGCCTCTGAGCTGTCAGCACAGAGCCTGACGCGGGGCTCGAACTCACAAACCATGAGATCATGACCTGAGCTGAAGTCAGTCACTCAACTGACTGAGCCACCCAGGCGCCCCTAAGAATTGCTGCTTTTTAAGGAATAGGGTAATTAGAAATGGCCCCTACTCCTTTGGTTACTTGATTTTCAAGTGGCATCATTATTAAGACACCTTACCAGACTGGCTCAACACTCATAATTTGTTTTATGATGCTGGGCCTGTGGAGCTCTTTGCTGTAAACTATTGTCTTTAAAGTTTTATGATTCAACTTACTCATCACTACTGTGAGTGATAGTAAGGGTTTTGTATCTGGGCAGATTAACACAGTTTGAGCATTTTAGAGAATTAACTTTTACTGTCCATTGCACTTGGTGCCATATTTAAGTAAACTGGAGGGGCCGATCCTTGGAAAAGCAAAAAGAGGTGTTTTTATTTTTTAATTTTTTTAAATGTTTATTTATTCTTGAGAGAGAGACACACAGAGCATGAGCAGGGAAGGGTTAGAGAGAGAGGGAGACACAGAATCTGAAGCAGGCTCCAGGCTCTTCTAAGCTGTCAGCACAGAGCCCCTTGCGGGACTGGAACTCATGAACTGTGAGATGATGACCTGAGCCAAAGTTGGACACTTAACCGACGAGCCACCCAGGAACCCCCAAGAGTTTTTTTGTTTTTGTTTTTGTTTAGTGTGAAATATATGGGCTTTGACATTTCTTTAACTGTTAGACTCCCAAGAATTGTATTCTGATATTTCGTCTGACATCCCCAAACTCCTTAATTTCAGATTGCTGTAGAACTCTCAGTTTGTATTAATTCCATTTCATTTGTGTATTTTATGTATTTAGTGGTCATATTTGAAAAACATCTCTGTGAGTGCTCTGTGTAATTTTGGCAGAAAATTACTTTCTGTGTTTCTGTGATGATCCCTTGAGATCATTTTTGCATAAATCCGGCCTTCTATTTTCAGATACAAATCTGTTGTACAGATGATTCTTCTCAGAAGAAAAGATGCATTTGTAGCTGAAAAATGTAAATTACTTTTCATGGAAAATACCTCTCTGGGCCCCCATTTCCAAAATGTGATGATTGCACATTGCGTGTTTTTTTGTGCGTGCTCAGGAGACTGTTTTCCTTACAATTAGAAAAATCTTGATTGTGTGGCAGAGAGGGTGCGGTGACATGCTGCTTTTGCCACATAGGCAAGTCAGTGGAGGTTCCAGGTGCTGGAGGTGCTGGGGACAACACAAAAGACTAATGCATGTGGCACTTAGCTAAGGGGAAAGGGTTTTGGTTTCCAAGCAGGGGTTTTTGAGAGTATTCTTCACAGAGTAGGTGTGTTAGCAGAGGACCTTTAGAGCTGGGGTCATTTAAATGTCCTTCTTGTCCCCCGCTTGTGGTTCATCCTTGCTTTTGCCATTTAATTCAGGATTCAAAGTTTTATTTGGTGCTTTATGGAAGGGCTTTTGGAAGAGATCCCCAGTGTCTCCATCACAGGTATGAGGAAATAGGGGAGGGTGGCAGGAACGTCCTCTGCTCAGTGCAGGGGTTACTACTTGAGGTACATTGGGGGCACTGCTGTAAAGCAAAGTATAAAATCAACGTACTCAGATTTGTGCCAAAGAAAGACTCGAGTTTGAGAACATTTACATCTGTTTTCAATAATTCCTCGCATATGTTGCAGAATGTACGTTATCCATCTTGTTATCCGGGAAATAACATTTGTTGCAAACAGTTTGCCAATTCGTAATTTTATTGAATTTGTTTATCATGCTGTGGCTTCATATGAGGTCTGAAAGATGGTGATCTTTGGTGTTCCAGCTGTTGTAACATTCTGGGGCCTTAATTCTGGGATGGGCTGGAATTCTTTGGAGGGTTTGGGCTTTCTTAGAACTTCAGTCTGAGAGCTGACTTTGTGGATGGGCCATTATTCTCGGGGAATACAGTAACTTTGCTCACCAACTCCTCAAACCATTTTCATTTCTGGCTTCTAAATACAGCTTTGGGACTGATGTGTTGAATAGCACTCCTTGTGTGCCCTATACAGTCTCCTTTGAAACCTGCCCAGACTCGCAGACTGTTATTGTGTTTGGTCTGAGAGGACAATGCTCCCCACAAAAAGAATCTGCTTCTTTAGAACCATCCCAAACTACTTGAAACCTGGGAACAAGTACATTTTCTTTCGCAGAGAAGCTATGAAATATATTTCTTCCTGCCTCAATATTACCGTTTTCTTAAGTCACTGGTGGATAAAAAGCAAGTTCAACCAGGTCTAATTTTATCATTTTCCTGTTTTCTTTAGCAGGCGTTTTCTTCACTGAGGTTTATATTGTCTTGGCCAAAACTGAGAAGAAAAAAAAAAAAATCGTAACCCTGAAAGCTCTTTCAATCTGAATTATTCCTTAATGTTTTTAATGGTTTATTATAACCACACAAATGTGATCGTGGGGCCATTTGGAAGTTATTGAATTTCCTTGGAGATGAGACTTGGCATTTTCCAAACCAGAGTTTGCTTTTGTGGCCTGGAAGTTGCAAGGCACATATATTTGGAGGGCTAACGATTATTCCCCACCAAGAAGTTTTGTCAACCTGACCTTCTCCACTCTTACGACGCTGCGCACACAGCTGTAATCTCTGCAGAGGAGAGCAAATAAAGTGAAGAAATATAGCAGTACGTGTTATTTTTACATCCTAAAGTAAATTCTCCAGCATTAAGGCCGACGGGGAATTTCCATCCCCGAGTTCTCCTGAATGCTTCTCCACTCTGCTGTTGTCCTCTTGAATCTTTTTATTATAGGTCTTTGAGGGAGGTATTTCTGGTAGTAATTTACTCAGCCAGACAGAGAAGGGAGACGTGGAACTGTGGAAAGATGGGGCTGGAGAGGCCTTTTGTGGTCAGCTGGCTCTGCCATTCAGCCTGCAGGGTTAGCTACTATGGCTGGTCAAGGTGAAGGACTAGTTCAGTTCTACAGAACACTGTGTCACCTAGAGTTCCTGTGATGAGATGACCTCTACCACTAGATTTGAAAGTGAGTCCTGGCAAAACCAGCCTTCTTTGAATGTTGATTGAGCCAAATGGCTTTAGATGGTCGGCTGAGCCCTTTTCATGAAGTGTTGGTATAGGAATCATAGAAATTGAAGGAGGGACTTGGGAGGTCATTCTTTCTAGCTTCCCATCTCAGAGAAGAAATCCGTCTGACACTACCCTTGATGGTTGATCAGTCCCTTGCTTGAATCCTTCAAGGGGTGAGGAGCTAAGTGCTTCAAGCAGCAGCTGGACTGTTGATCAACAGCTTTTGTGGGATCATTCTTCTTTATTTTGACAGTATTGCAGTAGCCTTGCAACTTCTCCTCACTTGTCTCAATTCTGATGTCCAAAGATCTTAAAAAATCACAATTTATTTTTATTTTTTATGTTTATTCTGAGAAAGAGAGTGCTCATGTGAGTGGGGGAGGGGCAGAGGGAGAGAGAGCGAGAGAGAGCACGCGCATCCCAAGCATGTTCCACACTCAGTGTGGAGCCCAACATGGGGCTCAATCCTGCAGCCCTGGGATCATGACCTGAGCTTAAATCAAGAGTTGGATGGTCTTGATTTGTATTTCCCTGATGAGGAGCGATGTTGAGCATCTTTTCATGTGCCTGTTGGCCATCCGGATGTCTTCTTTAGAGAAGTGTCTATTCATGTCTTCTGCCCATTTCTTCACTGGGTTGTTTTTCGAGTGTGGAGTTTGGTGAGCCCTTTATAGATTTTAGATACTAGTCCTTTGTCCGATATGTCATTTGCAAATATCTTTTCCCATTCCGTTGGTTGCCTTTTAGTTTTGTTGGTTGTTTCCTTTGCTGTGCAGAAGCTTTTTATCTTCATAAGGTCCCAGTAGTTCATTTTTGCTTTTAATTCCCTTGCCTTTGGATTGGGATGAGCACTGGGTGTTATATGAAAACCAATTTGACAATAAACTTCATATATTGGAAAAAAAAAAAGAGTTGGATGGTCACCTGAATGAGCCACCCAGGCACCCCTAAAAATCACATTTTAAAGATAAAAATTGAAAGCTTCTAGGATATTAAAAAAGAAAACACACTTGTCCTCATTTATTTTCACTCCGTTCTGGTATTCTGAATCAACCTTCAAGGTCAAGTGTATCCTTTTAAAGGAGAAAATAGATTGATTCCTTTTTTTCCCTTAGAATATGTTGCTAACAGTTTTGAGGCATTCATTAACGATCTTAGCTTTTCCAGGAGAAATAGTCAAATACATTGATCAATTATTCTCTAAGTTCTCTGTTCTTCCATGAGTTCTTTGGGGGGAAAGGATGCTGTCTTGTGGGTGTCACATTGTGATTGGTACCTAGCTCAGCAATTGGCCTGCAAGATAAATGTTTGTTGACTGAATGTTGAATGCATAAATTTTTGAATAAACCAGACCTTTTGTTGCTAAGAGTTGTCTGTTGTATCCCACCTTTTTTTGGTTGCTTCCTCATGAAAAGAATTTTTCTCTGCTGCTGCCTTCAGAAGTGTCTGTTTATCCCATGTTCAAATAAGAGGCTTCTCTCCTTCCAACTCTTCTCACACAGACGTTCTCTGATGAGTTATCATGGGATCCACTTATTTGGTAGTATGGCAGAGTGGGAAGTGTTTTAGGGTTCCAGCCTAGTCACTTACCTGTTTATGAAGTTTACCTGGAAAAATGTGTTCATTCCCTTTTAATGTTCTTTTCAATACCCTCCCTTGAAGGGCTCTTGTGAGAAAATGGTGTGTGAAACCCTAGGAGCCTGCACTTGATTCTTTGTACCTTGCAGATCTTTGTGCTTATCAGGGACCTGGGTCTTGTCTCCAGGGGCCTGCCTTTTGGTGAACTTTGATTCTGAGATCCCATATATACATCATCACATTCTCTCTGGTTGTTTGGATAAATGTGGTGAGCACATAACACAGATTTTCTGGGTAAGTCTCATTTTAAAATATTTTGTCTTTTCCTTAAACTATTGAAATATTTGGAAAATCTAAACATTTGGATACCCAGTTTTAGAATCTCTGAGCTGATCTCTTGCACCTGAAAATAGCACAAGATATGTTGTCTAATGTTTCTTAATTTTAATTGTAAAATACCTCTTTCTGGCACGTCATGGAATACTTGACCAGCACAAGAAAAACAAGGGTTTTGTAGTGATAGTGCAAACAGATGTTGGATCACTAAAGGCATCTTGAAGGGCTTCTCATGTCTCAAGGTCTCTGCCTAGTAGAGTGGTGTAGCAAGAAGATACAGGTTGTTCCTTGCTACCTTCAAGGGCTCTTATTTCTCCATAAGGAACGTCACTTACGGTAGAGGCCGCCTCTGATCCTCTCTTCTCTCCCTGCTGCATTAGTGTGCTTTTGCTGCTGTAACAAATCACCACAAACTTAGTAGGCTAAAACAACACAAGTATGTCCTCTCTCTGTCTCCCAAAGGGTCACATCAACCTCACATAAAAAATGAATTCATCTCATCTCAAGGTCCCCAATGTGTTGACCATTACAATCTCAAGTCCCAAATCTTATCTAAGTCACCACTCAAAAGCATCAGATCTCATGACCTCAGTAATTTTCAGTAGCTATGGGTGAGGCTCTGGCTATAATGGCTATAATCCATTCTGGAGTAGAGTTGCTTTCTGTCTCTGAACCTGTGAAACTAGAAGTAAGTTATCTGCTCCCAAAATACAATGGTGGGATGGACATAGAATACCAGTGTTGGACATTCCATTCAAAGTGGGAAAAAGTGAAAGGAAAAGGAGTCCTCTACCAGAACCAAGCAATTTTTAAATCCAGCAGGCAAGCTCCGTTAGGTTTAAGGTCTGAGCATAATGCTATGTAGCTTGAGGATCTGCCCTCTGGGTCTACAGTTCTACCCTCTTGGGCCTGTGGCTTGGCCCTCTAGGTCATTCTTCCTTTTTTCTTGAAAAGTAGCATGTGTTTACAGCTGAATGGTTTTATCAGCCTGTCTTACCTGACAACATTCTTTCATTTAATCTTTTCTTCCTTGCTTTCAGTCTAAGGTGGCACCATTTATACTGCTATAACAATCACAAACACCTTATGATCTCCCAGGTATGTCATGGGATTCACTCCAGACAGGAGTCCTCTGCAGGTCTTTTCTGGATAACCCTATTTCCATTTCTGGCTTCTGCTGAGCTGGTTGAGGGGGTTCATGAGTCATATGCCTAATCTCTTTGAAGAGCTCCCTATATGAATAGATATTCTGATCTTTAGGTACTTCCGAGGCTCTAGTCAAAGTTGGTCTAGTTACACCTTTGGCCTTCTCTCCAGAGCATCCTTCCTGACAGTGTATCTCCTAATTTGAGTATCTTTTGCAGTCTGAATAGGCTTAGAATTGGCCAAATCATCAAGCTTTAGTTCTTTTTGCCATCACAGTTCGTTCTTCAGTTTATCTTCTTGCATTTCACTATAAAATGTTATTTTTTTTAATGTTTGTTCATTTTTGAAAGAGACAGAGCACAAGCAGGGGTGGGGCAGAGAGAGAGGGGGACACAGAATCTGAAGCAGGCTCTGAGCTGTCAGCACAAAGCCCTTTGCGGGGCTTGAACCCACCAACCGTGAGATCATTCCCTGAGCCAAAGTCTGGCGCTTAACTGACTGAGCCACCCAGGTGCCCCTTCTTCCATTTTACTATAAACAGCAAGAGGAAAGCAGGCTGCAGCTCAGTATTTGCTTGGAAATCTCGTCAGCTAAGTGGCCAACTTTCCTTTGCCTACAAGTTAGGCTTTCCATGTAACTGTAGGACAATTCGGCTCATCTTTCTGCCACTGCATAACAAGGACTGCTTTTCTTTCAGTGTCCTGTGATGTGTTCCTCACTTCCTTTGGAGCTCTCAATAGCACCTTTAACATTTATAATTAGCCCAAAGTCTGTTTTTGATGATTTAGGAATTCTCTAAGGAATATTGGTTTTCATTTCCACACTTCTCGCTTCCAAGTCCTTGCTAATAGAATCATTAATGCCAATATTTCTGGTAACAGGCTGTTTAAGGCAGTCTAATTCTTCTATCATGCTCCTCTGTATCATGAGATTGCAAATCCACTTGCATATTTTTAGATATTTGTCACAGCAGCATCCCTCTTTTAGATACCAAAATCTACATCTGCGTCTATTGTCAATGCAATAAATTACTGCAGACTTTAGTGGCTTGAAAACAACACAAATTAATTATCTTGTAGTTCTGGAGGTCAAAACTTTAAGTATTATAGTTTAAAATTAAGGTGTTGGTGGGACTGTTTCCTTTGGGAGGCTCTGAGCGGGCACTCTGTTTATTTGCCTTTTCCAGCTTTGGTGGCCACCTGTATTACTTGGCTTACAGCCTGTCTCTCCATCTTCAAAGTGTATCACTGTCTTTGCTTTCATCATCATCATAATCATCCCCTTCTTCTCTGACTGTTCCTGTGTGTCTCTTATAAGGATCAGTGTGAAACACTGGGCCCACCTAGAGTAACCCCCTCATGTTGAGATCATTAACCACATCTACAAAGTCCCTTTTCCCCTGCAAGTTAATATTCACAGGTTCTGGGAATGGTGACATGGGAATATTTGGTGTTACTTAGCTGAGTTTGGTTTTTCATACCAGACTGCTGTTCTTTCAGTCCCCCTAGAGTTTAGAAGGTTGATAGACAACATGGGGCAGTGGGACTAATTTTGGAGTCAGGAAAGTTGGGTTTCAGTCTCACTTGGGCTGCTAAAAAGTGGTAGCATTTAAAGCCAGCCATTTTGCTTCTTCATGCCTCAGTTTCATTTGTGAAATGAGGGGGTTAAACTGAGTGATTGCCAAGGCCCTTTAGGGCTCCACCGTTCCAGCTCTTTGGTTCTGGGCTTTCACTGCAATCAAATGCTTCTTGAGAAAGAGGAGATGATGAGTTACAGTTGTCAAAAGTTGGGAAGGAATTAGCCAATTGATACAGCAGTTTGGTGGTGAATTTCAGTTGTGGTGACTGATCAGCTTCCTGTTCTTGCCAGATTGTGGACCTGTTATAGTCAGAACCCGTCAACTCAGAGTAAATCAAACACAGTTGTTCTTAGAAGGTACTTAGATGAAATGAGGAAAAAGAATCATCATGGTCTAATGGGCAAGGTGGTCAGGATGACTTAAATCCTGAAATCTGAGGTCTGAGTAAAGGGTTTCTTCTCTGGGGCAGAAGTTAAGGCTGAGGAAGGATCAGAAGGTATCATAAAGTTTAGTGTCTCCAATTGGAGAAGGCAGGACCCTTGGAGCAAATTTGCATTGGTTTGGCTGATTCTAGTAGCTGCAGAGAAGGCTGCTGCAGCCAACACATGTTACAGAGCTCCAGAGGGCTGGAGGTGGTGTCGGATGCTAAGCCCTCCACAAGTAAAACAGGGAACTTAATTTCATCTGAGGCTTCAAAGAAATCAGGTCACGAAACTTAAGCCCTCGGTCTAGGAGAATTCAGAAGAGGAAATTTATTTTTTTTAGCTTGTCCTCTAGGACTCTGTGCCACTGGGGACTCTTATGCAATATTTCTCTTATTTTTAAAGGGCAATAGATAGGATGATGGGAATATGAAAAGAGGTAACTTTGGTAAGGCTATAGGATTTTCTAAACTGGTCTGCAAGGCTAGTTTAAATCTTTTGTTTTTAGAAAGAGGAGTCTTCTCTGCACTCAGATGAGCACCCAGCCTTTAAGCCTTCATAATTTCATTTGTGTTACTTCCTTTGCTTGGAAATTCTTGCCCGCATATTCACGTACTAACAGACTTCAAGGACTGGTTCTAGTACCATTTATAGATGCAGCCTCTTAATTTCTCTACTTCGAAATGATCCTTTCTTTTTCTTAAACTTCTGTTGGATTTGTGGTCTTTAACTTTTTAATGCCATTGGCCATGGTAGGTATTTCAATATATTTTTCTCTCCCAGCCACATTATATTGTCATTGAGGAATTTATTCATCTTTTCATCTGTTATAGCACCTAAAGCAGGAAGAGGGGTTAACTAATATGTGTGGAAAGAGTAAATTACAATCTAACTTCACACTTAAGCATAAACTTATTGGATATATAAGATCTAATGAATGAGTATGTGTGGATATCTGTACTGAAATACTGCTATTGATATCCATATAGAGATGATTTAGTGCCTCAATAGAGACAGTGTGAGAGACATAAGGGAAATATAAATGAGATCCCAGGCCTTAGATCATATTCTAATTGTAGAGAGGACATAGCAAAATAGCAGTGAGGAATAGTGCTGGGTGTACCTAAATTGTGTGGCACAGATGACCACCCCTGTGCTTAAAAGAGAATAATCTCTGTTCTGGCATAGTTGGGGAGATCTTTATGGAGGAGCTGGATTTTGAGTGGATTCTTGTTGGATATTTTCATCAAACACTTCCAGGTTTGAAGGTTTTTTTAAAAATGTGAAGCATTTTCATGTTTGCCTGCATGACCATAGTTGTATCTTTAGTGTTGGCTGTTAATAAAATAGAATGGATAGAGAGTGGTAAAAGTTTAAGATTAATTTACACATATGTGTAATATATGTTTTTAATTCTGTCTCCAACCAAGCTTGTGGCAAGTATGGATTTGAGAGCTCAAGAGTTCTGAGGCTCCTTGGTAGACTGGGGTCCTCAGGAAACCTGTGAAGTAGAACCTTAATAAATACTTGTATAATATTGATGGATTTCTGGTTAAGATTTCTTGATTTTTATGCTTTTTTCTTAACTGTGTCTACTAAGGTTTAGCTTCTTTGTTGTTGAGTAGATATGTCCTAAAAGCTTTTTGTACCTGATTCCAGGAGCCTTTATTTATTTATTTATTTATTTATTTATTTATTTATTTATTTATTTATTTTCCAACTATATTGAGATATATTAACAATTCAGTTAATAAAGTATACTAAAAAAACCACAGTCACTAATGGAGGCATTTAACAAAGGTTAGCGGTGGGAGATACAACACAATTTGTGATTAGTGGATGAATGAAAACTTTTCCTTTCCAAATGTTCATAATGTTATCAGGAAGGGGAAAAACCAGAAACCACAATGATTAAAACTGGTGATATGACAATGTGGCTTTATTGAATATATAACATGATTCTTTTATTTGTAAAGTGTCTTGCCATGCATGCTGAGTCAAATGTAATACAAATACTAATACAAAATTCAGCATTGTAAATACAGACAAAAATGTCTTGTCTTATGAAATAGAACTTAAACTGATTTCCAATGACTGAATATTTAATATAAAGGAAATAACTTATTGCTTTTTTTTTGCTTTTCATGTTCCTGATGAAATGATAATAAAAACAATCACTTGAAAATAAATTCTGAAAGATTATTTCTTAACATATTATAATAACTTTGCTATTTTGAACTCTTAGATTCTAGCCAGCTTGACCTGATTTATGTGGGTCATTCAAATGGTGAGTTCAGGTGTTTCTGGGATGAAAAAGTTGAGACTTTTGGTTTAGCTGAAGTATCTGAGTTTGTGATAATCTAAATATTACCTTTTTTGTCAAAACTGGTGAGCACCTTGACTTTCTTCTGGAAAACTGTAGAGAAATACTACTCAGCTTAACACATATTTATTTCCTTTTCTCTGATCTAATATGTTTTAAACATTCTTGGTAATACAAAGAGCAATTGCTGATTTCATGCCAGCTTGTTGGTTGAAAGTCCTACCCCGTGAAGAGTAAAGGCATATATTTAAATACCATGCTGTGTGATAGAGATTCTAAGAGTGGTAGCTAATTAGAGATGAGAGAAGATCCGTTGGCTGAGACAGGATTCTCTAGGTGGGGTACAGCCAGTGGCACTCTGACACCAAAGATTGTGGGCAGGCTCTCCCAGCATGCCCTCTTTAGTGCCATGGCAGGTGGGCGTGGAAATACAGTGGATGGCCTGCTGAGGTTTCTGGGGGAGGCAAAGGGAAGGGGAAAAAATCCTCCAGGCCTATCCTTCACTTAGCTTTTTATTTTTAACAAATGAAAAATACGTAGAGCAGTTGTCATTTGTTAAAGTGTAGCAGAAAGAGCGAAACAGGCCAGTGGAGGCTTCATCAAGAACGCTCATTCAGAATGATGAATGTGGCTAAACACACATTTGTTCGTAAAACTTGCAGAGTGGCTGAGCATCATTAAGCATGAGAAATAGGTGCAGCATGCTGAGAAGAGAGTGGAGCAAACAGATGTTGTGAATTTTCACAGGCATCCTTCATCCACCAGTCCATCATTAATATAGTTGAAGGTGATCCTTTCTTTTTATTTAATAAGCACAAACAAAGTGCATGTGCTATGATTCTGCTGAACACACTTCTTTTTTTCCATAGAAGTAAGGGCATGCAAAGATGGGGAGGGTGTGGAGACAAATCAACTCTCTGGGCACCCTTAGCGTGCTATCAGCCTTGGGGCTACAGCTAGAGTAGGGTACCTTTATTTTTCTTTCATTTGTTCTGAGCTAACTCTAATGGCTCACTCACCCTGCCTGTGATCTAGCAGACTGTCTCGATCTGCTGGAGAGAGAAAAGATTTATGGCTTTTGACCTTGATCCTTTCTAATTCTCCTTTCTTCAGATGTGTCCAGCTTTTGTAGTGATACATTACAATTTGTTTTCTGAAATCAGTTGGCCAGAAACTTCTTTTTATCCCTTATTGGCAAAACTTCATCAACTCTACCTGTTTTGTCCACTTCTACTTCTTTCCCTTCCTTCTCTTCCCTTTCTCTTTTTGGGCTTTTGAGAGCATAGGTCTTGGCCTTCACATACTTAAAGGCTGTTCCTCTGCCTCTGTGAATAGTCCAGGTTGCTGATCTCAATCCCTCAGCCCCTTGTCTCCCACCAGAAAACGGGGAGCTTGCTTTTAGGGTCTGTTAAATGAAAATAGTAATGCCTTCTTCCCAAGTAAAAGTATTTTGGGAACTCTGAAAAGCATTCTACAGTTATTTCAAATGTTGATTTATGATTAATTGACAGTGAGTTCTCTTTATGGAGTTTTCCCTTAGGAGTTATCATATACTGTAATTAAATCCCTGAGGTTTACTTGTCTTGAGCTTTACATTTAGTGCCAGAGATACTGGGTCTGTGAATTACTGTCTGTTTCATTGCTTGTGTTGTGTGTGCATGCTTACATATGTATGTATCTATTCATATTTAGATCATACTAGATGGGGAAAAAATAGTACAAGGCACTGACACTCGAATACAGACCTAGGGACAGGATACTGCTTACTAGTAATGAACTATGAAAAATAACATACAGTTTTACAGTTGTCCCTTCTTTATAGAAACTATGTATTACTAAAACCTATAATACCTTGAAGCAAAAGTAAGGAACTCTGTAGTAAGTCATTTTAGAAGATATCTACCGGTAACCTCCTAAGTGTTTTACTTGTTAAATGCATGTTTCAACCACTGTTGGCTGTCTTCATTTGTTAAGTTTAAGTGTTAATTTGTGTGGTAAAGATCTACTTCTCTATCAGAGGACGTATTTTGTATTGTAAATACTCACATTGCCAAGGCTTTATGACAACCCTCATATAATCCCTAGCTCTGGGGGTCATGTTCAGCATAGTTCGTAGACAACGATGCTGGAGATTCAGTTCCAAGTAATGAGAAGCATTGTTTTAGCTAACACTGAGTCCATGTTCTTTTTAAAAGTAACACACTTAGTTCCTGAAGCCTTACCAATGTGACAAAATAATGCGTGGTGACTGTTTTAATCCTCTCCTTCTGTGGGGCCCCCTAACTCCCCAGTGCAGCATATGCATCCTTGGAAACTTTGAGTAACCCTGGATTTCCTACAGTTTATTATTGCACATAAATGTAACCTGAGATTTGGAATGCTGTGTTCTGTCTGTGTGAACGATTGCCTTCTGGAAGAACATACCCACAACATAGACTTGAACCAATCCTGGGAACTCAGGTCGTGGGTTGTGGTTGCCACATGCTGCTGCCCAAACTTTGAGAACCCTGCTGTTCCCTCTGGCTTTGTGGGCACTAGGCCAAATGCACAGGGAGGTGGGAGCGTATGTAGAGACTTTGGGTACTATGCTTTGACTTCTTGCTTCATACCCTTTAAAACCCAAAGACTTGCCTGTCAGTGAGGTTCAGTGGTAACTTAGTTCCATCCCAAGTGATTATCATTCAGGGACTTTGAGATCCAAGGCCCCTGCAGGTTATCAGTGTACAGACAAGAGACAGGTAAAGTTGGCCTTGGCCCTTTTTGGTAACCTGCATGGTATAAGAGAAAATGTGTTTATTGGAATGCATGGTAATTTCTCCTGGTGCCTCTAGAGGAGTGAGGGCTTGCTGTTCCAGAATTGATCTTGTCTCCCCTCCTTGGTCATGTTAGCCCCTAGGTGTAGTGTACCTAGTCCTGGGCTTGGAAGCTGTTAGGTAAGTCCTGTTATGCCTCTGCCTTGGTTTCTTCATTGGTAACATGGGAATAATGGGACCAAACTCATAGTGTGTTGAGAGGGTTAAATTTAAAATTCCTCAGTTATTTAGATACTCACATTTTTTCTGAATCTTTCTCAAGCATGAGTTGAAGATATTCTCTATGCCCAGCATTGTAAAGAAAACAATTGAAATTCTAGGGATGTTAATAAAGAGTGGTTTTGCTATAAGTCAGGAGCTGGCAAACTGTGGCCTGCTGCCTCTTGTCATATGCCTGTGAGCTAAAAATAGTTTTTAAATTTGTAAGTAGCGTGAAAAATCAAAAGAAGAATAATACTTTGTGATACATGAAAATTACATGAAATTCAGGTCTCCGTGTCCAGAATAAATTCTACTCTTGTCATTATTAGATGTGTGTTATGAAAATTTATACTCGATTATTACACTATTTTGAATTTCATCAGAAAAAATTAAGGGGAAAACATTTTTTCTGTTATTAATGCCTTCATAATATCCTTGACTTTATTGTTTGTCCCACAAAACCTAAAATATTTACTATCTGGCCCTTTACAGGAAATGTTTGCTAACGCCTGATGTAGGTCATTCCACATTTTTGCTAGATGAGTGGTTTTCAAACTGTGGCTATTGATTCATTATTTGCCTTGAAATTAGTTTAGAGGGTTGCAAATGTCATTTTTAAATAGGTGAAATCAACCAGAATAAAAAAAGAGAAACTCTCAGAGTACCTTACACGTGGTAGGGTTAATTATTGCCTTATGAAATGTTTTTTTCCAGAGGGATGTGTTGAGTGTGTGTGTGTGTGTGTGTGTGTGTGTGTGTGTGTGTGTACACACATACGGTGAGTCATCATGTTAAATAAAAAGTGAATCATGGTCACATAGTTGGAAAGCCACAAGGCTAGACTGTAAACTCCACGAAGGCAGAGAGCCTCTCTTTGTTTCCTTGGGCCTGACATAATGCCTGGAAAAAACAGGCTTTTGTAAGTGTGTGGAGATTATGAATGAATGAGTTCAGGGGAGAAATAAAGGCAAGATGACTGACCATTTTGCACCCAGCTACTAGATAAGTTCAGGAGATCTCTTCCTGCTAAGTGGAGCAAGCAGCAACTCTGTGCAGGCTGTGTCCTGGAGTAAGGATATACTGGATCCCTGGGTGGGCAAATAGTGTTTTCTTTATAATAAAGAAAGCAGGATTTATATAGGAAGCAGGGTTTGAGCATCATACCAAAGGATAGACATACCATGTGATGAGTGTGCTGTATAAAAGGGGAACGAACAGTCACTGGACCAGGAATCCTGATTTCAGGTGTCTGTTCTGTCCTGAACACTGTGAAACTTGGACTTAGTTTCCCATGCATCTCTGTCACTTCCTCCAACCCAGCGGAAGTGAGGATGGTGGTCATGGCCATTGTACACCTCAGCTGTGAGGATCAGATAGGGGAATGTGTAGGAGAGTGCCCTGAGAGTATAGATTCTCATTCAGAGGCAGTACTCATTATTCTACCCCGTTAAAATCTATCAGTCCTCTGCTTTGGGCGGGGCATGCGCTAGGAACAATGGGAACTAGAAGTTCCAGTAGAAGTTCAGAAGTTGCTATTAATCTTTTCACTAGTTTAACAGCAAGGACTGTAAGGTTCTTATAAGGTCCTTGAGGTAAGAACACTATCGTCCTCATAGTTAAATTGGTAAAAAGACCAGTAACAATGAAAGTTGTAAAATACCACAGCAGAGGAGATATCACAGGCCATGAATACCTGGGGAAATGTTCCGACTCTGAAAGAGGAGGTGAGTGTTCTGGGTGCAGGTGGGGAGCGGAGGTGGAGGAGAGGTGTGTGATTCTCAGGTAAAAGGGAAGGCCCAGCCGGGTGGCGGTAGTGGCAGCAAGAAGGGGAAGCCCCTGTCGATGAAAAAGTCCCTTCTGAGTAAGTGGCTCCCTGGGCTAATTGGTACATTACTCTCTGTGATGGGCCTGATGGTGCTGAGGTAACAAAATGAAAAATCAAATGAGAAATGGAACCTGGGAGTCTAAAAAGTTAGTAAATTTTGACATTAGAAATATAATCAAATTTCACCAATGCTTTTCTGTAGTGACAGCCAAATCCATCCGTGTCAGAGCAACAGCCTATGGTATGTGGTTTCATGTGGCTTTTCTTCCCCTTTTCTCTTTTCCTTTTGCAAAATCAGCATTAGGCTATTTGGAGGACAGGCAAGAACTATTATGTTAAATTGTGCTACCTACAACTTAAGCTTCTGTCTTTGCTAAAGCTGCCAGTTTTTATAAACAACAGAAGACAGAAAGGGTTTACTAAGAATAATGTTGAAGCCCAAAAGAATCCTACAGCCTATAAATCTTAATAGAGGTTCTGAGATTCCAGCAGGCTGGATGTGTCTCTTTTACCCAGGCTCACTCCATCTTGGCTCCCCTGTGATGACTCCAATTTTCTCGAAACACAGGCACGGTGCCTTGAATTTACTTGTGGCACTATTTGCCTACAAACAGGAATACATGCATATAACCTATGCAAATCAATAAAAACATGTCAAGACCCCTTAGATCGCACTACTCTTCTAAAATGCAATTTATCTTGCTGCAAATGAGAGTAAGGGGCTAGGTAACAAATAGCGTCTGATCATTTAACTAGCACCTGTTGTCAATGCATTTGAAAACCACATTTTTCATTTGACATACAGTAAATTGCATTTTCATATATATCGAATGGAAAAGGGAGTTGGGATGTACATATGCAGCCCTTTATGAATTTTATGAACAATGGATATTTCAGAGCTGTATGTTTAAAAGGGTCACGTCCAATGCTGCAAATCTATTTGTTCTTTCCTGCGTTGGTTGTGAACACACCATACTTTTCTTATGGCTGGGTGTTGAAGCGCACCACCGCTGAAAGTATAATTATAACATTCATGTTAGGTGAAGGACAATTACTATAATTTTTGTATAAAATTGAATATAACTTAAGTGTGTAAATGTGAAATATTTTTTAAAAAGTTTCTCAGAGGAAAACTGCTTTTTATAAATTACATTTTTCAGTCAATCCCTTTATTGGCTTAATTTATGAGGGTTTTTTTGTTTGTTTTGTTTTTGTTTTAAATGCCATATTTTGTTTGCAGATGGGTGGCTGTTGTACAAATCCAACAACACTTAGGCTTATCAGCAACAATGGTTTTCACATTAGTGAGCATGGTTTGGCAATATTACTTGACATCTGGAACAAGCTATATTATACCAGACATATCAAGTATAACTGAATGGATCATTTCACTGGCATTTGTTTCAAAAACTCCCACTCTTCAGCTTTTGCCTGGCTGTCATGATACGACGGCAGTGAGTCCCGTGTTCCCCCAGCTTCTGTGCCTCTCATTTGCCTTTGACAGTCCCATGTGTACTTCCTATCTTGAGTTGAGCATTTTGTAATAGTGGCCGTGAGGCTGTGTTGTTGCATTTGTCTGCCTCCCTGGCCCCCCCAACCTCTCTGTCTCTGTCTCTCTCTTTTTTTTTTTTTGCCATGTTACCAGGCAGCTGTGAAGGTCAGGGGCATTGTGACCACTTTAGCCAAGAATCAGGCTGTCATGTATGCTTTGCTCTTGTTTTGAGTTCTTGATTGTGTGCCCCCTGGCATGTCTACATTTTTGGGTAACCGAGTCACAGGGAGACTTGCTTTGTTGAATTTCGTGTAACTTGGATAGAGAGAAGAAAAACCGGGAAAGGGCCCTCTGGGTTACATCCATAAATAAAAGAACCACATGGGGGCAGAGAGGGAAGAAGTTGGAAATATAAGGAAATGGTAATAGAAGGTTAACACTTAAAAATCTCTATCTGTGTAGTTGGGGTACATTTTGGGGTGGACAGTCACAACTTGCAGGGTGAGACTACCCCCAAAATTTCATATCATCACTGCTACTGATTTACCTTATGGCTCATGGGAAGGAATTCACCTCCTGGGACGTCAAATGCCAAGGGTACTTTCTAAATAAGAATGCATTTCCTTCATGTAGTAATGCTGTTGCAGCTGCTATTCGTGTCATGTTTTTATTTATTTGTCTTGGGTGAGAGCTGCTTTCTTCAAACTCAGCAAGGTACAAACAGGCCCACCTAGCTTACTGAGTAGATTCACACTAACTATTCAAATTAATTAAAGGGAAAGAGAGACTTATTAAGTCAAGTGAATAAAGAGCAAATCTCAAATAAAAGGCAAAAATCAAATAATAAGAAAAGTAATGTTTTAGTCCTGTTTGCATGGAATTTGGTAAAACTTTTTTTTATCAACACAGGCCTGAAAGTTGAGGATTGAGGCTAACAAGGTGTTTATTATCTGCACCAATGTCACTGGAAGGAACTGCCCATGGTGGTCTCATTCTTGGAAACAGAGAAGCAGCTTCAGCCCTTTTAACATTGCCTTTTAGGTTAGCTGGGGAGAGATACGTTCATTCATTCAGTCTTCCCTTCAACAAATATTTCTTGGTCATCGAATGTTATTGAAAGCACTATATTAAGTGTGGAATAGAGGCAGAGCCAACAATAAATGATAACAGCAATAGAAACCAAAGGATTTAAAAATCCCACTTAAAGCTGCATCAAGAAGAATAAAGTACTGGGGTGCCTGGGTGGCTCAGTCAGTTGAGCCTCTGACTTCAGCTCAGGTCATGATCTCATGGTCCGTGAGTTCGAACCCTGCGTTGGGCTTTGTGCTGACAGCTCAGAGCCTGGAGCCCACTTTGGATTCTGTGTCTCCCTCTCTCTCTGCCCCTCTCCCACTCATGCGCGCTCTCTCTCTCTCTCTCTCTCTCTCTCTTTCTCAAAAGTAAATAAATATTAAAAAAATTAAAAGAAGAATAAAGTACTTAGGAATAAACTTAACCAAGAAGGTGAAAGACCTGTACCCTGAAAATTACACAAATGTCCTAAAAGAAATGAGAGAAGATAAAATAAATGGAGAGACCTCCTGTGTTGGTAGACTGGAAGACTTAAAATTATTAAAATGTTCATGTTATTCAAAGCAATCTGTAGATTCAGTATAATTTCTATCAAAACCCCAATGACATTTTTTTTGCAGAAATACAAAGAACCATCTTAAATTCATCTGGAATCTCAAGGGACCCTGAATAGCCAAACCAATTTTGAGAAAGAACTAAGTTGGAGACCTCACTGCTTGGTTTCAAAACATACTGCAGAGCAAAGGTAATGAGGGTAGTGTGGTGCTGGCTCAAAGACAGGTGTATACACCATTGGAATAGAATAGAGAGCACGACCCTTGTGTATATGGTCAAGTTATTTTTCACAAGGGTGTCAGATTACACAATGGGGAAAAGACAGTCTCTTCGACAAGTGGTGTTGGCAAAACTGGACATGCACATGCAAAAGAACAAAGTTGCGCTTTTATGTTGGATTAAAGACCTAAAAGTAAATTCCTAGCAAAATTAGAAATGGAATTACTTTATTATTCAACCATCTCACTTTTGGCTTTATACCCAAAAGAATTCAAAGCAGGATCCCAAAGGGAGATATTTGCACCTACATGTACATTGTAGCATTATTCAAAACAGCCAAGAGGTAAAAGCAACCCAGGTCTCCACTGACAGATGAATGGTATATGCAAAGAATTCTATGCATAGCATTGGATATCATGCAGCACTAACCAGAGAGGAAATTCTGTTACATGCTACATGAATGAGCCTTGCAGATATTATGATAAGCCAAATAAGCTGGTCACAGAAGGACATGTACTGTATGATTCTACTCATATGAAGTATCTAAAGAAGTCAAAATCATAGAAACAAAGGAGCAAGGTGGTTGCTAAGGACTGGGGAGAGGAAAACGAAGGAGATTTCGTGCTTAGTGGGTACAGAGATTGAGTTTGGCAAGATAAAAAAGTTCTAGACATCTATGTGACTATCCTTAGCACTACTGAATTGTACAATTAAATGTTTGCAATGGTAAATTTAATGTTACGTGTTGTTGCCACAATAAAAATCAACGCCACCAAAGTAAATGTTGGTCCCTACCCTCAGGGGATCTTGGAATCCAGTCAAAATGTCATTTTAGCTTATTTGTAGTTGAAATTACTATAGGCAGAGAATGGCCAGGGAAGGCTTCCTGGAGGAAGTAAGTCTTGAGTTTTGGTAGTTGAAGCCCCTACTCTACTTGTTAGGTCTTTTTCACCTTGTGGCTGTTGGTAAAGTGATTTATGTTTCATAATATGTCACTGAAGTAGAGTGTGAGTTTTCTTTGGGAGTAATGCTTTACTGGCTAAATTAGCTGCTTTCTACTCAACGTCCCTATTTATTCAGCAGGCCTACAAATTTGCTTTTGTCATTCTGAGACCCACTGATGGGATCCAATGCTAGGTATCCAGGCCGAGCCACCTCATATCCTGCCTGCTTCTTTACATGTTTTCATATACATCTACCTATTTACTTTACAATTCCAAAGGAGAACTAGGCTCATAAATCTTCAGGATACCCCCAAATGAATTATAATTTTACTCACTAGAGTTGTTACCTTAATGCCTCTCTAATTATCTCGTGTACTTAGACTTCAGATACTGGGTAGGAAAAGTGAATGCGGTATTGACAACAAGCTGCATTTCTCTTCTGTTTAAGTTCATCTGCCTCAGATACCTTCATAGATCCATTCTTGCTCTTGACCTGCTTTTCTGTCTATCACAGGAGGCTGTCACCTGCAGGAGCATTTCCCAAGTTCTCATCGGGTGGCTTCCTTTTTGGTTTCACTAATGGGAGACCCTGGAAGGAGACTGGATGGTGGGAAGAAGGGACAAGCCAGGGTACTTCTCCCCACTCTGCCTCTGCTGGCTACTCTGTCAGGGGCTGAATCTCTGCTGTGGCTCCAATTCCTATGGGATGTGGCCCACCAGGGTTCTCCCTTTAATGGGAGACCTTGTCCCAGCCCTCTGCTGTCTCTTCAGCCTGAGGGTGGTTGTGGTTTCTTGCTGTTGCTTCTCCATCATTTGTATATCCAATTCCCTGCATTAAATTCCTTCTGTTGTAAATATTTAGAAACAGCCAGCTCCTTTTTTTCTAGGTTTGACCCTGAGGGATAATGGTTCTTTTGTGTCTGAGGACTTCTTGGCAGTCCATGGGCCTTCCAGGAGCTCTACACAGTTTGGTCATGTAAAAACCCATACATACACTGAAGGAAATCAATGTTGGAAACTAACAGCATCAGATTTGATGTGGCCACACATTTCAATATCATTTACAGGAAGATGGTGTTTGCTGTGTCTGTAGCCAGAAGCAAAAGCAATTGATGAGAGTGTGAAGGTGAACTGGTTTGTGTTTCATGAGTCTTATTTTACTTGTGGTGGCATATAAATTGTGAAACTGGGTGAAAATAAGTGCTGGAGTCCCAGAATTTATTTTAGATCATCAATATGATAAACATGGTGTCTTCCCGTTAAAGAAACCCCCATAGTCGTAATTCCGCATGGTTACTCCATCCAGTTTAATAAGGCCATATTTATTATATGAGCACCTTGATAGTCTGGCGTCATGCTAGAAACAAACTACAAGGAGAGCCTGGTCAAAGCTAAAAAGTGGTGTTTGGGTTGGGAATAGAAAGATTAAAAACTCATCTATAGATTACATTGATATTAGTCTGTAGCCATTTTTGCATCTTACTTGAGATTAAAAAAAAGTATAGAAGGATTGTTAGGAAAATTGCAAATGGCAGAGCGTTTTATTTTAGGAGCCTTATATTCCCTTTGGGTTATATTGGAACTGCCCCAACAAGCTGGCAAGTCCTTAATAGCATCAGGAGTTGGGCATTCCCATTCAAACTTAAAAGTGTTGAAAAATTGATATTATTTTCTACTTTCTTTATTCCCCTCCTTGGTTTTTAAGTTGCCAAAAAATACTGTATGGGTAAGAAACTAGTGTTTTCCAATTGCTCATGTACTACCATCTAGTTTTCTTAAGGGGTAAACTTTGGATGGAGAGAATAACTGTTGAACGGTATAGAAAACATTAAAGTCAAAGCAACAACATAATGAACAATATTGACTCAGCAGATACATGGGGTCCTGGTGTTTAGCAGCTAAGAAATCACTCTGTTCCTACTCTCATGGGGCTTATAATCCCCTGAAGAGTGCAATTAGGATGATAACCATGCAAAGTTCCAGAGGCTTTGAGAGCAGGGAAAGGTATCTAGTTAGATCTGGTGAGCTGATATTTGAAAGACAAGAGGAGTTTACTTGGTGTGGATATCAAGACAAAGGAATATCTTGGTAAGAGGGACCAGAGTGTCAGGGGCTTCTGGGTGGCTCACTCGGTTAAGCCTCTGACTTCAGCTCAGGTCATGATCTCACAGTTTGTGGGTTTGAGCCCCGTGTCGGGCTCTGTGCTAGCAGCTCAGAGCCTAGAGCCTGCTTCGGATTCTGTGTCTCCCTCTCTCTCTGCCTCTTCCCCACTCATGCTGTGTTTCTGTCTGTCTCAAAAATAAATAAACATAAAAAAAATAAAAAAGAGGGACCAGAGCCAAAGTCCAGAAGCATGAACACCAGATAATATATTGCCTTATGGGAAGTGACATAGAGATATTTTAAAGTTGGATCTTTATAAAAGTAAGGTAACAACCTCTTTTTTTTAATTGTTGTTTTCTTAACCTCACCTAGAAGAGGATAATTTTGGAAGAGGTGGTTGTTCAACATGATTGAATATGATTGGGTGTTATTACTTGCTGATGGGACTTAATTTTCTTGTGTTTAAATGTGATCCATTATCTTGTGTCTAGAACATATTAAAATGACTTTAAAATGAGAAACAAGGCAACTCTGCTTATTTCAGTGCAAACGTACTTGCTTATTGAACTTCACTGAAGGATGCTGGGATATTTGAATACTAAGATTATACAGATGCCCAAATCCCAGGATTATAGGATGAGGACAGCCCTTTGTGATTGTGTGGCTGGTCAGATCACAGTGGTAACTCAGAGTGTATTTTCACTTTTTCTAAGCATTATTCTGTTTTGGTCTTTCTTCCTGGCTTCTTTTTTTTTTTCTTTCTTCTTTCTCTCCTTCTGACTCGAAACTCATCAACTTGCAATGCCCCTGATAAAACCCATTTATAATGCTGACCAAATTTTCTGGCTTCAGCCAGCTGTTCAGTTTTTTCTTGTGGAAGGCCCCAAACTTCTCACTACTTGTTCTGAAGATAAATTAGCGACTTCTAAATAATGCAGTGAACCCTAATTCTCTTTGATTAGTAGCGAGTTAGATGATAGCGACCCATTGAAATTGGCCATCAGCATAAATAATGAGTGAATGAACTGATAAAATGCAAAGTCACCGGCCGTCATAAATCAAATGAAATCCACTTTCTCTGGAAGTCACTGAAATTAGAAGTCCATGCTCCTATTAATTATTTTGCCTTCTGAAGACGACAGTGTTATAAATCAGCCTTGAAAGGCCCTTCACTTAGAAAGCTGAAGGAGTGCGGCTGCCTGCAAATTGCTTTGTGTACGCACCTAATTGTTTCTTAAGTAATCCACCTTTGTAGCATGGCTTTGGGAAGCAAAGAAGGTCCCCTTCCATTGAGATCCATGAATGTGGCCTTAGGAAGGGCCAAAATGGAGAGGGCAAGGATCCACCCCTTTCCTTAGAAAAGATATCCCCAAGGTCCTTATTTTATGGCTCAGACCCCCATCAGGACCAGGCATTGTTGGAGTGGTTTTCTTTGGTGGGATCCAGAAAGCTGGTTGTAGGCCCCAGGCCATTTCATCCTCTGGTCTCAACTCCACTTCCATCCAGGCCTGAGAAGCCAAACTTCACTTGATTTCACTGAAAACCAAGATTTTAAAAACTGGGGAGAAAACAGAGATGGAAAACTTCTTCTCAAGCTCATTTTCAAGAGTTGTTGTAATCTGCATATATTAGTTGCGAAATGACACATAATTTTTGCTAAAAGGTGGGTGGGAAATTACATTCATTTAGGAGCCTGTTTTGCAACAGACATTTAAAAAAGCAACATTCTGTGGAAAAGAGGTTAATTGCATGGTAGGAAATGTTGTAAATTAGTTTTATTTTGGACTGCTCCCTGTCATATCTGAGGTTCTGAAGTTGAGACTACTGATTTAAAAAAAATAAAAATACTCTCCTGGAGGTAGTTGCAGAAATTTGGTCCAGCTTTGACATGTGACCCTGAGTCGTTAGTAAATCTGGACAGAGCTCACAAGGAAATTCTCTGCTTTCCATTGAGTGTGTATGATTTTTGTTGGCCTCTGTGGAGAGACAGATGGCAATTTTATGGGAGTGAGGACAGACAGCAGTGGGGGGTAGTTCTTGGGACCTCTGGGTACTAGTCAGGTATACAGGGACTGGAAGTTTAGTATGGACTCCACAGATGGGGATAGAGTGGGGAAAAGTTTTAAAAGGATTCTTTTTTCCTTTTTAAAAATTTCTTAACATTTGCTGCAGCCCAGCCAGATTCCCCTGGTAGCCTGTATAATAAATGTAAAGACTAGCCTAGGAAGATGAAAATTATCTCCTGGATTGTAGGAAGCACATCCTCTTCTTTGGTGATAATTTGGGTGTCCTTCCCTGTTCCGAACCATCCACACAAAGTGTGCATGTGTGTGAGTGTGCACACGTGCATGTGTGTGTGCATACACGTGCCCATATAGCTAAAAAAAAAAAAACCCTAGTATTAAAATGAGTGCTGTGCAAGGTGCCTGGTTAGCTCAGTCGGTTGAGCACCTGACTTGGGCTCAGGTCATGATCTCGCAGTTTATGGGTTTGAGCCCTGCATTGGGATCTGTGCTGACAGCTCAGAGCCTGGAGCCTGCTTTGCATTCTGTGTCTCCCTCTCTCTGCCCCTCCCCTGCTTGTGCTCTGTCTCTCTCTCTCTCTCTCTCTCTCAAAGATAAATAAACATTAAAAAAAAAGTGTAATGCTGTACATTTTCATGTGTGAGTAGGTTCTGATGTTGGGGTTAGTTGCTGCTAGATGATTTATGAATCTAAATAACCCAGTTTGAGAATAAACAATACAGAGTTGAACATTATGTTATAAAACAGGAAGGAGCAATTACTCCCTAGGATATTGAATACTGAATATATAGATTTTCTGGGTTGTGTCCTTGAAAGCAACCAAGTCTGTAATTTCACAGGGATTCTATGGACTATTCCATACCGTAGGGATGAGAAGATGTACTAATCCCCTGTCCTACCTGTAATCGTATGATTCTTCTTGCTATGGAAGAGAGGGGTCAGGGAAGAAAACAGCTTTTGGTTTTCCTGAACTGCTTCTGGAAATCTATGAAGCCCTGGCCAGTGTTATGTGCTCCAGGACAAAGCAAGACCTCTGTGGTGACTCCTCCCCTACAGTGGATGTCATGTATGTTTTTGTTGGTCCTGTTTTTGCCTGGCTTCACTTTTAGTATTATTGTTATATGATGCAGGCAAGCAATAAAGATTTGTTGGTTGTTGGAAATGCAGTAAGGGTGGGAGAGGAGCCCCTCTGAGTTAGGTGCTCTAGTATTTGTTAGATTTCCTTCTGTTTCTGAGGTTTGTAGAGGTTAAGCTAGGTCCTGACCATCTGCACAACTGTGTCCTCCTGGAATGAAACATTTATCACTCACGGTTTATGGGTTTTAGAACGTTCGTTTTTTTCTTGGGTGATGTTCCCTTGTGTGGTGCATAATCAGGGTGACCATATGTCCTGATGTCCTGATTTCCCTTGGATAGTCTCAATTTATGCCTGTTTTTCCTGGTGTAATTATTAATTGCACTCTTTCCCCCCGCCTTTCACTCTCAGAACTATCCAGATTTAGATGATCACCCTCTATGTAATACTTGAAAGGAATGTTTATGTTTGTTGCCCCAGTGCCACAGAGACAGTGACATATTGAGATATAGCCAAGGCTTTGGAAATATGCAGACTTTGAAGTTATTCCCTAGCATATGACCTTGGGCAAGTTAACTTCACTGAGCCTATGTTTCTATATCTATAAAATGAGGGTCATTGTGCATCCCTCACAGGTTTGTGCTGAAGATGAAATAAAATATGTAATGAACCTAGCTAATTTCTGGGTAGATAGATAGGTAGAAGCTAAACAGTTACAAGCCAAGAAACCTGGTGAAGGGGCAGAGGCTTTGCCATGTTTCTGAACCCGTCTTTGACATTGATGCAAACAGTTAAGTCAGCATCAGCCCGGTGTAACAAAGAGAAAGAAAATATCCCCCCTGCCACTTTAGTGTGGAAAAAAATGCGAGGAAAGATCTTCTCCCCAAAGGCTCTTGGAATGCCCCATAAAAAGAGAGGCAAAAAGATAGTCACATATGAGAGAGAAGCTGAATTTGCTCTTCAGTCAAACAAAGGATTGATTTAGCATCTAGCAAAAGGAGCAGGATGCTGACAGAAGATGCAATAAATGGCTTTGCCTTTCAAATGTTAATATGATGGTGAAAATAATGCTTTGTTCTTGAAGCCTCTGTCTCTTTATCTGTGAAATGGGAATAAAAAGATTGGAGGAAGAATTAAATTGGGTCATAAATGTAAAGGAGTGCTGCAGAGTGCTGGGCACACGTGAGAAATCATATTTTTCTTGTTTATATGGAGCTAAGGTAACCACACAACCTGAACACTAGCCCAGGGGTAAAATGACCATACAAAGCGATACCATTCCACATCATAAGATTCACAAGTCTTTAAAGCAATACTCACTCATACCTTGTTCTTTCTCTGTGAAGTTGCAGGAGGGCACACACAACTCTGTTTAGCTGGCCCAAGAGGAATTGGCATTTTTTAAAAGCAATCTGTGTGGCTTTATGGAGATTATTATTCCCTTTCACGTTTTTAATTAGAGCAAAAAGAGGTTTATTTTTCTCAGGATTCCCAGTCTCTATGGCTCAAAGTCTGTAGAAGAAGGTTATTGAGTGCCCGTGGCCAGGCCTGGCTGTCTGCTGTGACTGGCTCTGTGCGACTCCTTTCTTTTGGAGGGGGGGTGGTGAGGGACACACAGTCTGAGGCCCCTGTGACTACCCACTAACAGTACCCTAGCCCCTCTGTCCACTCCACAGAGGCAGGCATCAAATGTGGACCTTGCCTTACTTCAGTAAATGGCAGTGTGTAGCTCACACTGGGCCAGGTGAAAAAAGCTCATGCCTTTCAGGAGCTCTTCATAAGAGAAGATGAAACATACCAATGCCGGTCCATATATTCTTTTGATACCTGTGGAAACCTTCCTTCTAATGCCACAGTGCTGTCTGACAACGCATAAGCCTCTCTACCCAAACTAGAATAGTGTTTTGCTTCTCACCTCCCCCCATTATAACCTCCCTTTTCTTTTCTTTTCTTTTCTTTTCTTTTCTTTTCTTTTCTTTTCTTTTCTTTTCTTTTCTTTTCCTCTCTCCTCTCCTCTCCTCTCCTCTCCTCTCCTCTCCTCTCCTCCTTCTCCTCTCCTCCTTCCCCTTCCCCCTTCCCCTTCCCCTCCCCCTCTCCTCTTCTCCCTTCTCCTCTCCCCTCTCCTCTTCCCCCCCCTCCTCTCCCTTCTCCCTTCTTTTCCTTTCTTTTTTATAAATTTCAGAAGAGACCGTGAGCACTTTGGAGAATTTTCTGGGGGAAGGTTGTTCTGCCATGTCTTTTTATTTATTGAAAATGAAATTTTAATTACACAAGTACACTACTCTCCATACTCCTAACTGCTCAGGCTCTGTCCACTTTAGCTGCCCCCACCCTCACCTCCGCTCTTTTTTAGAGCCAACCGTATTAGAAGTTGGCTATGTTTGCTTATCTTCTTTCTGTGAACTTAAACACTCATACACGTAGATTTATATATACAAATACTAAAGAATTTATGGTACTGTGTAAGTTCAGCTGCTTGCTGTTTTCACTCAGTGGTATGTCTCTGATAACTTTCCATGTCAGTACCTATAGACATACAATACTTGGGCTTTTCAATTTGAGTGCAATATTCCATAGTATGGATATGCCCAGTTTATTTGGCCATTAGTTTTTTGATAGACATGTTGGTTGTTAGTAATTCCTCCTTGTCACATCAGTAAATGTCTTTGTTATGGGCTTTTGTGTCCATGTGCAAGTGTTTCTCTTGGGTATATTTTAAGATGTGAACTTGCTTAATTCATGGTGTATGCATATTTTAAATTGTAATGCATGCTGTAAAATTGTTCTCCACAATGATTTTATCAATATTCGTTCTTACCAGTGATGTGTGGAAAGAATATCATTTGATCCATTCTCCTGCCAGCATTTGGTATTAGCACACTTTGAAAATTATTGCAATCTATTGGCATATTCTCCTGCCATTTAAAATGTTTCACTTTCCTGCCAAGTTCAAGAATCATTTCATGTATTTATTATCTGTTTTTTTCTATTTTGAATTGCCTGTGTATATCATTTGCCCATTTTTTTCTATTGCCTTGTGTGACTTTTACTTAATGATTTCTAGTAAGTCTTTATATATTCAGGCATTCTTGGCCTCAGTCTCTCATATATTGCAAATATTTTCTTCCATTCTATTGTCTTTCAAATTTATGGTGCTTTTGAAAATTACATACAGGTTTTTAATTACGACGTCAAATTAACAACTCTTTTCTTTATATGCTATATGTGTCTTGGGTCTGACCAGGAGTCTCATCCTTAGGCTATAAACATTTTCTCCTGTGTTTTTTCTAAAACTCTGCTTTAATTTTGCTTTTTAGGTCTTGATCCACTGGACTTCTTTGTGTGTGAATGCTTTCATGTTGAGATAAAAAATTACGGATATATATCCCCAATCCATTTGTTTTTTAGGCCATTTGCTAACCATTTTGAACCACTATTTTTATCACATACAAAATTTCTAATTAGACTGTCTATTCTATTCACTGATCTATTTGTCTATTTGCTTTGCTATTGGAAATGTTAAAACAAATAGTATATAACCTAAGCAGTGTTTGAATAACCTTGCAAGCCTGAGAGGCCACCTTGTGAAACCTCGTTGTCAACCATAATGTGTTCTCTAAAGCCTGCAGACTATGTTAGGTTCCCGTGTTCTTGGAAAGCTAGATCATTATGGTATTCTTAAATATTCTTTCAAAGGTCACTGTGGGGTACTTGTGTGGCTCAGTAAGTTAAGTGTCTGATTCTTGATTTTGGTTTATATCATGATCTCACAGTTTGTGAATTGGAGTGCTGTGCTGTTAGCATGGGGCCTGCTTAGGATATTCTCTCTCTCTCTCTCTCTCTCTCTCTCTCTCTCTCTCTCTTTCTGTTCCTCCCCTGTTTATGTGTGCATGCTTTCTCTGTCTCAAAATAAATATGTAAATAAACATTAAAAAAAACTCACTGTTGTGTGGCCCATCTTATCACTAATATTGGGAGAGTTCTCACAGATTTTAACTGAGGCGTAAGAATCAGTGTGAGTTTTGGCAGAGGGATGCCCATCAGGTCATACAAGTTCTAATTTTAATTTTCCCACATGCTCTTTGGCCATAGATCACTCACCCTTCCTCTTACAGGCTGGGGAAGAAGTTGGACTGAGTGGATGACTTGTGCCCTGACACTTACTGTGGGGATTTAAGGTAAAGTGTTTAACTTCTCTATCTCCTCAGTTAGTAAGGATATTATTGTCTACCTCTCAGGATGATTTTATGGAATCTTGATACAAACAATGTACAAGGGAACATTTGCTAACTACACAACACTACAAAAACTAGCACTACATACTAATGGGTACAGGCTTTGTTTTCATTTTGGTCCAATGAAGATAATAAATCTTTGTCTCACCTACCTCAGAGAGCTGTTCCGAGCATCACATGGGATGTGCTTTGATAAAATTGAAAATGCCACACAAATTATTTATTGCTGATGAATCCCAACAGGTGGACTGGAATTGGCAAATATTAACCAAGCCCATGGGGTTATTGCAGTGAAAGAGGGTCATATTAATAGGATATCCTTGGGGGAGAATTGTTGGAGCAAGATTTATGGGGGCCCTTAAGTCTTTACCCACTTGAGTGAAAAAAGGTATAGTGTTGGTCTTTTAAGAGGGTTCAGACAGTCTTTTAAGTGTGAATAACAGGCAGAATGAGTGCTATATGGAGTTCTTGTGCTAAGGAATCAAGGACCAGAGTGGGGCTTGTGGCATGTTCCCTTGTGTTACCAGTGGCCATGTGAAGTTTTAGTTTTAAAAAATGGGAGTTTGATCTTTATTTGTCTGTAAATTGTGGAGTGCCTCTCTCTTTCTTGCCATGCTTTGCCCAGCTTTCATATGGAATCCAAACCGCCAGGACTTAAGCAATAATTGGAATACTAGGTCATTGAATATTAAAGTGGAAGACTAGAAAATGAATAAAAAAAACAATAATAGGGCTTGTCATTATAATGGCACCAGTATTTTTCCCCTCTGGGGGAAAATAATGCTAGTTGTGTTGAACTATTACTTTGGTGACCCCAAATAAACTACACCTCCCAGTATTCACACCTCTGTGTAATTCCCATCCACACTGGCTCTGAACTTGGCCAATGTAAGCAGAAACTTATGAAGTGGTTGGGCTGGTCTCCTTGGAATGCTTGCTCACAGAATCCACCTGCCAGGTAAAGAAGCTCAAGCTAGACATGTAGAGAGAGAGAGAGAGAGATGTCATAGCCCCCAGTCATTGGCCCACATTCCTGACATGCGAATGAAGTCATCTTGGACATTCCGTCTGCTGCCACCATCTGACAGTGAACGCATGAAGGACTTAAAGTGAGATCAGTAGAACTACCCCGGGGGAGCCCTTATTAACCCACAGAGTTACGGGCAAATTAACTTGCTTAAATCTAGTATGTTTGTTGTATAGCAATAGATAAGTGAAACGCAGTGTTGAAACACATGCACCTACACTAAACTTGGTTTAATGGATGAGCGTTAACTGGTTTTTCTTATCTGAGGAGTTGGCGTTTTTAGACTTTGGTTCAGCCTATTTTATCAGAAGACACTTAACTCTTATTTAGCTCCTTGATTTCCTCCTCCCTTGAGGTGAGATGTTGCATTTGGGGTCTGTCCAGTTCTGTACAGAAAAGATGGTGGAAGAAGGAATTGTCCCTTTCCCAGTGAGGCCTTTTCCCTTCCCATCAGGTTTCCTAGATCAGGGCCCATGGGAGGAGGTGGCTAGGTAAGGATATTTATTTCTGCAGCTTGAGTCCATGGGGGAACCTGGAAGAATTTATAAATCCATCATTTCAAGTCATTAGGCGGCATGTTGGTCAGTACAGGAGACTCTCTTCTCATTAATTCAGAGGAGATTTACTTGTGTCACCCTCATTAGTATTTATGGGATTTATCCACATCAATCGCTAGTGCATTAACAGGGAAATAACTAAACCTCCCAGGGTTTGTTGGTGCTAATAAAATGAGCTGGAAGTTCCAGAAATCATCATGATCAGAAGTATTATAAACCAGGGCCTGTAATTGATCCTTTCAAAGTACCCTCAGGATGTTTTCCTCCCTGCTTCCCTTCCAGTGCCATTTGCACACAAGTGTGGTATCTAAGACCTTCTGTCCAAATTTACAGTAGGGCCCATTTCTTACCATGCACTCATGTGGGACAACCCAATGGAGTGTTGAAAATATTGTCAAACCAGAACATCTGGGTAAACGAAGAGTTAAATTTCTTATAATTCTTTTTGTTTGGTCCTGGCTTATAAAAAAAAAAAAAAAAAGGAAAACACCCTGCATGTAAATATATTTTTTATGTATTCTGAACATAAAGATAGCTCTGTCCTACCATATTGATTTATTAGATTCTCTGACATTTTAGTTGTGGTCGTTATGTTATATTTATGAGATGAATGTTGGATTCCCTCATTATGTTATCCTCATTTATTTTACATACTTTTATGGCTGGTTGTGCATCGCTTTACAGTTAAAGCTTTATTGCAGCTGTTAGCGTTGGGGGGAGGGGAAGGCAAGTAGTTATTGATCAGAATTTACATGTTTACTGTTGTAATCATGATTTATTTAATCTGTTTGCACATATAAATATAAGCCCACTCTCAGAAATAAAAAATATATACTGTATCTATATTTTAGCAGCATTCTTGTCACCCATACCCTTTGGAGTGGAGAAGTTGGGAATGATCCAGTGTTGCATGGACTGGTATTTTCCTTACAGTTCTTTGGTGAAGAGTGTGGCTTTTGGAGCCAGACTGCTGGGGTTCAGATCTCAGCTGTGCTTCTTACTACTATGTGGCCTCGTTCAAAGTATTTACCTCTCTGTGCTTCCATTTTGTCACCTGTAAAATGAGAATGATATTAGTACTTTGCTCTAAGATTGTTGTGAGAATTAAAAGACTAACATTGGCAAAACGCTTAGAATGAGCTTTAGATAGAGAATTTGCTTATTTAATGCTAGTCAATGGAACTCCAATGAGTAGGTGGTGGGGTAGTATACTGGGAAGGCCAGGTGACTCTCAGGTGGGAGCTCTGACTTCCATTTTGGTCTAGCAGGGCAAGGACACTTAGAAGGTGTGCCCTAGCCAGGAAAGAGAAGGATGCCTCGAGGTCTAAAAGTTGGTGCTGAAAAGTCTATTTTTTCCCATATGTTATCTTAAAAGGTGTTTTCATCTCTGCTGTAAGCTAGTGTTGAAGGATTCTTTTTGCTTTGCCACTTTGCCTCACCCTTCTCATCTGTCATTTGGGTTTATATACCTGTCGAGAGCATGATGATATTATACTGATGTGGTCACTGGATTAAAGTCAAAGACATTCTATAGCCCCAAGTATGCCACTGACTAGCCTTATTATGTGGGCAAAAGACGTAATTTATGAAGAGGGGCAAAGTCCCTACCTGCTTTATAGAGTTATATTGAGAATCTGATGAAGTGATGTTAGTCACATAACTTCAGATACTCTGGAGTGCTAATGTATACTTTAGGGGGGAGTACTGGTAATGCAACCTCACAAAGGTTTACAGAGATGAAATGCTGTAACAGATGTGAAAAGGCTCTGACAGAAGCAGGATGTGCTTTCTGAACATGGAAGACATGGTGAAGACTCACCTCTGACCTTCTGATGCTCTGGGTGGGAGTCCCACCTCCTGCTGAGAGCTGGGGTCCTAGAGGACCGCAGGCCCCCTGGGACCTTGGTTCCAATGAGTTTTACCCCTTATTCAAGTCCTGTGCTACAATTGGGCCATATCCTTAGAAAAAACATTAGTCTTGTCCGTGTCATTTCTTTATTATTTATTTGTTGGGTACAAGGTTGTGTATCTGTCCCCACCGTTTCATGTAGGCCATGCACGCTGCCCTGCTAACCAGCAACTCAGCATTTACATTTTATACCTGCCAATTTGGCAGTGATTCTTGGAAATAATTTACTTTTATCATCTTGCTTCTGAGTTTCAAAAAATAATCCATCTAGCAGAGCAGTTTATCCTTTCTATATATTCATTTTTGTTTTGAGGCTTTTTAGACCTAATGGTTTTTAATCAGATTTCGAGGCCACTCATCATAATTAGGTTTAGAGTTATGAGTTATGTACACTTCACCATTACATCACACCTCCCTGGGATAGGTGAGTGAATTAGAGATTATCGCAGGATTTCCAGGGCCTTTCAGGATGATTTACAACATTTAAAGAAAAATCTCCAGTTTGTCCCTTGGCTTAACACACCTCTAGGAAAACCTGGGTGTTTTTTTTCCCCTTTTACCTCTTTCTGAAAATGGTTTTGCTTGTCAAATTATCGCCCCAATCACTTGGCCTCTGATATGTTGTTAGCTAAGTTTTAAGAAAAAAAATTAATCAAAATTAAATCTCAAAAATATTAAGCTGAGCAAAATAAGTCACGCACAAATAAGTATTTACTCTCTGATTTCATTTACATGACATTCTAGAACTAATCTGGGGTGATAAAGTCAGAGAAGTAGTTGTTTCTTGGAGAGCCTGAGATAATTTGGAGAGATGTGGAAATTAGAAACGTCCTAGGTCATGATTCAGGTAGTTAAACTTAGGTGCATACATTTTGTCAAAACAGATTGAATTGTACATTTGAGGTCTATGCATTTCACTCTGCAAATAGATCTCAATAAAAATGTAGAAAAAATAATTATGAATTACCTGTTCATTACACATCGTTTTAGATGCTCCTTTAACAATGTTTTAATGCTGTGGTAATTTTGAGACAATGTGATGTCTTTTGCCCATCCCTTCATACCAGGGCTTGAAGAAAAGATGTTCTACCACACCACCACTTCTAAGTCATTGAAGGTTTGGGTGAAATGTGTTTGTCAGCTCTGTTAGCCAAGGATAGTCAAAGTGGGTACCTGCTGTCTGGATTAGCTTTTATAGAGAGCCATTATTCATTCTAAAAATGTTCCCTTCTTCTGCCATTTGACTTATATGGGGGAACAATCTCTTGGCTAATTTTTTTTTTTTTTTTTTGGTGCATACTTCTGAAATACAAATCCACTTTTTCCAATGAATCATTATCATGTACTACCATCAAAGGTTATTCACTGAAAGCTCAGGAAAAAAAAAGCAATGAAAACTAATTTTGATTGTTAATGGAAATGTATTTTTAGTCTTAAAGAGCTTCCCTCAGCAATAATTATAGTTATGCCTCTTGGGTGTTTTTGGACTTTTAAATTTACATTTAGTAGCTCCTTTTCATTTAGCAGTTAATCTTTTAACGGAGCTCGGCAAATTTGTTCTTCAGTCTCGTGTTAGGAGAGGATTGACGGAGATTTTATTTCTTCTCTTCTCCTCTTCAGCTTTTGCCCCTCTTCACTGTGCTTGCAAGCGCCCACACGGCACTCATTCTTGTGTTTCTGCTGCATCCTGGTGCGAATGTGGCCTGGGCAGGAAAAGGCCAGCGGGCAAAGTCTGGAGACAGACCCTGGGCTTTCCTGCAGCCAGTGGGCATCTCTGGCAGAGCTAGCTGCCTCTGCCCTATGCAGCACAGCACTGTGGCACAGAAAGTGAGCTCACAGAGTGGGTTTGTGGCATGTGGGCAAAGCTTGACGTTGTGGCCCGAGGCTCAGAAAACACACAGCCAGCTTGTAAGGGGACTGGCTTGCAGCAGCCTGCCTCCTGCTTCAGGCCCGAAGTGTCAGTAGGTAAATAGGGAGATTTAAAACAACAAGATGCAAAGGTTTTGTAGCAACTGAGTTTGCTTGCTGGTTTGGCAGATTCTTTACAGATTTCAGAGAGAGACAAAGGTAGCTTAAAGGATGTGGACAGGGAAGGGGTTCTGGCAGGAAGTTTGCTGAGGTTCCTCCCTCTTATTAAAAAAAGACAATGGTCAGTGTGATTAGAGAAAGCTCAGGCCACCAATGAGAGTCCTGCTCCTGGTAAAAACTGACCTCCCCCACGAAACGAGAGAGCAGTCAGACATTTGGGTATTTGCAAAGCAGCACCGAACATTCGGGAACAGTTAAAATTAATCCTGTGTACTGCAGCTCCCGAGAAAGAAAGCCAGCCCCACATGTCAATAAATCTAGATCTGTTTGAAGCAAACGTCACTAAATCTTCGTCTTGACTGTTTGCTGGTGGTGTCAAGAGCTGCCCTGGAAGATGAATTTGAGGGGAGGATGAAAAAGGAACCATATTAAACTGCAGCTCTGATAAGTTTAGTTAAGAGGCAGGAGATGTGTCCTTGCCGTGACATTCAGTGGCTGATATTTGTTTCCCTTTAAATAATATGCTGTACATCTGTGAGAATGATGGTTTAGGGCTGGCGACATTGCATCTCCTCCAAGGTTACTGCCTTCTGGACAGGCAGTCTCTCTCCTTTCTTTCTCCATCCCACACCCTGTCAATAAATATCCACTTGTCTGAGGAAGTGAGATACTGATTTTAGAGCTGACACCAGAGCATCTTCATTGCAAGTAGCAACGAGGCTCTATCCATGTGAACGTGGAGGGGGATGGGTAAGAGAAATTAAAGGGACTGTCAGAAGCAGCTTTAGTCATGAAACTGTCACATGAACCCCAACAACACCCAGTGGGGAGGTACCAGCAGTTAGAGAATTTCCCCCTCAAAACCCTGTTTTCACAAGTGAGACGTGTAATAACTGGGAACTTGGAACTTTTGGTTCTATTGTCTCCTGCAATCCTCCTTGTTTTATCCTTACTGTAGCTTCAGACCTATGACAGAACAGCAGTCGGCAAACTTCTTCTGGAAAGATCCATACAGCCATAGTAAATATGTTTTGCTTTGCAGGCCTTACAGTCTCTGTTGTAACTACTCAACACAGAAACCGACAAGTCTGTTCATAAATGAGTGGCTTTGTCTCTGTTCAGTGTCATTGTGGACCCTGAAAGTTGAATCTCGTGTAATTTCCCATGTCATTATTATTTAGCTTCCCTCACCCCCCCTCCTCCCCCTGCCAGCATTTAAAAATATAAAAACCAAGCTGTACAAAAACAGGTAGTGGGCAGGAGTTGGCCCTGGACCATGGTTTGTCCCCCTCTGACTTAAGATTTTGGTCTGTCATCCTACGTTCCCTTTGCCAGTGCACAAAGTTGGTGGCTGTTCCTTTTGGCAGGAGGACATTGCCAACCTGAAGATTAAACCCATGGCCGTATTGAACCAAGTGATTACCACATATCCCCTGCTTTTCCAAACCTTGCATTATATACCACTTCGCTTTTACACAAGACCTTTGTTAGCATCAGTTTCTGCTAATGGAAAGAAATCCAAAGAAGATTTTCACCTTTATGAAGAAAGGCAAAAGGTGAAAACATCATTCAGCAGTTCTGCGGTGAGCCTGTGGAGGCAGCACATACCTCTTGCAGTAAGAGAGGCACAGCCAAGCTCCTTGCCCCAGACTATACTCAGCATCTCAGCCTGCAGCCTCCCTAGCTTTGAGCTGTGTTGTAAGCGTCTCTCCTTTATTTGGATTTATCATGTGCATCCATTAGCAAGAAGTGTCAGAAGGTACCAGGAAAACCTGAGTGGTTGTTTCTCGGGTCTGGGAAATCTTTCCATATAAGTTAATAGTAATTGTGCTGTACCATTTTCGTTTATGAAAGTGTTCATAGGAATGCTATACTTTTGGATAACAGGGAAAATCTGTAATAGGTGTGGATAAAAAAACATGACAGGGCTCTGAAGCAGGCAACCCAGTTTCCCACACCAGTCCTCCCTTATCAGTTACTAGCCGTGTAACCTCACGTTGGTCACTTAACCTCTCTAGGCCCTGGTTTTCTTTTTTTCCTTTTAATGCAACAGGCAAAATTATCTTTGCCTTACTTACCTGACATGACTATCATATAGACCAAAGAGCTAAGAGAAATGAGAGATTTTAATAAACAATAAATATGAATGTAAGCCTTTGGTGTTATTCTCACTGCCTCACCACTGTCGGTTCTTTTCAGTAACTATGATTATTGTTCATATTAAAGGATTATATGTCCTGTATTTCAGCTGCAAAAACAGAGTCAGAATTTGAACTCTACAAGGAAGATAATATTTCTCATTAACTTGGACTCTGATGTTGGCTGGGTATTTCTGAGCCTTGCCTAGTGGCTTTTTGGCTTTTGCTCCCAGTGCCTCCAGGTGCTCGCCCTAAATGAAACAATCGTGTGCCCTCTGACCTGTGCCACTGCTCAGAAAGCCTTGCTTCCTCTCTGTGGATCCAATCCCCGCTAGCCTTCAAGGCCCACCCGAAGTGCCACGTTATCCAGGAAGTCCCCCCTTGGCTCTTCAACCCACACAATATTGTCCTGTGTAAATGACTTGAGTCTACCCCCAGAGCCACAGCCCTGGAAAGGTATCCTGTTCTCCAAAATCTGTTAAGAAAAGAAGATACCATCAAAAGATGGAAGTTGCAGGTCAGTTAAGCAGGATGTTTTTTGAGTTTCATTGAAGTGATTTACTACTGCCCAGTGGGAGAAAGACTCAGATATGTGATAAGGGGACGGTCTAGAGAAGTGACTCTGACAGTTGACATCACACAACTTTTCTCCAGCTACAGTATTCCATCTGTGTAGGCTGTTATATATTTAAAGCATTTTAATGTCCACTAGGTGTTTTTGATCGTTGTTATAAACCTTTGAAGTACATGAAACAATATTCGAATTCCCATTTGACCCTGAGGAAGCTGAGGCCCACAGACGTTCATTTTCCTGTTCTAGTATCATGCAGATGGTTAATAGTGACAATGGGAGTGAAATGTAGCCCTGGTTACTATACTCCCCACCAACTCCCCCCCGCCCCAGCTTTGAACCCCAAGCTTCTATAAGCCCAGGTCATAGGCTCTTGCTATATCCCATATTCAAATTCTTGAGGGTAAAAACATGTTTATATATGGATATATCAAACTGGCTGTTTTTAAGTATATCAGCTTGTCTTATCCTCCCTTCCCAGAATGCATTGGTGGAGCAGGTTGTTGAGCATGAGAGTCTGTTATCACATATTTTCAGCTTCTATTCTGCTCATACCTCCATTATGTAAATATGTATAGAGTGTTGGCTTATTTATTCAGTCTGCGGTGGGGAGACCCGGTGTATTACTGATTCCTGGGCTGTACTCCTTGGCCTAAACACCTTCAGTAGCTCCTCATTGCTCACCTAATGAAGTGTGAACTCTTTGGGTTGGCATTTTAGGTTCTCAGTAATCTGGTTCCAGCCTGCCTTTCCCGCCTCACCTTCCCTCTCAGAGGAAGCTGTCTGCCTCTCCTTTGCCCAGCTCACCCCCTCATCCTGTGCCCTTCTCCCTCATCTAGGATGGGGATCTGCCAGTTTTCCCCATTTTCCATTTAGCTTCAATTTCCCCTCTCCAGAGATAGTTTCCTATTCGCCTGTCACGATGCATGTATTGTCCCTACTCTTTTTTTTAAGTTGAGAGAGAGAGAGAAAGAGATGGGGGGGGTGGGCAAAGGGAAAGAGAGAATCCAAGGGATTCTGTGCTGATAACACAGAGCCACAGAGCGTGGCTCGATCCCACGAACCGTGAGATCACAACCTGAGCCGAAATGAAGGACACTCAATGGACTTGAGCCACCTGGGCGCCCCATCTTGACTCTTAAAAACAAGCACAAAAACGAATTTTTGATCCTAATTCTCTCTCATGCTGTTGTCTTCTCTCTTCTTCATTTATTTGAAGCATCTAATAGCGTCTATCACCTGCAGGTTATAACTAAGGTGATAACTAAGCTCTAAGGTCCTAAGGTAGGGGCACACTATCACCTAAAAGCAATATCTGGCCCCAGCATTGGTTTTTGTAGGGCTCATGGACCAAGAATGGTTTTTCATTTTTTTAAAGGTGGAAAGCATTTTATTTTATTATTTCTTTTTAGGTTGAAAACACTTTAAAAAGAATAATTCTTAACACATGAAAAATACATGAAATCAAATTTAAGTGTCCATAAATAAAACTTTGTTGGCACACAGCTGTGCTATTCATTTTGGTATTGTTGATGGCTGCTTTGGTGCTACGGTAGCAGAGTTGAGTAGTTGCAAGAACCACGTGGCTCTTCATGGTAAAAGCTTGCTGATCCCTGTCCTAAGGCACTGATAGTCACTTCTGTGCATTTAGAAGGGTGCTAGTTAGGTACCGCCTTTGGGAGAATTGAGAAAATAGTCACAGAAAGCACATCATGTGATTCAGGTGGAGAACACCCCCCTGCCCCCGCCGCCATTGAAAAGAACTGACTCTCTCCCTTATTCCTTAAACTTTTATCAAACAGGTCCTGGAGTTAGCCTGCCTCTCTGCTGTACTGTGTCCTTTGAAGCCTTCCAGTGACTTCTCAGTCACGATGTTCAGTGGGCAGCTCTAGCTCTTTATAATTTCATCCTCTTTCACCCTATTGACCAGTTTCTCATTCCTGAAATTCTGTTTTCTGTTTATGTTGATGCTGTGACCTCTGCTTTTCTGTCTCATTGTCTGTTTTCCCTTTCCATTCATTAAATGTACAGGTTTCTTTAGTTTCTAAGCTTTGTTTGTTTTCCTCTTTCCTACGTATAGTCTTTTTAGAAAAACTGTGACTATAGCTATTATCTCTCTGCTGACAATTTCCAGTTCGCTCTCTCCAAAACTCTAGTCATGTATTTCTGTGTTCCTCCTAGGCATCGTCTTCTCTTAGCTGTTCTCTCGTTCACTTACCTCCTTTCCATGGTGCCATCATGGGTATTTAGAGCCTCAGTTATCTATGATGTATCTCCTTAGCTACACACAGTTCATCAGTTGCTTAATCCTTGATGATGATTTCAGTATCCATCCCTTCTCACCAGTCTCGCCTCCTTTATTCAGTTCCCTATCATCTTTCTCTTTTCTAGGCTAGACAATGACTGTTTCTCCTGGTACTTTCCCTTCTATCCTCCCCTGCATGCAGGCTGCTGCTTGATTCTAGCAGACACTTTTGGGGCCCCCATCCCAACTCCTCAAGCCACTGTGGTTTCAGTCACGGCCATAGTGCACAGTTCCACGTGAGCTCAGACTCTTGTTGACTGTGTCTCTCGCCTCATGTTAATATGTGAGTCTTTCCATTTTTCGCCTAAGGACCTTCCCTGGAGCCATGAGCTTCTGTGCCTAAGCTAAGCTCAGCTTGGACATGCAAGGAAGCCAGTGGCCCCCACAGGGGCAGCCCTCAATCACTGGGGAACTAAAGCTGATAGTAAGTGCCCAGCCTCTTGTCCTTCACACAGACCATTCTGGGAGGGCTGCTATGTGCTTTTTAGGCATACTGGAGGAGGCTCGGTCATGCCCTGTTGCCAAGAGCAGTGACCTTGATAATGTACCCCAGCATTGGATTTTCCTCTTCCCCTGATCCCTCTGGGATCATCTCCCAAATAAACCCCCTGCATCCATGTGCTCATCAGGTTCTGCTTTGAGAGGGATTCAAACTAAGATCATTTTTCTAAAAGCTGCCGCCAGACATCTTCAGTGGTTTCGCAAGCCTTCACAACATAAGACTGTTGGTGCTCTGAAATCCTCAGCTCTCCAGTTGTGATAGTAGCCTATCTTTCCAGTATTCTCTTATTCACCCTTTTCCTTTGCTGCAGTCAGACTGAGTTCCTTAAGGCAGAGACTGTGTCTTATTCATCTTTGTTTCCATTATTTTGCTCAATATCCAAGATAGTTGGAAAGTAAATATAAATGTATATTTTTAGTGAGTGAGTGAATGAATGTTTATACTCATTTGTTGATCCTTCAAGGTTCTCCTCCTCATTGCTTCTCAGTGACCTTTCCGTCCACTAAAATTATAAAACACTGCATCTATACCGCTGTACGGTCCTTTTTGCTTTCTACTTGGTATTTATTTACAAGTCTTATCCACTAAAATGCAAATTCCTTGAGGGAAGTGATCTTTATTTTTCTTTATATTTCCCCACAGAGCTTATGGGAACATGGATAATCAATGAATGTTGGTGAATGACTCACTACTTTTTGGCATCCTAGGTCGTTTTGATTTGTTCTGTTCTCTAATCTCCAGACATGTCCCATGTTTTCTTATTCCCATGAATTGAGGCTACTTATGCCTCTTTTGCTTTTCATACATGCTTCTTACACTGTTTATCTAGCGGAAAGTCTATCTATCCTTCAAAACCTAGCTTAAATATCTTTCTCATAAAGTCTTTCCAAACCCACCCTGTTAAGCCTCCCCCCTGCCTTCCTGTATGTTATGCATTTGTGTTATTTTGCTTTAAGTAGCATAATTTGATTTGGTTTATGTTCCTTCCTTGTAGGAGATGGTAAGCACTTTCAGGGCAAGACTGGTTTTACTTCTCCCTTGTATCCATTAGCTTGCTCTGCACTCTGTGATCAATAAATATCTGTTGGAATGAATTAATTTGAATAGCTTAAATTATACCATCATGGCTTTTCATTCCCACGATCTTAATGGGTACCCTCTGACCTATCTCTGTGAATTTTTTTGAGTTTCATTTTGGTAATGGAAGAAATATCAAGCAGAAGGAAAGATATATATATCTGGAGCCAGTCAGCATGATCTACTGTGTTTGAACGTGAATATTTGAACATAACTTATAAGAATGCCATTTCAATTATTTGTAAAATATTTAAATAGTATAATCCAATTTACATTCTATCATTTCCAACAGCTGTAAAATTTACTTTACACCAAAGTTAGCTCAATCACTTTAATTCAGTCTGGAAAAACAGTACAAATGAAAGCTTAATTTGTATTTAATCTCCCCTTTTGTTTCTACATTATTGCTGTCGAATCATTCCTTTTAGTGATTGAGATTTAAACCAGAGAGAGAGGAAAAAGTCATGATGAAATATTTGAGAAGAATATAACCCATAATGAAAAGTTTGGAGTAAATGTTTAAAAATTCCAACTGGCTTTGTTCCTGGGGTTTCAATTCACAGCATTGTCTTTGTTATAAGCCCGTGGCATGAGATGTGTAGGTTACTTTGTCAGAATCCTAGGACTGTGACTCTCTGGCATTTAGAACCAGGTGACTCACTTGGAGCAGGTTACATTTATACGCTGTATATGAAGATTGGCAGGGAATACAAATGTGAGTAATTATTATTTAGTGTGTTGATCATGCTCATATCTTCCTAAATGGCTTTATGATCATTTTGGTGAGTTTTTCTCTCTGAGCCCTGGCAGTCTTCCAGCTTATGTCAAAAGCAGGGAGTAGCAGCGAGGAGAAAATTGTGGCAAAATTGTGACTAACCACGACTTTCCTGTCCTCCTGTAGCACCAGATCTAGTGTGTGGATGGGAGGCAGTAGGTCTAAGGAAGGGGCAGAATGACCAAGCGGCATGTTTGTGTTTAGAACAAAGCAACCCTTTGTTGTTTCTCTGCCTTCCAGTTGGCAGCATTTATGGAAGTATTGTAGAGACCCATATATGCCCTCACTGGACCTCTCTCTCATCCCCATGCTCGCTGTATCCTCTTACACCCAATAAGCCTCCTTAAGACTAAAAGGTGTTTGCATGAAGAGAAAAATGTGGATAAATTGAACTGATCAGTAAGAATGAAATAACTGAGTAAAGGAAGGAGGAAAGAAGGAGTTGAAGTTCATTTATAGCCAAGAAGCATTACAGGAGACAATCGCATGTTACACATTCGAAAAACTATTCCAGAAGGATGGAAGTGATCTCACAGGCCTAGACTCTGAAAGACAGAAAAACTGAAGAGCAGTTTGATGTAGTTCCATTACAAACACTGTCAGAAAAGAGGAAACGGTATCTAGACACCTGCATCACTATGTGGGATAAGATTTTTAAATGGGGCAGACTGGTCAGGGAAAAATGAATTATATTGACAAAGCATGCTCCTCTCTATTATGTCAGATGATCCTCAAAGCAACTGTCATTTTGGTCCAACATGGAGTAGTGACTCCACTCTACAGCTGAGGTAACTGAGGCCCAGAAGTTTGAGCAATTTGTCTAAGGTCACACTGCTAATAAAAGGTGGAGTTAAATGTCAAACAGACCTAGGTATTTTGTTACCAGAATTGAATGCTTTTTTCCTCAATACTGTGACGTACAATGTTGACAAAACTTTTTTAATTTTTTAATGTTTATTTTTATTTTTGTGAGAGAGGGACAGAGTGCGAGTCGGGGAGGGTCAGAGAGAGAGGGAGATACAGAATCTGAAGCAGGCTCCAGGCTCCAAGCTGGAGAGCCTGATGCGGGGCTCGAACCCATGAATTGTGAGATCATGACTTGGACCAAAGTCAGACACTCAACTGACTGAGCCACCCAGGTGCCCCGGCAAAACTTTTAATAGTAGTGTCAGATGATCAAAATCACCTGGTGAACTGAGGTTTGTAAAATATAGGTAGTAATGACAGAAGGTAAATGATGGAAGGTTCATTCTGCTCCACTCAGTGTGGTGAGTGGGCAGACACAACTACTTCATTCACATTTTGGCTTCAATTTTTTCTACCAGTTCAGTTCTGTGAGCCCAAGGCTGCCATGTGCCATACCTGTGTGTGCATATGGAGGTAGGCAGGGAGTATAATTCTGAGCATTTATTCAACATCAGTTCCACATGTACCTAGAAGCTTTGCCGTGCCAGTATCAACCATCTACCACCCCAGTCACCTTGGACAATGGTGACGTGCATGTTGTATCCAGATTCACTTAACATCCTTATGTGTTTTAGAGAGGGTTGGGAGAGTGGTGGTTACCCCAGCCTGTTGGTTAAGAGGAGGGCAGTGAGGAGGCCACTACTGCCTCTCCAAACTCTTCCATGATTATTTTGGTGGAATTTTTCAAGGTGTAGTCTATATATAAATGAATCTTTACCTTTTTGGAGCTGTTGGTTTAGCAAAGAAAACAGTAGACACTTTCATAGTCAAATTAGTAATGGAGGAGTTCGGGGAAGGACAAGAGGTTCAGCCTCTGGAGAAAAGGCAGAGGGTCATTTCTTTCTGGGGAAGAGCAAGGCTTAATGGGGAGGAGCAAGTGGACCCTGGTGGCGATACATGATGCCTGAAGAGAAGTGGGTGCAGTGGAGCCTGGACTCAGCCCGGGGAAGGTCTTGCAGGGGCAGGCTAAGAACTTGGAATTCTGTGCTGTAAAGCCTTCCTTGGCAGGGGTGGGGGCGGGCAATGAAGGTTGCTTTCTGTTTGTTTTCATTTTTAAGTGTGAATGAGATACTTAGATTATATTTTAGAAATATCACCCAGGGAGTGATTTTGAAGAGTACACCAGAAGGGAAAGAAGGCTGGAGATAGGGGCAGTGATGAAGCCAGAAGTTGGATGGGGGTTGGGGGAGGGATATGGCGGAAGAGAGAAAAGGAGAAGATGAGAAAGAGTAAGCTGTGTACCACAGTGTCAGAAAGAAGGTCTTGAGAGGGGGCTTCTTGTAGGAACTATCCTGAGGTAGATGCAGCCATAAGCAATAAATAAGTGAATAATCAAAATAAGAAGCAGTAATAACGCCACCCCCCATGCCTGCACCCCATGCCAAAGTGGTGAGAGTACTTACCTTATAGATGCCTATGTAAGAGGCTGTAGATCCCAGATCTTCCCCTTACAAGTGTATAATCATGGGCCTGAAGTGTGGCCTAGGGATCTGCATTTTGATAATCACTGGGGGTTCTGGGGCACTTGATGTTCCCTTTTGGCTCTGACCTCTGGCAAGGATGAACTCCTCCTCATGTCCTTTTCTACGTCACTTTCCCAGGACATCATGATGCAACTACCATACATGTGACCTTCCTGTATGTCTGGCACTTTGCAAAGCACTCCATAAGCATCCGTCCTTTAAATGTATACATCTGTCTTTTCCAAACTTTCAAGAGTATCACAATCAGTTGTGTTTCTCATTCAGGTCTGCGGTGGAGGCTAAAAACTTGCATTTCTAATAAGTTCCCTGGTGACTTTGGTGCCACTGGCCACACTTAAGAACCATGTACTCTACAACAAGGACAGGGGCATGCGTTGTTAACATGTCTTACTTGTGAGCAAACCCGAGGCTTGCCTCGGATGAGTAGTTTTCCTGGGGTGGTTCTAGACAGACTAGAACCTATGTCTGTATGACTGTCTTGTTCATATTCTTTGCCATGAGGTCCACCTTCTATCGTGCAAGGCCAGGACTGGTGGAACTCATTACCTGCTGGGCTTGCAGTCCCCTTTCCTCACTGAGGGAAATTGATTTTCTTGTTACTGCTTCCTGAATCTCTTCCTGTAACGTGGAGTCTTGTGCAGGGGGCTGGCATCATGCCTGGGCAGAGGATGCATCTGCTTTCTTGCTGTAATTTAGACATCCTCCAAAACAGCCCCCTGAACCATGATGTTTCCCTTACCAGAGGTGGCATAAGTTTAAGTTTCTGTTATGAGGTTGTTTCCTGGTTAGTTTGTGAGCTCCTGGAGAGCATGGATCACATCCTATTTGCATTTATAGCTCTCATACTCAATGCAGTGCTAGGTTAATGGGAAATGGGCAGTAAGTTGAGTGGATGAATGAGTGAATGAAATATATTACTTAGAGAAATAAATAATTAGACCCATTAACTGGTTTTAGATTAGTCTAACAGGCAAACTGGCTTAGAGAGTAATAGAATGGGTAAGTTTTAAATACTTGGAGGTAGTAGAATAGGGAGAAAGTACTACTTGGTCAGAGGAAAACTCAGAACCTTCCACAATTAGCAGAAATCTGTTGAAGGAGAGGGGCTGATGATTCAACTGCCCTGATTTTCCGTGTTGGATGCAGCCACACTGGTCCCTGGGATAAGTTGTTTTCTCACTGTGTGCTGGCACAGCTGAGCCAGACTGGACCAATTCTTGGGGATAACACAGAGATATCAAGGGAGTACCAGGAGTTGAGTACTGGCTTGCAGAGCCCAGAGTTCTGATTGTGCCTTGAGCAGCCTCCTCTCGGGGCTGTGAACACTGTCAAGTTTCTAACAGTCCACTTGGGCCCTCACTTGCAGTTTTTGCTTTCCGTAATTCACAGCATGGAAGCAGCACCCTCCTAGATGCTTGGCACCTTATGAATCCAAGCCAGGGAGGTATTTTTCTCACGCTTACCTAGGACTCTATTGGATCTTGCTGCTCACCCGGACACATACCTGTTTCCCCAGGTGACTACTAACAGTGATGACCTTCGTATCATCAGGTGAATGCTCAATCCCCTCCCCACTGAAATGTCACATTATGGCCACCCTTCACAATATCCTACTATGGTGGTAGTGGCCATCTTGTGACTTGAGTCATGCAAGGTGTCCAGTGGTGTGAAGACAGGGTTGGCATTTTCTCATGAAGGTCTGTGAGCACAGAGTGTAATGTGAGGCACTGGGACAGAACTCCTGAACTCCAACTTGGCTTCTGTAGAATCTTGCTTCTCCTAGGTCCGCTTGCAGATTCTTTTACCCTTGGAAATTTTCTCTTCCCACCACTGTGTTCCCACCACGCAGTAAGGGTAACAACACTTTAATTATCAGCCACCTCGAGCTCTGGGACCTGCATCAGCAGTCTGGCATTCACCTGGTCATTACCGCCTCGGATTCTAAATAACATGGTTGAGCTGATGGAAAATGCCAGTGAAGTCCCTATAGATGTCACTACTTGTGGCTGCACTGATATATACGTGCCTGTTTCCAGTGGAATATAAAGTCTGTAGGAGCAGATTCAGAGGAGTTGGAGGACATCCGGGCCTCCTGCCCTTTTGTTGGTCATTTTCACATAAGGGCATGTGGTTTGGGTGCCTGGAGGTTGTTAAGAGAAACCACTGGACTTAGGAATTTTGGGGGGACGGGCTTTATTTATCTTTTCCCTGTTTGGTGATTCTCAACTCTGAATGTACCTTTTTGTATCCACATGCCATGTTGATTTACTTTTTCCATTTCTTGGAATGATGCAAAATGTCTTGGTTACGAAGAATATGGGACTGTATTTTCTGTATTTTCTTTATTGAGTATCAGAAAGTTACTTCAACCAACAACTTGTTTGCCATTCATCCTTATAATGTCCTCTTTTGATTAGCTGCTTCTACACATGTGGTTCTTAAGAGAAATACAATATCTCCATGAAGCTAGCAGTGTTCCTTTAGATTTGTGCAGCACGTATACTGTTTCAGCCGATTAAAAATTAAAAAGAAATCATTGGTGTTTGTCACCCTGATTCGTTTGTTTGCATGTCACCAGTGTCCAGCGAATACTATGCATTTCTTCTAGTCATTGTTAAAACCCTATGTATGGAAATAGTGTTTATACCAGCAGCTGTTACAAATCTGGGGCTATGGATTAATGTCAGCCTCTGAATGTAGAGTGCTTTAGTTAATTCCACCCAAGGACAGATGATATCATCTAGGAAGAAGGAATATATTAGAAACTGTCAGCCAGAAGGTAGTAAAAGGAGGTGATATGTTATAAGGAGTACTAAAAGGTCATTCAAAGAAGAGATATTGCTAATAACTCAATTAAAATTTTCACGCTGACATTTTACAAATTTCTGTGGAAGCCCTAAAACATTTTCAAAGCTAGCTAAATTCATACCCTAGATTGGAAAAACAGGGGTCAAATAGGATTCACACAATTCCTTTGTGAGGTGAACAAATTGGGATAATCTCCTTTTCCAGGAAATTGTGGCCAACCAATTCAATGCAACTCCTTTGATATCTAGGCGAGAGAGAGAGAGAGGTATTTTGCAAGTACATCTCTCTTCATTGGGGATTGTACCCTTTCCTCTCCTAGGCTTTGGGGCAGGGCAACCAAGTCATTTTGGCTCTTGACTTTCAGGAAATTATTCTTTGCCAGACTGGTGCCTCATTATAGTTATTTTATGTATTTTGCTTCCTGGAAAACAAACAACAATCTGTCTTCTTCCTGGCAGCCAGGTAGCACAACAAAGAGTGTGGGTAAAAGTTGGACTTGCACTTGCGGAGTAGAACTGCTTCCAGACCAGGTGATAAGATACAGCTGCCATGGCTCCACAGTCAGGCTGCCAGAACAGACAACAGGGAATGGCAGGGTTTGAGAAAGGTCACCTCACCCAATTGCCCACTGTCCTGTTGGGAAGGGGTGACTTATTCTTGAAGATGTTCTCACCTAAAGTCTACCTGGCTTTTCCTGGTGGCTATTTCTAGTGTTCGGTCACTGTTGGGGTCTCTCACTTCTTATTGTCCAATGAATGTGAACATAGTTCTTTTCTTGGTGTCATTTCCATAGTCGCGGAGAGGAAGTGATGGGTATGGATAACGTATCATTGTTTTAGCTGTCTGCTGTGTGCTCGGTGCTAGCGGTTTGGTGGTAGGAAAAGTAAACATGGCTGCTGTCCTCATGGAGCTTACAGTCCGGTGGAGGTGAAGGTCATCAAATAATCACACATGCGATCACTGAGGAACAGATGTTCACTCACACCTGGGGCAGGGGTTGGGAAGGAAAAGGACGTGGTGCCATAGTGAGACCTAATTTGACTCCCAGACCTTTGGAAAGGCTTCCCCAATAAAGGGATTTTCCCTGGGGAGCTGAAGGAGGCAGGGTTAATTAGGAAAGGAGAGAGGGAAGAACAGTGCAGGCAGAGGGAGCAGCAAGTGAAAGGTTCTTGACTAGACAGAGTTTGGTGATTATGAGGCCCTGGGAAGAGGTCTCTGTGGCTATTCAGGAGAAAATGACAGGGATGGAGCTGAGCCTGGGAAGTGAGCAGCATCAGTCTGTGGAAGGTTTTACATGCAGTGGTAAGGTGTTTTACTTTTAAAATGTTTTGTAATTATGAAGATTGCATTCAGGGTAAGACAGACCAAACTTCTTCTTCTCCCAGTTGCTATATAATTTCAATTCTTGTCCTCTTCAACTCTGGGAACCTGTACTGAAACTTGTACCTGAGGATTTCAGACTGACTTTTTTTTTTTTTTTTTTTGAGACTTCTTCTTCCAAGGTGGGGATTGGCATAGAACTGAAAACAGCAGCTGCGAAGTGCCTTGAAGTTTGATTTGGGCATCTCAAATGGGGTGTCTCAGAGTGAGAAACCATTGCCTGCTTATTACATGCAAGGAGAGAGAGAGATCTTTGCTGTAGGCTGTGTACACAGGAGGCACTTAATAAATGCTTGCTGATGAGTCAGAGGTGACATCCAGCTCTCAAGAATGCAAAACTAAGTTTTATCTGTTCCAGCCATCTGAACACTGTTCACAAAGAGGGCCTGGGGAGGAGGGATGGGCAGAGCTGCATCTGCTCTGCCGTCCTGTATGTGCACTCGGGCCACCTGATGCCACCTCCACGGTGGCACATTTGTCTTCTTAAGTGTAAGCCAACTCTTCGCCGTCTTCTGGGGCTCTCCTGACGGTGGCTGTGGAGGACAGGGACATGCCGTGAAAGCCCAGTTAATATGGTCTGTAAAGGGAGGTGGTGGCTGCTGGGGAGCGCGCAAATGAAGATAAATGCATTGTTAAGTTTTTATGGACCAAGGCCGCACTTTCATTAAGGGTAATTTACATAACATAACTAATGCTCAAGGCCAAACAGTCCTTGTGGCCCAATGACAGCCCCTGACAACCCATGGAATGCAAGGCCTCCTGCAGAATTCCTCAGGTCAGGAAGCTGCCTCCTTCCCCTTGCTGGCTCAGCACGCTGGTTGCTCAGAGGAGCTCTGTCTGTGACCTCTCAAGCTACATGCTGATGGCCTCAAAGCTACACATTCTTCTCTGCAGCAAACCAGTCAGGCACTCCCTGGTCAGAGCTCACTTGCCATGTTCCTTCCTCTTTCCCCAAAGGGGTTGGCTTCCTGGTGTGAACCCTTCCTAATCCCTGTTTGAGAATTTTCTAGGGTTCCTCTAGGCCCAGTGAGAGGTTCCTGGTTCCCCACTAGGGTTGAATGGAGAAGGCTCTGGGTTAAGATGTTGGAACATGAAGAGTAGGCTATAATTAGAGTTGCCTATGTTCCTTAACAACAATGCCTCAGAGGTGAAGATGTCTGATGGCGTCCCTGGTGTGTTCAGCAGTAGCCTTTGTCTGCACCCATCTTCATTATATGTTAATACCACCAGAGACACTTTGAGGTCAGCTTCTCCACCTTGCACGGCAAAGCAATTATCATTTCCTCTCGCTGCAGGGGTGACTGTTTGGTATCACATGATGGATTTTTGCTGGTAATCAGAACTTTCTGCCCATTGGTCTTCAGGACATACTTTTGTGTTGACATTTACAAGGTATGTGTCAGACTGAGCCGAGGAACAGAGTGAAAGAATGAAAGGGGGAGAGGGGAAGAGGACTGTTACATTCAATTTAATGATGACAATTTCCCTACATTTACAACTTCCAGAAGTAAGAGACAATAGATGTGTGTCTTCTGCTTGCATGCACACTGAAGGAGATGATACTAAGAGATTCTGTTAGCGGGAATGGTGATCTATTACCTTAATGATTTCATTGCTCTGCAAATAGAAGAAAAAATCTCATTGTGGTGCTGAGCCCTGTCTTCATCAAGCTATTCATTGTGAGGTATTTGTCGTTAATTAGAGGAATTCTGACCTTCTGTAAGCTGGTTTTGAATTTTTATTTTTTTTTTCTTGGCTACCTTGACAATCTGGTTCTCCATTTACGGGACATATATAAGCATTTGTATGTCTTATGTTGAAGCTTGTTAATGAATTTGAAGAGCTCTTAGACTTGGGTAGGTTGGTGTTAATGGAAGATTTCATAGAGTTCAATGAAAGCTCTCCTCCACGATTAGGATGGTGACTGGAAGGACCATGGGTGGGTGGGGTGAGGGTGTTATCATGTGAAGTGTGGATAATTTGAACAAATCCCCTGTACTGTGTGTGGGAGGTTTAAGCTTAGATAGGGTCTTGTGGTCTGGATATCATCCAAAGGGCCATTTTCTCAGGGCTGCTGGAGACTGGCTAATAGGAATGGTGTCCAAGGTCTTAGTGGGAGCACAGCACCAGGTGACAAGTGCTGTGGTCCAGGAAAGGCAGGTGGAGAACGAAGAAGATCAAAAGCTGATAGGACTTGGATGAGAGATCATGCATAAGTTTGTGTCTAGACCTAGAGCCAGGAGTGTTGGAAGCTTCTGGATTCCATTATTATATGAACCTGACCCTGGCTGTTCAAAGGAATAATGCAAGGTCTGCCTGTAATGGCACGACTTTCACCCTCTTACTGTGTGCAGTCTGCTTTTTTCTAGTAGGGTATCTAGATTTCCAAAGTAGTGGAGTAATGTTTATATGATAGAGCTGGGGACCAGAAGGAACATTTAACATCATGGAAATCATGAGGTCAGAAGATCTGGACAGGACATCAGGTCTACCCAGGCCCTCTTAGGGCATCATCAAGCTTCCTTATGCAGTGATGCTGCTGCAGCATCCTATTGCCATGTATTTGATGGAAGGATTTTGCAGAAGCTGGGATGTTTGTTTACCTGGCAGACCGACTTTGCAAATATACTGGCTAACTTTGGAGCTAGACCCAGTGAGGCCACTTTGAACATGATCCTGTTAGAGCCTAATTTTACCTGCTAGTTGTATGACTTTGGACAAGTCCATTTACCTTTCCAGGTCTCAGTTTTTTCATCAGTAAAATGTTAGAAGGTGTCTGTGGGGACCCTTTTAGTTAAAGTACAGTATGTTTGCTAAGATTGTTGTGTATCTAAGTAGGCCCAGGTGGAAGCTCTTGGTGTAGACAGCCACGTGATGAGAGCCTCACAGAACTTACGGAAATAGAATTGATATTGAAGTTTCGGTTCTTCACCAACTTGAAAGATCCCATGGAAGAGTCCTCTATACTGTAAGCTCTTTGAAAACAGGGGCATTTTCTCATTCTTTTTTTACACCTGAAAAGCCATCAGATTGTCTAGTGGATATTTGGTGCTTAATAAATTGGGACTGAGTATTGGTAGGTGATATACTTTTTCTACTTTGCTACACTTAACATAGACGTGGTATAAACATATATGCCTAGGATGTGCCTTTTCAAAAGAAACCCATCAACTCCACTGGAGCAGTAACCAAATCTGTCTTTTTCACCTCTGGTTCCCAAGTGCCTGGCACGCAGAAGTCGTTGAGTAAATGTTTGTTGAATGGCTCAGCAAATACAGCTAAGACCTGGAAGATGGGTAGTTGGACTTTCCAAGGAGAACTGGGTTATAGGGAGAGAATAGAGATATGGAAAAAGAGAAGAAGAAAAAATGGTGATATTACATTTAATTTTGTTTTCCTGCCTCTTCTAAGCTTGTTCTCATCTACATACCATAAAGTAGTAACTGGAAGACCTTATCTACTTGTTGACATGGTCTGCAAGTGACTACTAGTCCAGGACAAGATAAGTGCAGAAAGAGAACATAATTATTTAGGAACTTTTACTGTAATTTGACATTGCCTGACATCTAGGCATGTGATCCCTGGATTTGTCTTGTTAAGCAGTGTATAGACCAGTTCAGCTGTTGTCACATTTACATAGTGAATCACACATGGTGTGCACTGCATTCTGGTCATGCACAGTAGGACCATGGACTGGTCCAGGACATGCTGGAGAGACATGGTCCTTCACCACATCACTGGAAAGAAGTAGGATGAAATACCTGGTTGTATTGTCTAGTGGTCATATAAAAATATTAATGATACTGTTATATAAAGCTGTTTGTGACTTACTGTTATCATGTATTATGTGTGTTGTTGATTTGAGGACTGAACTAGCCATGCACTGTTAGTCAACCAAGTTGAGTTATAACCTGTATGACCGTATTTTGCTCTATTTCAAACTAGCTAGCCTTGCATGCCTATTTAACTTGCTCCGTTGGCCTCATTAATATCATCCTGTAATCAAGCAAGCTATTTTCTGTCTACTGGTCAGAGGATATGAGAGCTTGAGGTGACTCTAGCCATCCTCTGATATAACTCCTTCATTTTTTAGAAACAACCAAATAATAATATGTCCCAGGTCTCACAGTTATTAAGCAAAAGAACTGAGACTAAAACATTAGAGTCCTTCACCCCTGGGTCGTTGTGTCTTTTCACTTTGCCTTGAAGTTCAATAAAATCCTTCCAGATTTTGTAATATTTAAGGGATACCTCTGTTGTAGTAAGTTATGTACTCCTATTTAATAGTGGATCTAGAATGGACAGATTTTGTTTACCAATAATTACAGATGGTTTGCCTTTAAGAAAACTCAATGTTTGAAGTTATGAACAAAGGAAACAGAAGAAGTGATGTATATATGACTATTCATATACATTATATAACATATATAATATAAAATTTATATTTATATATACATATAAATATATAAATAATAGCAAAATAACATAAGTATTTATTTATGAATGGAGCCCTATAGCAATACTTGCTGAGTAGAAGGGTGTTGACCCCTGTTCATTGTAGTGTCATCCCAAAATGGGGATAAACTTCATATAAAAGTGTGTATTAATGGAAAGTAGGATGCAACATAGAATATATTGATTTAAGCACATTTTCAAAAATGTATTATACAAAATGAGGTCTCTTTACACTTGTTTTTTTTTCCAATATATGAAATTTATTGTCAAATTGGTTTCCATACAACACCCAGTGCTCATCCCAAAAGGTGCCCTCCTCAATACCCATCACCCACCCTCCCCCCATCAACCCTCAGTTTGTTCTCAGTTTTTAAGAGTCTCTTATGCTTTGGCTCTCTTCCACTCTACACTTGTGAAGTAAAATAGGGGTTATTGATGGAGGCCTGAGTAGGGAGAACTCATTTCCCTCAAAATATCATCTGTAACACAGCCGGTTTCAGTGTGGTACAACTCAGGTATTGGCAAACTATGACCCATAGGCCAAATCCTGCAGGCTTATGTATTTATAAATAAAGTTTTATTGGCAAACAGCCATGCCAATTCATTTACTATCCTCCATGGCCACTTCCATGCCATAACTTTAGATCTGAGTAATGGTGACGTATGGTTTGTGGTCTGTAAGGTCTAAAATATTTAAGCTTTACAGAAAAAGTTTGCTGGCCTATGGTTTAGATGCATATTTGTTTTATAACTCTGATTCCACTACCATCAGGCAAGGGGCTTCATTTAGAATCCCACCTGAGTTCTGATAAGGAATTTAACTTTAATCATCTTGTTCAGAAGCCTGTTTTAAAATCCTATCACCAGCTGCCAGTTTCTAGTCTGCATGTGATCTCCTGGTGATCCTGGGAGAATGAAATTAACCACCTCTGGAACAAACATTCAGTCTTTTTATTTTTTCCACTTTCATGGGAGAGTAATAAATATAGTCAATGACTCTGGATTCTATTACTATGTAAGAGCTCTTTAAAAACATCTAACCATCTGCTTAATGGCCAGTAATATGTTTCTAATGGTCACTCTCGATCAGACACTTTCGGTTCACTCCTGTATAATAGTCATCCAACAGCCAAGATTCTCCTGAAGTAATATGATCAAAGGCCAGTCCCTAGCTCTGTGGCTGCAGAGGCCTCTGGAGATTGTTCTAAAGAGCAAAATAGAGACCTCCTGATGGTTACATGTGGAAACTCTTTTCTTTGATGAAGCCCTGGGCAATAATGAGTGCATGGTCCACAAGTACTTTTGACTAATGCAGACTTAGAACATTGATTTTTTTTTTTTTTTTTTTTTTTTTTTTTTTTTGCATCGACATGCCCAGGTACAGTTGCAACTGGAGGTTAGCTTAATTAATATCTGTCCTCTCATTTCAGACAACATACCCTGAACTGTTGTCATTGAGAATCCTATATCCCTGGTCTGGGCCCAGCAGCTGGTGACAGCTTGGCAAATTATGAGTTTCCTAGCTTTAAAACAGACTAAATTGCAGACAAAACAAGCCATTAGCTAAGTAAATACTGTATCTCTGTTTGGCTTCTGTAAGAAGAAGGAGATTAGCACGAGTGTTTAGTGTTCATAATTATTAGTAGGAGGCAAATAGTAGGCTCAGGCTGACTGGAGATTGTTTCATTACATCCAATTAACACCCACTTGATTATTCTTAATTACTTCTGCTTGATGACAGGAGTAAAGATGTCATACTTCAAATGTACAAATAGCAGCTGGGTCATCAATATACATATATTTGTAATATATCCTGCTCATTTTGGGGTGGCTATTTAATATCTCAGTAGAGGGATAGAGGACGACATGTCCACTTGTCAAGATTTTAGTAAACACTGAGGAGAACTTAGGCAAGATGCAGAAAAATAAATACTGGAATAGAAATGGGTTTTTCTATAGTGGTATGGTTTAGAATTTTTAATGCCTCACTACTACCCATTTGGGAATTCCTTTTCATCTGTCCTAACTGTGGCATAGAAAGTTAGACTGTACATAAAGATGAATAATTATACATAGAAGTATCTGAATGTGAACTTTGTGCAAAAGGGGGGGCATATGTAAAATGGTATGAAACAGTGCTCTCTAGTATGACAAGCTGAGACAAAATCAGCCTTGGTTCAAGAGATGTAATGACCAGCATGGTAAAGCACATGACATGTTAGCAAGTGATGTAATCTCAGAAGCAGGTATGGGGGGTAAGTACAATGAGCCCAATTTCCTTAGATTTAAACCTGAAATTAAGACCACAGTTAGGGACACTAGAACTCATCCTTGCTTTCTCAAGCTTTTAGGGGGAAAAAAAGGGAAGAGTGTTCCCCTTCAGTTATTTCCTTAGTTGGGAGGATTTGCTATGATCGTATACATGGGAGGAATTCTTGGCTTTCTAGAATGGAGGTCACTACACTCTTAGGTTGCCCCTCCTTGCTTGTGGTGTTGGTGATCTTGTAATGGAAAAATTTGGATTACTGTATTTTTTTCCTGGATCAAATTTAGGTGTGATGTCATGCATAGGTAAAGAGGGAAGAGACTTGGCAGCAGCAGAGAATGGTGAGGTTTGGTGGTTGTGCCAGGGCATTCTTAGACTGGCAACTTGCTTGATCAGAGCTGGGCGTGCAGTGGTGGCGTGTTGGTACCAAACATATCCACTGTCAGCACTCTCAGTCAATCAGGAGTTCAGTACTGAGCATTTGCTCATGCACAGCATCAAACCAGACACGTGAATGGGTAGGATATGGGCCAAGCCCTCCCTTGCTGGGGAGACAAGACTTTTCTATGATATGGTTGTGTTTAATTAGTTGCTAAAATTCATGGTTCAAACTGAGGGCTGTAGACATTCAGCAAGGGGGAGTGTGTTGGGCAGGGAAGACAAAGGCTTCAGGACCAGAACCTGCCACGTAGTTAGACTTTAGCTACTTGGAGGATGTTCTGGCTGTTGGTGGTTCAAAGGCTGGTGGGAGAAAAACGTGTTTCAGGTAAGCAGAAACATGGTTCCCTTGTCCTTTGATGCATACTGGCCCAGGTCCGTGCTTAGGCCCAAGGACCAGAAACTAAGGACATCTCATGGGGAGCACCTGGGGTGCTGAATCTTGAGATACAAGGCCATCTCAAGAAGAGTGCCCCAAGAAGATAGAGTTAATGAGGATTCCCTGGGATCTATTTCCATTACGAAGGAAGAGACATTAGGCAATCTGTTAAAGTCAAAAATTCATAAGTATATTTAAAGATTTAAGGCTAAAATGGAATATCTTAGGCAGTCATTTGAAGTCTCTCTATATATGTGGCAGCTGATATTTAAAAGGCACACAAAACATTTAAAAATGACCTCAGGAATAGTGTACCCCCCCCCCTGAATAATAAAGGGGTAATCTCAGAGAATGGAGTGGTGTCAGGATGTAATCGATTCCAACCTGACAAATGATGGTAAGGGCCATCTTTGCTACTGATGTGGGAATCTAACACCAGTGTTTTCTGAGCAGACAGAAGGGTTTGTTTGGAAGGTTGTGAGTCATGAAGTAGCCTAGATCTTAGTAGTTTTGGAGTGTGTGTGTGTGTGTGTGTGTGTGTGTGTGTGTGTGTGTATTGGTGGTGATAGTGAATGGGCTCTGCATAATGCTTCATGGAATGTGATGAGATTGACTTGGTGTACATAGGTAGAGGCTGGGAGTGCCAGCTGATTGTGGTACAGAGCTTGCATAGTGTGGTAGAGGACTTGGCCCAACTGAGAACACTGCTGGGAGGCTGTTGAAAGGTTCCTAGCCTTCCCCACATGGAGAAACAAGGATGGATTCAGTTTAGTTACTATTGAGGTATGTTTGTTTGGTCTTCACTACCAAAAGGGTGGTCCATAGATCATTAGCATCGCCTGGGAGCTTGTTAGAAACGCTGATTCTTCAGCCCCACCCTACATCTGCTGAAGCCTAATCAGCATTTCAACAAGATCCATGGGTGATTCGGAAGCCCACTAAGTCAGGAGGCTTACACAGTTGCAGACTTGACTGCTTGTTTCTTGAAGCATGCTTGGTCCCAGTTTTGTCTTTCATTAGCTAACTGGGGGACTTGGAGTCAGTCCATCTGTCTGCCTGTTTCTTTTCCTCTAACTTTGGGATATGTATGCCTGTCCCTCCTACAGCCGAGACCTTGTGGATGATTAAAGGAGATAGTGGAAGAAAAAGCGCTTTGCAATGGTGAGGCACTGTACCACTGGTTTGCAACAATCGCTGCCATTATAATCACCTAAGGAGCTTGAAACAAGATGCCCATCGTATTCATGCTTTGCTGACTCCTGTTTTAATTGGTCTTGGGTGGGGCCAGCCTTTGTTACTTTGAAAAACAAAAACACCCCTCATTCTCATGGGCAGCAGCTAGGATTCAGCTGTTGTTCTGCCCTTTCTATCCTCTCAGCTTCTGTTCCAAGACTTTCAGAAGGATTGGTGTGCATGCCAGTGGAGGAGGATGTGGAGTTGAGTGGTCAGCTCCTACCAATAGCTCCCCTTGGGATGAGGACCAGGATATATCCTATTTCTCCAGAAATACCACTGCTGGGAGCATTTTATTTGCACTTTTGACCTGTCGCCCTTCAAGCCCCACACATGTCTGCTCATGTCCTGGTGCAGGCTGAACGCTGTGAACACTCGGAGGGCAAAGCCAGTTCTTCCCTTCCTGCCGGGTACTGCCAGCATCTCACCAAGCAGGGAGGGTGCGTGTGAGAGAGACAAGGGCATGGGGCTGAGGAGCAGAAAACCTAGGTTGGATGCTAACGCTTTCTTACTGGTTTTCCCTGCCTGAACTACTTGGACAGTCATAGTGAGAAGCACTTAAAGTCAAGATAATTACATGTGAAAGTGCTTTACAAACTATAAAATGCTACAAAAGTGTGCACGTGTTCTTGCTTAACTTGAAGTGGTAGAGTCAACGTAATGAAAGAATACTGACTTGCATGTCAGGAGCTGACCCCAAATGAAGGCACAGCCTCTTAACATAAGAGCAGTTACCATTTGGCAAATGCTAATGCTGTGCATTTTCATTTATACCTTCAACAAATAGTTTCTGAGCATCTAGTATGTTCTAGGTGTTGGGAAACAGCAGTGACTAAAACAGGGGAAAAAAATGACCAAAAATCAAATGTGTCCTCACACAGCTTACATTGTCCAGTGCAGTGTATTGGAGAGAAGCAATGAATGGGCATGTGTGTATAAGGAGCAGTAAGGAGGAGGGGCCCAGATACAGCATGGTGAGGGTAATAGAGAATAAGGAGGTGGATGTGCTTCACAAAGGGAGGTCAGGGAAAGTCTCTCCGATGAGTGGTGTTTCAGCAGAGACCTGGATGGGGAGAGGGATGAGTGGTCTGAGAGGAGGATGTCTCTGGAGGTACTGGCACATGCAAAGGCTTGAGGCAGAAGCAGGCCTGGCCCCTGCATAGAGAGGTGGGTAAGTGAGGGGAGGGCCGTGACGTGTGAAGTCAGGGGCTGTTTCAGAGACTGGGGCATGCAGGAACTTTTAGGCTCTGGCCAGGATTTGGGGTTTTATTCTTAGAATCCAGTGAAAAGCACTGAGCGTAATTTGACATGAGTAAAATCTCACATTGATCACTGTGGCCCTGGTGTGCCGGGGAACTAGTAGGGAAGCTGAGGTTCCAACTGTCGGCCAGCTGAGAGTTTGGGTTGGTGTAGATGAGGGTGGTTGCCAGGTGGGTGGTGGGGTGTGTTCACATTCCAGGTGTTTAGAAGGAAGAATTGAAAGGATCTGCTGATAAGAAATGCTGAGTGAGAGACAGAGGAACAGAAGGAAGAATGGAGGTGCCACTTACTGGTGTGAATGAGTAAGTTTGGGCTCATAGTGAGTTAAGTTCTGGACTTTGTTAAATTTGAGGTTCCTCTTAGCCTTCCAAGTGGCGATGTCAGGAAGGTAACTGAATTGGGAGGCTTCTGTGGGAAGGGGTCAGGCCTGGGAATAGGAATTGGGAGTCTTTCGGTGTGTAGGTGATATTTAAAGTCATGGGTGGGTGAGATCCCTTTATCTGCACCAGATACACGGAAAGAATTCTAGTGATGGTGAAGATCGATGGGTTTCGGTGATGGTGGTGTTATTACTGGAAAGCAGTCAGCTGTAATCATCTCTGGTTCCATATAGTGCACTCACTCATATTCTTTCTCTAATTTTGAAGGCATTTTAATGTCCATCAATTGCAGCAAAGGAAAGAAAATACATTACTGATTGACCTCTTTGGCTTCTCTCTGTTTATGACAACTCCAGTGCACACTAGGGGAACCCTTGTTCCACACTGGCCTGGAGGAGCTCATCACCTTGAGCTGGCCCAGCCTAGAGAGCTGTGGGTTGTGGGGGGCCGGTAATCTCGGTCTGCTCTTCAGGACTGAGATACAAAGCAGGATGGATGAGATAGGCCAACTCATTACTTACAGGTGTTCTTTAAGGGAGTGCTTAGGAAGTTTTACTCAATTTAACTTAAGACATAAGTAATGTCATTCCCATTTCAGGGCAATGGCTTAGAACCTGACTCAATGTCCTTTTTACTAAGTAATTATCCAGATTTCCTTACTAAATGTTATTTTATGTATTATGTGTAATAGCCTCTTTCTTTCAGCTATGGTAGGATGGTAATAGCAGCTGATAATGGATCACATATTCATCTTAAAGTTCTGCCCCTGGCACTTGTGGCCAGCATGGAGAGAAGCTTCTGCCCAGGAATCAGACTGATCCCATGGCCCTACTCACTGGTCCTGGGTTGGTTTGCTTCTGAACAGCCTAAGATAACTTCTTAACCTTTAAAGCACTGCCTGTGTTGGGAGATTCCAGGGGACCTACAGAGCTCATCTGGCCAGACTGCTCTTTTGCCTCAGAGTCTCCTTGTCAGAGCTTTGGTTAATGGAAATGTTAAAACGCTAGTGGGGAGGAACGGAGGAGTATAAACCTTCAGATTATTAATTGACATCACAGACGTCTGTGAAAAATTAGGAACCACTGCCATTGTACCTCAAGGTGGCCAGTTTTTTTCAGTATCCCGATCACTGGCTCTCAGGGAAAGGGTTACTGGATTGAACTTGTGTGGTAGGGATTATGTTACTGGTGCCATTGTGTATATCATGTGCATATTGGCTTCTTAGAGATGACCTATTATGCAAACAGTCTTCCAGTAGCTACTGAGCAACTACTGTTGACCAGGTGTGTCCCCAGCTAGCTATTAAGTACTCAGTGGGTGTTGGGTACTGAGACAGATGCAAAAATATCTGTCATTCATCTCCATCTGCCATGACATTATGTTCTCCAGAGAGACAAGATTAAAATGCACGTTGAAAATATATATGACTACCTATGAGAGGGGGATACAACCTGGGCCCAGGTATTTATAAACATGTTAGTTAAACTTACTCCCTGCCCTCAGAGGGTTTACAGTCTAGTTGGAGAGGCAGAGCACACTTGTGTGAAGTGTCAAATGGCAGAATAATGGTTAGTATTAATTGGAATGCAGCAGTGACAGCTTACAGGTATCATGGGGATGTGTGAACCTTTTGGCTGCACAATCAGAGTCACTTGGGGAGTGTTAGAAACCAAGGATACCTGTGCCTCAGCCAAGACCTGCTGGGTGCCTGTGTGTTTTAACATTTCCCTGGTGATTTTGATTCATAACGAACCACTGCTTTGGTAGGATTTCAGTGTCAAGTTGGAGATGGGAAGGACAATCGCCTGCAGGAGGCTGCAGGCGATGTCCCAAGATGATGGCAACAAGACTCACTGGTACAGTGACTGTTCTTCCCTGGCATGGATAGGGGGCCTTGTTTGGAGAAAGAGTAAAAATTCAGTGAGAAAGGGGCAGCTTTCAGAAGACTTTAAAGTCCTGCAGAGGAGACTGAATTTTATCCTGAAAGCTGCAGGGAAATCCTGTGGTCACTGCCCTCATTGACATGATCTTACTTTCAGTAGTGAATATTTGGACTTTATTCACTGTGTGATGGGCAGCTTTTGAGCCAATAAGCAACATTAAGAAAGTGGTATTTTCAGTTGAATCTGACTGTCAGGTGCTGGGTGGATTCAAGCAGAGGATATCTGGAAGCAGAGGTTAGCTAGGGTCTAAACTGTTTTCAAAAACACCACCGTCAACAAACACAAATACTGATAGAGCCCCAATTATGTGCCAGGTGCTGTCTTAAGTCCTTTACATATACCATCTTTTTAAATCTTCACAGAACTCTGTGAAGTAGGTATTCATAGTATGCCCATTTTACAGATGCAGAAACTGAGGTACACAGAAGGAACTCAACCATGTCACATAGTTGGCTAGTATCAGAGTTGGGATTCAAGCCAGACTGCCTGATTACTTTCTGCTTATAGGCTCCTAGAACTCCTAGGACATAGGCAGTGTTAAGGGGAAATGGAAGCCTGAGATAGATGATAGAAAAGTAAATGTCAAGTGTGGCACAATATTGGAATAGCTTGAGCATGCTCAGGAAATCCCCAGTGAGGAAGAACACCTTGCAAAAGGAATTGAGTAGGATTTAGAATGGGAGGATAGCAGAAAGCCTTTCTGAAATAGTGGGTCTGTGTGTAGAACACGAGAGAGGAGTTAGAACAGGAAATTGCTAGCATGATGGCCCTGCATACACTCTGCTAACAAATACCACAGAGATTGTTTGAGACATGAGTATTGTGAAATGGGTAGAGGATTAGTTTTGGAGTTGGCAGATGTGGAGTGAGTTCCAGTCCTCTCCTTAACAACTGTGACCTTGGGCAATTCACCTAACCCCTGTCTCTCAGGTTCTCATCTGTATAGTGAGAATGATGAAAGTACCACCCTAATGGGAATGTTGTGAAGACTGAGCTAATGGGTATAAAGTGTATGTAAAGCACATGACATAATACAATCAATGGCATTACATCACTACCAACCATTATTACTATTAAGGTTATCATTCTTACCATAATTCATGGGCATTGGGATGAAATAATTATAGCACTTTTTGGAGAGAATACTTAGGCATTCATGAGTACAACAGGAACTTGGGAGCTGCCAGGATTCCAATTCTGGCTCCATCACTAGCTATATGATTCAGGGCAATTTATTTAACCTGTTTTGGTTTTTCCATCTGAAAGTCGGGAAAACAGTAGTAGCCACCTTATGGGTTTATGATGATGATTATCTAAGTTTGTGTGTATAACACACCAGAAAAGTGCCTTCCACACTCAGTTTACTGGTGATCTGAAAGTTGATTTTTCTTTTCATTGTGGTTTCCCATTCTTCACCATCTGTTGTCTCTGATTCACTTAAAGTCATCCCTGGCATGGAATAGGGACTGGTGAGCCTATGGCATCCTCCTGGCTATGTCCTGTGTAGGTGTTGAGAATGTGCCCCCAAATGTAGATTCTTGACTGAATAGTAACTGCAATTGCTTGGACATTATATGTGGGTGATGATTTCACATAAAGGTCTGAGCTCATCCATTATGGAAATCAGGCAGGGCTGCAGATTTCTGAGACCAGTCTTCTCACTGCACACTTTTCTACCCTGCTTCTCACTTTTTTTGGACCTGCACTGAGGCATGGACCCTATTCCACCAGGAGCCTAGAGACAACAGTGGTAACTCTGAAAGCATACATTTGTGTGCATGCCTGCACATGTGTGTGTGTGCACGTGTGTGCATGTTTGAATGTTTGTAGCCTAAAGGTAGTTCTTATGGTGCTTTGCTTTGTTTCTTTTTTTTTTTTTTCTTTTTTTGGTTGTAAAGTTGAATAAAAGGCACTTAGTCGAAAACTTTAAAAAATTGCTACTGGGCAAAGTAATTTTGTGTCAGGCTTCTGTTCAGGGCAGATTTACACTGGTTATAAATCTCTGAAATTAAGGTCTTACCATAGACAAGCTGAAATGTATTCACCATTAGCAGATACCCAGCCTTGTTCTGAACCAGTGGCCATTCTCCCCCACCATGTATAATAAGAACATCTAGCTGTGTGTTTGGGGCAATAATAAGTTTAAATATGCCTCTTAGAATAGGTAATGGCTCTCCAATGAGTCACAGAATTTTCTATCAACAATTCTTCCCTAGAACCAAAGGTTAAGTCGGAGAGTTTGATTTAATGACAAAGTTAATTATGCCTTTAACATTACAGGGTTCCTGCCTTCCATTTTCTAATCAAGATCATGGTTTAGGGTCAACAGCCTTGCAGAAGTCGGGGACTAATGCTCACACTTGTTTGTTGAATGTTAGGGGAAGGTTAGGAGAGGACTAGGGGTGCTTAGAAATTTCTGAGTTGAGAAAGAGCCTGAAGATTATCTCCTGGCCCCACATCATTTCTTCCTCATCTTGGCCAGATCTCAGATAATATGCTGAGCTTTAAGGAACTTGGGGAATCATCTGATGGGTACTTTCACTCTATAGCTGGAGAAACTGAGGCTTAAGTGACTAAGAAATGTGTCAGTGGTTACATAGGTTGTTTGGGCCAGAATAATGGATTGTCTCAGGTTGGACCGTCTGCTTCTGATCAAAATGGTCTATGTACAAGCACTCATACTCAAGGAAAAGCAGAACCTCTTTGTGGCTTGTGGGATTTATGATGTTTATGGACTAGTTTGCTAGATCACTTCTTCCTACTTCTTTTCAAGGCAAATGTAGCCCATTTGATCTTGGTCTGTTGTGTATCAGCAAAGACTCTTGGTTGAAAACAAAATGAAACAGAATTACCTCCTGCTCTCTTAATTTTAAAAAATGGGATAGGTTGGGGATTTGTTAGCAGGTTTTGGTATGGACTATGTACTGGAGGACCTGGCAATGGCCCAGAAGTTATAAAAACAGGACACAAGACATCCTTCTGGAGGCAAGGACCTTTCCCTCCATGCATGGTATGGCTCCGTCACAAATGAATTGTCATCACCCTGTGTTTTTGCTTATTAGTTCCCACTTCCAAGTTTGAGGACTGAGCTGAGGGACTTACCAGTGCTTTGGCTGCCAGGGTAGTAGGGAAGGGGAGACTTGGACTAGGACTTGGGTGTGGCTACTGCCTACTCCACGGCTTCATGTATAAGGAATTCCCCAAAACAAGAAAAGAAGAAGTTCAAGTTTTAAATAGTTTGAAAGTTAAAAAAACATCCAAGATAAAAGGCTTTATGGGTCACCCTGAGGCCTGACCATGCTCTGTAAATGTGTTTCTATAAGAAAATATATTCCAAGTTACAGAGTAATTCATAGGTAACTTTAGGGTGCAATTTACTTCTAGGCTTGGCCCGCTCACATTTATATCTTAAATAGGGATCTGCTGGTCCAGGGACTTGACCTTGAAGTGCAACGATTGTGGCCAGGTTTAGGGACAATTTGGAGATCAGAAGTAAAAATCTCTTCGGAAACACTGACATTTCAGAATTGCTAAAGTCATCCATCTATAAACCTTTCCTCACAGAAAATATTTACTTAGGAGCACATTCTGTACACCCAGTACTGTGCTGAATATTGTCCACAGAGGTGGACAAAATGGCTGTGCTGTACCCTTCTGTAGCTTGGGCTTTAGTCTGGTTCAGATACAGGGTATTTCGAGTTCTCACTTGCAGTAAAATATTCATTAGAGAGAGTTTTTTAAAATATAATTTATTGTCAAATTGGCTTATACACAACACCCAGTGCTCAGCCCAACAAGTGCCCTCCTCAGTGCCCATCCCCCACTTTCCCCTCTCCCCCATCCACCCTCAGTTTGTTCTTTAATACAAAGAAGAATTTTGAGAGAGGCCAGATTTTTGGCTGTAGGCCAATAATTCAAGCCCTCCAACTCTCTCAAACAAATGTAGTGCTTTCTTTTCCTGTAGGGTTCCTTCTATCAAACTTGGTTCAGAATCTTCTGGTAAAGATCTAATGGTAAACACTTCTTACCAGATATGCTGCGGTAGATCTAGCCATGAAGAAGTTTGTCATCCAGTGAAGGAAGCAGACATTGAAACTAATCATTTCAGTGTAATATGTTGAGTTCTGGGACAGAGGTATGCCCAGCGTTCAGTGTAAAGACTAAAATTGCTCAGATGTGCTAGTGTTAGGAAGGTTTTCCTGTAGCTTGTCTTAATCCTTGAGCTGCAGTGTATGCCCATTTTTTGTGTTCACCTGTGCAACTAGTCCACTGACACTTAAAGGGTGGCTATTACATGCAAGGCCAGAGCCAGGGCTTTGGGATTCACAGCTAAGAGCTGTGTTCAGCTCTGTTCAGCCAGAGAGGTCTTATCTTCATTTCTTTCCTTAACAAAATTTTTTTTTTTAGTTTATTATTTTTTGAGACAGAGAAAGAAAGAGAGCAGGGGAGGGGCAGAAAAAGAGGGAGAGAGAGAATCCCAGGCAGGCTCCACCCTGTCAGCGTAGAGCCCGATGTGGGGCTTGAACCCACAAACCATGAGGTCATGACCTGAGCCGAAATCAAGAGTTGGACACTTAACTGATAGAGCCACCCAGGTGCCTCTCATTTGTTTTCTAACAGAGGCCAACTACTGCAGCCTCTTGGATTTGGGGGCGGGGTAGATAGGAGGTCCATGAAACATCCACCCATGGCTTTGGTGCCCAATTCAGCTCAGTCCTGTGATATCTCTAAGGTACTAGTTCTGCAAGGACAAGGACAAGGTCCAGGAGAATTGCCTTAGTTTCCTCTTCCTCTTCAGTGGTATGTAGTTGACTCTGCCCCCTTGAAGGAATGTTCTAGGGGACCCCTGTGTAAATCCATATCAGGTCCAGAAGATAAATGTCTCTTGACCGACCTCTTTCTATTAATTTGCATAAACATTTGTGTATGATTTTATTTACATTGGTGAGGCAGAACAGTAGTTCTCTGGCTTTGATGTGTGTGAGCCTTGGAGATTAGAGCCGAGGTCCTTCCTTTGAGAAAACAAATACTTTTGTGTTGATTTCAATGAGATATAAATCATACCCAGGAAGTTTACAGTTGAGTAAGAATGGTATAATTACTGATTGTATACCAGAAGAGGACATATTTATGAAGCAACTTGAAAAAGCTTGTAATCCCTTTCCGTATTTTGAATAACTAATTGCTATGTCATTGTGGCATATTTGCACCACAAGAGTTAAGTCTGTCAAACGTTTCCCTCTGAAAACCTTGTTTTAAGGGATTTCTAACTTGGTCGTAAAAATGTGCTCCAAGTTGGAACTGACTTGATGGGGGTCTGTGCTTGGAACGCTTGATTTGAATGGTGCCAGTCAGAGTTAAATTACAGGCTGGGAAAAAGGAAACAAATTTTTTAAAAAGGAGGTGTTTATGGTTCCCCGCTCCCCTAAGTACTTCTTGAGGATCAAAATAGCCTCTTTAAAATAAATTGCAGACCATTAGTATGTGATGGAGGAAACTCCTCTGAGACTGGATTGGGGGAGGGGAAAGCAAGGGGAGATTGATTTGGGCTACTTTCAGCTATGCTAACACAGCACATACTTCGCATGCAGACTGCGGTGGTGTGTGCACACAGATGGCGTGTCTTGTACCCACAGTGGACATTCGTATCAGGCCTAGTGACGTCCTTGCAGCTCTCCTCCAACACTCAGTCTTAATGGGTTTCTTGGAATATGTTTCCCTCCTGCGCCCCACCTCCCTGCCATGTTTTCTTTTAAAAACAGAACACTGTTGCCTGCCTACCTTGTGCCCATGGAGGTCATAAAGGCCTACTTCAAAAAGACCTCATTCGTCCTGTCGGCCGAACAAGAAAGTACCTGCTTGATAAGCATGTTTGTCCAGAGATCCCCCCATGTCTGGTGCCTGACATTCAAGCCAAAATGATAGTCCTTGGCTAGGAATATTTATTTGATTCCTTACATACAGCCTAGGTATCTTTCCCACTGGTCAACTGTAGACAATTCACAATAATGAAAAAAAGAGACATAGGGAAGGAGACAAAGACAGAGAAAGATGCAGAAAGGGAATAAGGAAGGGAGGGAGGGAAATAACAAGAGAGAGAGCTTGTTTCTACCTCTGTATGAGTCACCTTGAACCCCAGTGGTCTGGTTATAACCTCTCTTCTTCAGCACCTGTGGTCAGTGGAAGTGAGACAGATTTACAGTCTGGCTTGCTCACCTTCAATTCAAATTTTGTCTTTCTTAGATTTCACTCATGCCTTAATGACACTTTTTTTTTTCTTTTGAGAAAGCTAATTGCATTGGTTTCTCCAAGAGGCATCACTTTAAACAATCCTTCCTGACTGGGAAAACAAATACATGCTTGACTTATTTCATTTATTTTTCCCTCAAACCTAAATTAGGATAAAGCCATTTTGGATAAGAAGACATGTGTGTGTCTCTGTCACATCTTTTATCATCACGACTGCTTTTCCAAATAATACAACTTGTGACAAATGTGAACATTAATTACAGTTAACAAAGAAATGTCATGTGAAGTGTTCATGGTTGGGGTGGTGGGTGTGAGAAGAAAAAAAAAAAAACAACAAAACACAGCCAATCAATGAGATGACATCTTGCACCAAGCTTCAAGTCAAAGTGCAAAAGTCAGAAATCAAATACCATCAGTTATCAAATTATGTTAATGATTCTAATGAAAGCTTCTGGTATTTTGTTCAAGAGTGTGTTGCTGTAATGGTAACTAATAGAACAAGAGGAGCTGATTGCCGTGAATTAATTAGAACTGACAGCCGGGGTTTCTTTTTTATTTATTTATTTAAATATTGACAATCTGTTTAGAATCCGAGGTTTTTCATGTGGTCCTTTTCTTCCCTCCACAAGTCCTCAGCCCATTCCAGAGTGAGAAGGTAATTGTGTTTTCTCATACTGCAGGTGTCCCTCACCAGCCCCAGGGCTTTGGCCCAAACGGGCAGCAAATGAATTAAACTGGAGGATGGACATGAATATCCATACACAGGTGTAACCTAACATTTGTGGGGCTCAGGGTGACAGGACAAATGAAGCCTCTTGCCTGATGCTCCCTTCCTCTCTTTCCACCCCTTCTGTCCACCAGAGGCCTCTGCATGTATACTGCGACCCACGTTCCACTCATAGGCATCTGCTCTTTGGCTACACCTTGAACTTAGGGGTGCATCCCTGATGGATGTTGGGAGGTAGGACCCAGAAAAGAAGTCCTTGCAGTCCCTTAAAGAAGCTTAGGGCTATTAAGGGAATTTTGGGGTCCTGGGTACCTCTACCATGGTATAGTAATTGGGGAGTAGGCTGCAGGCTGGAAATGCCCTTGGCGCATGGGCTCCTTACGTCGCAGGGTGGGGGGCACATGGAGGAGGGTCAGAGTGGGACCCTCTAAAGAGTTTAGCGTAGGTCAGGGGCTCTAGTTACTTGGGTCTAAGGGCAGTATTGCACATGCATATTCTTTACTTTTGAGTACCTGAATGTGTACATCTGGAGTTCCCTCTCACTGAAGTGTGTTTTGTTCACTTTTGTTTGCTTTTTATTCCTTCACTCCTGTATTTTTTCCACATCTATTGAACACTTTGCCACGCTCTGGAGACACAAAGGAAAATCAGGTCTCCAGCTTCAGGGGTCTCACAGACTTTTCTAATTTGTAACTCATAATAAATGCTAAATGAAGATCTGGTCCAAGTTCTTGGCCTTCCAAGTTTTACTTGTATCCTGTTCTCACGGTGGCCCTTAACCTCTGTATCATGGCAGCAAGCAATACAGATCCTGTAGAGAAGTGAGGGGTGAATGTAGAAGAGGTGAGTGGCTACTGGGAATGCTGTACTCATGGCCACCTTTGGTGTTCCAGTGGGCTTATTCAGAGACCCTACCATCTAGCTAGAGATGTGCCCCCGCTGAATCCAGATCAGAGGCAGATAAAAGGGGGCATCTGTCCTAAAGAGAACCTTCTACAGCTGTGCTGAAATGGCTGGGTCCAAAGAGGGTCTGCTCTTGCTGGTGACCCAGGCTGCCCCTGCCTGCCACAGGGCCTTTTTGTGGGGCTTCTGCATAAAAAATGAATTCTGTCAAAATGAATACATCTTGCTCCCCTGTTAAAGTTCCTGTCTGTCTTTAAATCGGTGAGGGTGCTTCCTAAATCTTTCACCCTGGAGTGGAGGAGTTGGTCATTACCAAACTGACATTGACAAGGCCACGCTCTCAGAAAACTGGCGATGACATCTGGGGAACTGAGCTCAGGTCAGCATCCGAGGCCTGGCTCTCAGTGTCACAAAGCACAGCAGACCATGTTGAATTTCCTTCGCCGGCTAAATTGGTACATTAGGGTAAAAACGATTTCCACATTTGCATAGTTGATTTCATTACTACCGCCATTATTGATGCCCAGCTCCTCTGAAAGAAAGGAGCCATAAAAGCAAATAAAATCACTTTGCGATTCCATTATTGGATAAATTACCACATTACTGCCTGCGTTTTAGGGCTAAAGCCATTCCCCACATTTGCATAGTTTATTTCATTATCATTATTAATAACAACAACAATAATGATGATGACTAGGATCCTTGAATGAAAGGAACTAGAAAAATGCCACAGCCCGGAGCAGTCTTTATGGACTAGATGCGGTCACCGAGAGTCCCTTTATCTGCTGCCGAAATACAGCCACTTTGGGAAGTGAACCAGGAGCTTTTCATAGACCTCGCGTTAAACCAGTTCAGATCTTGTGGGACTGGGTTGCTGGTCTGAAATAGTGACAGGTTACACATTGTAGACTACTGAAAATTTAGGTCGGGGGTCCCTGCTTAGCCACCTAACTAGTTTTGTCTCTTCAGGAATGGTGCTCACCAAGCCTCCGCTTCCTCATCAGTGAAATGGGGATAAAGATGATTGCTTTGTGATGCAACGAAGAACCAAGGAAATGGCAAATGTGAACACGTTCTGTAGACCATGAAGCTCCCCAGAGATTTCAGAGACTAATGTCACTATATTGAACATTGAAGTGACAGTCGTGTCTGGCATGTGCTGTAATGATGACAGGAGCTGTACCAGTTTGTCTCTTTGGCTGGGAGAATTATCCAAAACCTTCCTTAGATTTCTAAGCCATTGCTCTCTAAGATAAGAAGGGAAGGGATAGTTATTCACAGTTACCAGTACCAGTCTTTGATATTTACAAATAGCTTACTTTGATAACAAACCTTCCTGAGCTGATGTGGTGGCTGCGATATTGCACATTCTTACTCAGCGATTTCTGATTATGTCTATTTCTTCTCCTTGGCCATGGAGCCAAGAAGTACAAAGTCTTTTTGTCTATTAAATCTGAGGTCCTCTAGCGAAAGGAAGGTCTGCTGGTGGCCGTCTATGGTTTGCTGGAGAATTTTCCCTCTGGTTTTGTTTTTATTATTTTATTTTATTTCTGCTGCACCAGGGGCTCCAAAAAAATGAATGTGTCAGTAAAGGATTTGACAGTATGTTACGACAGTCATCAATCCACCAAGCCCTGTAGCCATAAATAAGCTTCATACGCTGCCACACTAAAGAGGACAGTTTTTCTTCTCCAGGACATTGAAAATGTCACAGCCAGGGAATTGTTTGTCCCTGTCTCCACGGCAACGCCACTAGCACTTATCATTAACTTTCACACCAAGATTTTAATCAGCGCTCTTTGCGGCCTGAGACCAAGTCAACATCAGCCCAAATTTTCAAAGCCGTTATTCTAATTATGACGAGAAAGCTATAGATTGATGAGCCGAGTTTTCTGCAAGGACTGGTGGCAGTTAATTCTCGTGACCTGCGTGGCTCAGGGAGTCTCTCTTAGAGATGGAGTCTTGAAAGTTCGATTATTAGTGACAGCTTGTAAGTGAGAGGAGCCTTATCTCTCCAGAGAGTGTTGATAACTTGAGACAAGGTTTAACTAGGAAGTAGCGAGACAGTGGAAGGAGGGGAGAGAGAGAGGGAAAAGAGGAAACCGAAAGTGCACACTCTATCTGCAACCTGCGTCCAGTGTAATGAGAAAATACGGACAGGCACAATTTCACAAGTTGTAAATTCTGGTAGCCTTCAGTTGTAAATTCTGGTAGAGGCTGTTTTACTCAGCTATCTGATAATGTGTGAAAATATTTGTCCCTTTGCTTCATAGGTAGGGGCAAGCACTGTGTTCCAGAAAATGCATTAAACTTCCTACTCTGTCCCTCCTCTTTTCTTCTCCTTTTGCTTTGGTCAGGGGACCTCTAGAAACAAAAATGAGAATTTGCAATGGAAATGAAGTAGTAATTAATTTTTCAAAAAGACTCTTTCTTCTCATTTCCCTTAACTGACTCCCACCCTAGCTTTTTTTTGATTCAGTATAATCTCTAGAGCCTTTGGGTTTACAATGGAAGGGGTGGGTGGTTAGAGTGGCCCTTACAACCAACTCTTCTCCCTCTTCATATTTCTATTGATCTCTCATGTTCTGTCATGGCTGACGAATGTCCTTGCTTTCTTGGCCATGCACAGACCATATCCACGCTGTTGACTTCATGCCTCCTCCAAGTTTTCTCTTGGAAAGTGGTGCCTATTTCCTCTCCAGACTAATGCATTCTACTGAGCCGTCAGTCCTATCAGGATAGGGGTGCAAATCGTCCTAAGGGAGGGTACAGGAAGGCAGCATGGTGAGGTCAGAATAGCCTCACTAGAGATGCTCTGAGTCCCTACTCTCACCCCAGCTCCGCCTCTCCCTTGAAGAGTGAGCCTCTCTGTGACTCTGTTTTCTCATCTTTCAAATGGTGATGATAATATCTGTCTAGCCTCCTTCACATATCAAGTGAGAAATAGGAATTAAATTGCCAGTATTTAATGTGATCATTACATTAAAAAAAATACGCGTGCATAAGCCTCGGCTGTTGCCTGCTTTTTTAGTTTGTCTTCTCCACAGCTACAAAATGATGCTATTACATTTTATAATGTTTTCTTTTTCAAATTATTTTCACATGTTTAAAGCATTCACAATTATCTTCATTATCTTTGTTTTGCCCCTGAGAACACTGAGGCACAGAGAGGTAAAGCGCCTTGCTTGCGGTCACACAGCCAATTAGAGGCCTAACCAGGTACAGAACTGTCATCTCCTGGTTCCCAGCATGCAGCTCCCTAGACCACACTGCTTACCATATTAATAGGCTGGGATTACGGAAAAAAGCAAACCCAATTAGTTTCTGTTGCAGCCCTTTTACAATCCTGTCTTGTTTCCCCGTGTGTTTATATGTATGTTTTAATAGCATTCCCTGCCTTTTATGCTGAGGCTGCTCGAGGTATGTTTATAATGGTGGCGTAATTATAATAATAAAATACAAATCCATCCACAGAGTGAGCTCATTACTGCTGGCCAGGTAAACAAATAGGCTTGGCGTTGATGCTGGAGCAAGGTGCTTTATTTCTAAAGTGGTGCCGCTTTGGAGCACGAGATGGTTTGCTCATCCAGTGTAGGAGCGTCTGTGTTCCCAAAATGACTGGAGTTTGGGGTGCAGAGTTGAGCCAGTAACTGAGACGCTGGTGAGGTTGCCTTAACGTGTCTTGCCCTTTCAATCTCTATTTTTCCCAGGCATGGGATGAGAAGCACAAGGGGAAATCATTGCTCTCGTTCTCTGGCTATAAGATCTTTCCTTGAATATGTCAGTAGGCCTTTTGGCATTCAAACTCCTGAACATAGTTTCTAATGTATACAAAAGGGAAAATTATTGTTATGAACGGAGCCATAGGAGAGAGAGAGAGTGTATGTTTTTTTTTTTTTTAAAGCCTGTCTGTCCTTGTTAATTAGAAGTGCACATATTGGGAAATTAACTATGAAATACTAAAAATGATAAATTATTCCTTATTTGAAAGTATAAATTAAAGGTTTAGTGTATATAAAATTTGTCATGTTTAATTGCAAGTTCAATTAAAATTCAGGGTAATGATGATTTATACAGGTTTCTGTGTAATTTGATATTCATTAGCTTAGCCAGACACATGCTGATATTAGCTCGTTAATTATGTTTCCTTTTGTTGAAGGCAGCCTTGTGAAAGCAATCTGCTCAAAGTTTTCTAAACTCATTCTGCTAAATGAATATTTGGCAGCTGTTCATGTTATTGAGATGGTCACTGTGGCTTCATTTCACTCCTAGGCCGCATCAATCATACCTTCTCTGTGACAAACAAGGGTTTCTCATTACAAACCCATTTAGGAAGGTTAGGGCTGACATTAAAGACTGATTGCATGGTACTCTGCTGTTACTTTGCAGTAACATTGGAGTGGAGCTGTCGCTAATATCTGCCCCTCCCACATGGTCAAACTGCTTAAGACACATGGAGGGGGAGAGTGGATCACCACAGTGGCCCGAGGTCTCTCTCTGACATCGCTGCATCTACTTGGGAATCAGAGTTTGGATCTCGGGAGGAGGCCTCTCAAGGGAGCCATGACCCAGGCCCCTCCTTAGGCCTCCACAGTGTTGTCATACTCTGTGCATAGGTGTGGCTGTTGAGGTCCAGAGAAGTTAAGGGGTTTGCTCGCAGTAGCCTGTTGACTCTAAGGAATGGAGTGGAACATGACACTTGAGGAGGTGAAAGTGGAAATGCTGGACTGACTGATGAGGAGGTTTCCAGAAGCATCTCAGCTGTAGTGGCAGAGAACTGGAAGAATCACCATCTGGTTGGGAAAACAACCATGTCCTGTCTCAAAATACTTTGGAGGATTTTAAATAATTGGTGGATTTTTCTCATAGCTGTTATTATGTGATCTCACACTCTGCTTGGGATATTGTGGAAAGATAGGTAGGGATTGTCTTTACGTTTTGACAAGTGAGGGAAACTGAGGCACAGGGAGCTTGATTGATTTGTCTAAGATTACCTATGTGGATACTGGTGGACTTGGGCCTCTGGGCTTCTCTGCGTGTCACGGTGTCACAGTGAGCCCTCTCCCAATACACATTCATTTCCCATTTTGTATTCTCCCTGCCACCACTCTCCTATAAGGGAACCAGACACTTTGTAAATGGTGGGAATGAATGTTGCCTCTTAGGCTGACCAGGGTTTTAGTTTCTGCCCATTTGTTGATACCAATAGGTAGCAAACCTGCTTTGTCACAGTAAAATGCAATGAAAATTCCTCATGAGAAATTATCATTTGTATCTCTATAACTGTTTTCATGTACTTGTTTATTTTTAGGCAGGAAGTGGTTAGGGACTCTTATTTTTTCTTTTTTTCTTTGAGAGCCATCTCTCATGCACTGGGTCTTGCTTTCAGGCTGATGTTTTCCCTGACGTCATTGTGGAGCACGTGGCTGGCTAGCCGTCCACCACAGTTATTCTCTGTCTTCAGTGAGGAGCTATTGCTGGCACTGCACCTTCCAGCGCCCCCTCTTGCTCCCTCCCAGGGGGATCCAGTGGCCATTCCCACCACAGGCTTCATGATACTTTCTTTCCCCATCTGCCAGATGGAGGTGAAGGACTCTGAGGTATAAAGGTTGGTAGAATCACAAAGTAGAAGGAGTTTGGGTTCCTGAATTGCCACGTGGAAGGCCATCTAATGGGCACCTGGTTGGTCATTTCATAAGTAAGAAATAAACATCTATTCTCTTATGTCGCTAAAATTTCATGGTTTATCATAGTAGCTAACCCAAGACTACCACTTTATTTATTCATTCTGCAAATATTTGTTAGAAATTTTATTCCAGGCCAAATCTTGGGCTAAGAGTTGGGGACCTAATGAAAAAAAAAAAGATGCTATTCCTGACTTTAGGGATCTCAACCATGTAGAAAGGGAGCTACACAAATAGAAAGACTTCACTCCAGTATAGTAAGTTCTGAGAGAAGAGAACCCAAAGAACTTCGTTGTTTTTTTTTTTTTTTCTGGACTTTTTTTTCTGAAATGTCTAGTGAAATAACAGATTTAAACTTTAATAGTAGTAGAATCTTTTAGTAGAAACCCCTCCTAATATTCCATATTCAATATTCCAAGTGAATACACGAGAACCTCCAATTCTTAAAAAATCTGAAAAGGCTATGGTAGAAATGGGGGCCATGAACCCACTTGGCCTTATCTGAGAATTTCCCCCTTGGAATCCTGGGGGCTGCATTATGCCACCTGAGAACCCAGAGAGAGATTCAAACCCAAAAGTAGACTGTTCCTTCCCTGACTTTTTTTTCCCCCTCTCATTCTATAGGTTATGGTACATGGTGGCTGTTTTTATAGAATGCTTATCTGTAGTCAGTGGAAGTTTGGTTGATGGAAGGCAGATAGTATATGCCTGAACTTTTCTTTTTTTGATGATTACTAGCTGCCTGACCTTGTGCACGTTACTTGACCTCTTATTGTCCCAGTTTCTTTACAGGTAAAACAGGGATAATAATAGTGTCTGTCTTACAGGCTTGTTATGAAAATTGACCAAGTTAATATACAGAAAGGACTGTCACAAGGCTGTCCCATAGTGAATGTTTAGCATTGTTGGCTGTCCCCAACCCATGTGTTAAAAACACATTATATTTGTGAGCACTTCTAAATTTTTACTAATAAGCACAAGGATACCAGAACCTAATTGAACATTTGGGGAATGATATCTTAGTAATAAGACTATATAACCTCTGATGGTTGTGATTTCTTTTGGTTCTATGCACCAAATACTTCTGATGGTTTTCTGGAATTTAGGAGGGATTGAAATTTTTCCTTGTCATGTTTGTGAGAAAGTACATTGTCTTCAGGAGAAATTCCAGTTTTTTTTTTTTTCTTTCGTTTCAGACCCCAGGCCTTTATGGACCTAAATAATGTAACTTGGAACTTTTCATTTTTTAATTTCACCACCTATGTCTTATTAATGCATTTTGTCAGTGTGGAAAGCCCTCTGGTGGTCAAAGTAATTCCTATGTGGCTCTTAACAGATGAGTGGAATAAAATCAAGTTCATGTAGAAGAGCTGTGTTCAAATTCTATTTTTCTCTTTTGCTGATTTCATTTTCTAATTAAAGAAGAAAGCAATTTACTTTGGAACATTTTAGTTCTAAAGTTGTCTTGGGGAAAATACTAGCAGGATAGTTGGCTTTATCCAGGCGAAAATTTTTAGTGACGGTATTCACTTTTTTGGAGGGTTTTTATGCTGTTGTCCAGTTTACCGTTGTCACTCCAGGGATGAAAGCTAACATTGGACACTCCAGCATGAGGATTCTTAGAACTTCATATAATATTAAAGCTGTAAGGGAGAGACTTGGAGCTTATCCTCATTTTCTATAAAAAGAAGCTGAGGCCCAGAAAGAAGTGATTTGCTCAAGATGTTGTCAGCAGGGAGCAGAGCCATGAGTAGAAGCCAGGTCTCCTGTGTGCTGGTTCCATATTGCTTGAGGGGTATCATAGTTGGGTCAAGTCGATAAACCCTTGGTCTCCAGACAGGTCCCAAGTTGGCCGGATCTCATGAAAATCAGCCAGAGGATAGTCCTTGGAGGGCAAAGCACAACTCATAAACTGCCTCTGGGTTACTCTGTCTCTTGTTTGGGAGCAAGACACTGTGTGGGATTTTCTTTTCTTAGTATACTATTGAAACTTGGTTGGTTGTATTGACTAGAGTGATCTGGCCTGCACAATCACCCTCAGCATATCCTTGCCATTAAACAACATTTCTTGGAAAGGATGTGCATTAATCTTGACTGTGTGCTGGCCGCTGCAACTCATCATAAAGATGAATGACTGATGGGTGACCTATGTCTGGTGTCCTAGGAGGGCGGATAACTTGGAGATGCAGAAACATCTGTTCTGCTCTGAAATTGGCAAGACAAGCTGGCTTGTCCCTCCTTTGCCTGATGCTATTGCGTGAGCTTACATTATTTCTCTTTGTTTGAGTCTTTGGCTATGTCTGGTGTAGGCGGGGTCCTGAGGCCATTTCTCAGTATACCCAGTGTGACATGATATGATAACAAGGAAGCAGGGGGGATGGGATGGGGGTCACTGAACCCCCATCTAGTATATTTTCCATTTCAGTTCCTATTTCAGGCAGGACCCCCTGGGAGGGTGAGTATCCAGAAGCTGCATGAAAGCTGGAAATTCTGGGAGTTTCCCAGAATCCTCTAGTGTTCCTGGGTTGTTCCTCTGGATATAGGTGCATTTTCTCAAGAGACTCTTTAACTCCTTATGTCTTCATTATTGTCCTCATTGCTAAATCTCACAGGGCAGGGTTGGTTTATAATGCTTGCATGAATTAGATAGCATTTGTGAAATAGAGAACAGCTAATAAGATGGGAATTCAATTTATTTGGCATGGTCTCATTTGGGAGGAGGGGTGGTGTGTTAAATCACTGTTCTTCAGCGAGTATGCATGATTTGAGTCTTTATTTTGAGGTTAGGTTCTGTGGCACATAGAAAATGTGGCCCCTGCTTTCAAAGAGCTTAAAAAAAACCAATTTCCTTTCTGTGAGTGCTTCCGGAATGCCTGCAGCATGCCCGGTGCTTGAGACAGCAGAAATCCATACCCCTTGGAGTAGAAGCTGTGGGTAACCTCCCATGTCCCCTCATTGTTCCAGTTTCTGTGCCCACTGTCCAGTCACAAGCCCCTGCAGCTCTTTGCCTTGCAAGCTTTCTCTGGCTTCTGGAGCTTTTTTTTTTTTTTTTTTTTTTTTTTTTTTTGCTTGTGGTAAGGAAGACTGGAAATGCCAGATAATTAATGACCCTTGGATACAGCCTCCCCTGCACCAGTGGCTGACAGGTGTTGGTGGATAAATGCCCCATCTTCCTGAGTTGGGATAGCTCTGAGGCACATTCTTTAATGTCTCCCAGAGTTGCCCAGCTGCAGTTGAGCTCCAGTTGTCCACCGTGGTAACTCATCTGGTAGGGTACCATGCACCGTCCTTCCCTTCCCTCACTTCCCTATCCTCCCCCTGGGGTCACTTCATCCAAAAGACTTTCACTGAAATCCTTATCTCAGCATGTGCTTCTAGGGGAACTCAGACTAAGAAATCTTTCATAGTCTACACTGCCTTTGATAGAAGTCAGATTCTGGTAAAGGCTGTAGAAGACATGCAAAATGCTGAGGTAAAGTAGGAGAGGGAAGGATTTAGTCCAAGTAGAAGGATCTCAGAAGGTTTCTTGGAAGAGGTTACATCCTAACTAGGCTTTTGAGGAATGGGTTGGGCTTTTCTTAGGAAACTGCAAAAGGGAGGCCAGCCCACTCTGACAGAACAGCTTCCACAAAGGCCTGGAGGTAGGAAGAATGTGAGAATGTGACGCATGTTGGAAAATGGTGAGTATCTGGTGTGGCTATGGCTCAGGATCCATTGGAGTTCAGGGTACATACGTTGGGTAATATAAGGAGAGGCTACTGGGGGTCTAATTACCAAGGGTTTGAATGTGAGGCTGAGACATGCAGCATATTTTGTGGGCAGTGGTGAGCCTTCCAATTATCCTAGCAGTGAGGGGTAGTAATTTGTCTTTAGGATGAAGGAGCAGGAATAACATACATGAGAAATAGAAGCTTGGTAAGTGTGAGGCTATTGCATGGTCCCTTATTGCTAGAGGATTTCAAACTGAAGAGAGGAAAGTGTTAGCAATCTGGGAAGTATCAGGGAAGAGGTGAAAGTTGACTTGAGACTATTCATTCACTGACTTAAGGGAATGTTGTGGCAAGAATTTGCAGACAGTCTGCCCAAAGGGACCAGGGGCAGGAATGATGTGGAATCAGGGATCCATTGTGACTTTCATGGCCCTAGGTACATTGGACTTCGTAGACCCATTAGAATATTAAAAATTATTGGTGTACAGACAAATCTGTTAATATTTTCTTCAGCCTAGAGTTGTTTTCCTTTCCACTTCTGAAAGAAATTTAAACATTTTTGTGGTCCCTTGAAGTCTCCTGGGCTCTCAGAAGTGTGTGCCCTGTTCCTGATGGAGAAGTTAGTCTTGCTTGGCTTGAGGGGAGTGCTGGGATTCTATGTGCTTCTCTGAGGCTAAGTTGTCTCAACTGTGCTCATACAGATGTATGTAGCCTTCCAGCATTGGAGGAGGGAGACCTCAGAATTCATCCTCTAGAGATCGAGGGACTGCGGTGGGGGGTACATGCAGGACAGCCGTTCCAGGTAGACCAGGGGTTCACTTCAGGAAGTCTCTGAGGAGAGTGAGAAGGTGGAAAAGAGTCCCAGGGCTCAAGGAGCCTGTGTGTGGCTTTTTGTGTGTCAGGGTCAGGTAAGCAGGCTTGTATTGGCTGGTTTTCCCTTCATGAACTCATCCTTCACAAAGCTTGCCCCGCCTCCTGACTCAGCGCACACTTCTCCTTCGGCCCTACTGCCTTGCCTGTGCATTTCCACTGGCTTGCTAGTGCTGCTGGAGAAGTGCCCTCCTGTCTTCAGAAATGTTGACGAAGAAGAAGAGGTTTACTAAATGAAGTGATCGCATCTGAAAGAGGCCTGCGGAAAGCTACCACAGTGGAAGGACTGCCCAAGGTTTGGGGACATTTTTTTTTTTCTCCTCCTTTTCAAAAATAGTCAAAACACATGCAACACATACTTGTAAAAGGATGACCGGGGCGCCTGGGTGGCGCAGTCGGTTAAGCGTCCGACTTCAGCCAGGTCACGATCTCGCGGTCCGTGAGTTCGAGCCCCGCGTCAGGCTCTGGGCTGATGGCTCGGAGCCTGTTTCCGATTCTGTGTCTCCCTCTCTCTCTGCCCCTCCCCCGTTCATGCTCTGTCTCTCTCTGTCCCAAAAATAAATAAAAAACGTTGAAAAAAAAATTAAAAAAAAAAAAAAAAAGGATGACAAAGGGAGAGAAAATTGCAGCTGGCAGTTGTTTGCGGCACTGTTATTGGGTTGCTCCTTAGCTCTTGAAATGGCTGGCTGATAATCATACGTGTTTCCCCTCTCCTGTTGGGCTGGGTTTTAGTCCAAGTTTAACAGTGAGCTTGTGACTTCATGAATCCCACGTGCTGAGGAAATGTAGCTGCAGCTTTTTCTGGTCATATTATTTGCACCATAAGGGTGCACTCGTACTGCCATATTAAGCGCATAAAATTATGATTTTGGCGAGCAAGGAGATCTTTTAACACCTACCTGTTTCGGTTCTTTTTCCAAAATTTGGAAGCATAATTTGCTGAGTGAATGGTCTCTCCAAATATCAGAGCCCCACTTTGTGGTGAGAAAGAAGATTGATTGTTTCTCTTTTGTGAATTCAAAATTGGGATCAGCATGTCTTAGTCAAGATGTCACCTGGAGTACAGATCTCCTTGTTAGCTAACCACTGGTGTGTCCTTCTTTTCAAAGGATCTTTCTTTGTAAAATGGTTTGGTTTGTACTTGTGTATTTGGTACCTTAATTGCAGATAACTTTCTCCGTGGATGAGAAGTCTGATAATTAGTTTAAATGTCATTCAGATATATAGGTAGACAGGCATTAGTTTAGAAACACAGGGCAACACGGTCTCTTGGGACTGTGGCCCACTGCAGAGGTCACAATCTCTGTGGTGCAATTTAATGGCAAAAGAGAAAAAAATCCCCCCAATGCACACATGCTGGTCCATTTAAAAAACAAATTATCGTCTGGCTGGGTTGTTAGTATGTCACTTCTGGCTACAAATACCATAGATTTGTTTTATGAAGTCAGAGGAGTTTAAAGCTGACCAGGAACCTTACTGATTCTTTTATATAACCTTTTTTATTTCACAGTTTGATAGAACTGAGGTTCAGAGAGGCCAAGTGATTTGCCCATGATCTCAACTTGCAAGACAACCTGGACTGAACTCCATGTTTTAATGTCTAAGTTTGGTGTCCTAGACTAAATTACGCTGCTCTCCCCTGATTTCGGAGGGACTGAGTGGTTGCTACTATAGAGATGAGTAGACCTGGTCTCCTCAAGAGGTTGTCTATCCCTCTAGTCCTGCAGGGGTTTGAGATAAGAATACAAGGAGCTAGAATAGCTAGCCAGCGAGTGGATGTCATGGAAGGGACCACACTTGATATGGACTTAATGAGGGAGCAGCCCTTTCTGTTAATGGTGGGTAAGAGAAAAAGCCTTCTGGAGGACACAATATTTGAAGTGGGTCTGGAAGTACAGGCAGGGCTTTCATAGGCACCGGAGTAGGCCTTACTGGATCCATTAGTGTTAATCATGTCCCTGAGCACAGAAATCTGCAAAGGAGTTAGAGCGACCTCGTAGTTGTTATATTCCTGCTTTGTCCTCATCTCTGTGAGGATGCCAGGAATGGGCATGGGAAGCTCCAGGCCTGTGCGTGTGCGTGTGCACTGACTACCACGGCCCATAAGGTGCCTTTGCAGGATGCTGACCCTGTAAATACCAAGCACCAAGGTGGTTAGGCAGGTGTGGGTGTGGGCAGGAAGCTCAATGCTTGGCAACAGAGACTGCCCGACACATGTGGCTCTTGTCACCTGAGACAAGCAGCAGAGGTGAGACAGCCTCCACCTGGGTGGGACTGATGCTTCCCAGTGCCTCATCCCTGGGATGTCCCCTCACCTTCACGGGTACTGCCTCCTGCCCTTGGAATGGAACCAGAGCTGCCCTCAGGAAGGCCACAAGTGACTTACAAAAACTGCCCCCACCCCTCCAGGGCAGTCTGGCACACATCTCCTAATCTTCCCTGCTTTTCTGAATCTTTAAAATAAGTTTTCATTAATTTTAGCTTACGGTGAAGGGAAGTAACCCGTGGCTTATAAATAATGGCAACAGTTTTATGGAAACACCTAAAAATCACCAGGGGCACATAATAAGAAAGTTCTCCGTCTCCAGGTGTGAAAACACGTCGCTGATTACTTGTTGAGCAAGACCCTGTCAGCTTTTTTATTACAATACATTATTGGGTAATAGTTTTAAAATTATTTATAGAAAGAAATCGAGCTGTGTGGAGAATTCCATCATTTAATATGTTGTCTGTGAATCTCATTAGCCTTTGTAGCCTAGGGGTTAGGAAGGAAAACAGAGTGGACTGTATTTTGAAGATGGAGCACTATATACACTTTTTGTCAGGGGGCTTGTTGACCTTATGTTAAGTTGCTTCTTTGAGAGTCTGTGTGTGTTATGGCTCTGGTTTCCATGGTATTTACATAAACCTAGCAACAGTTCGCAGTAGAAAAGTGGTGGCAGGGCCTACGGTCTCATCTGCCGAGGAGTGGGAGCACGATAGGATGTCTGCTCTGCAGGCGTAAATAGGGAACCGCACTTCTGGGTAAGTGACACAGTATGTAAGGACTGGGGCAGAGGATGTTGGCACCACCTGGGGGTGTATTGTAGCCTGTCCCTTGTCTCCATGTGACAGAGACATCTCCAGTGTTCTGTGTCTGTGAAACTTGTCCTGTGAGTTCTCCCATCCAGCAGTCTGTCAAACAGCATGGCGGTAGACAGTGTTGGGAGCGCTAGCTACAGTGTAGCCCTGGCCATGTTCTCTGGGTCTTGGTGGAAGCTCATCTTGGGAGTGCTTTGCTCTAGAGAACACACCTCTATGCTGTCCATGGTCTGTGCTATCTACTGACCCCACAGCTGGCTAGCCAGCTGCAGGCCTAGGGCTCAGCTCTGAGAAGGACCCACTCCAAATGCCCCCTCTAAATGGAGAACTGGCTTCCTGTATTTGGGGATGTTAATGTGGTCAGACCAGGGGCGTGCCTGGAATCTAGGGAGGAGAACAAATATCAGTTAATAGATCACTGTGTAATGTGATCTCTCTAGTCAGTCCTATGCCAGGTACTAAGAAAATGCACAGCCTTGGAGGCAACTAGACCAGAGGTGAGACACTGGCCTCAGAATGGTACATTTAGTCCTCATACCTTACAACAAGGAAGCAAAATGAAAGAAAAAATCAAATTAGAAGGGATTCATTGGGAGCAATCACAATAGAAAGGAGGGAACACTTGACTTTGAGCATAGCGACCTTGGGCAAATAAACCTTTGTAAGCCTCAGTTTCTTTGCCTATAAAATGGGAATAATTGTATGTACCTTCTGGGTTCCTGTAAGGATATAACGAGTTAAGGAAATACAACACTCAGAACTATGCATGGCTTCTGGGTGCTGTTGGATAAGTATTAAGGCTCACTAGGGTCTGGTAAGTGGAAGAGCTGGGATCTGAACCCAGGCAGCCTGGTTGCAGAACTCTTGCCTTAATTTATCACACTATGATGTCTTCTACAACCTTGTGGAGCAGATGTCTTAAGCTGAGGCATGAACAATGGGTAGTATCACATCAGGTAGAGGACAGAGGCTTTGATTTTGGGGGTAGCTGTTGAAGGATAGGTGAGTATGAGCGTGGGGGCCTTCCAGGGTACCTGCCCTATCCTTGCTTTCATTTACCCAGTTTACAGATATTGATCAGACACCTGTGCGTGAAGGGACTAGTCACTGGTAAGACAGTCCCTCCCTCAAATAGTTGGGAGATGGGAGAAGACAGTGAAGACTGTGACATATTTGATGCAGAGCATGTATCCTGCAGAATGAAAAGAGAAAATAAGAGCTTTGTGAGTGTCAGGCATGGTTCTCCATACTCTCCTGTCTTAACTCATTTAATCCTCACAATGGCCCTAGGAAGCAGACACCATTATTATGCAGTTTGGAGAGGAGGAACTGAGGTCCCGAAGGAGGTGTAGTAACTTGACTGAGGTCATAAGGGACAGAGGACAGAGCCAGACTACCAACCTGGGCAGTAAGGCTTGGATTCCTGCTCCCTAACCCTTCACTGCACAGCCTTATAGGGGGCCCATCATGGACAGTTCTCAAGCTAAAATGAAAGTTTAACTTTGATTGGCTAAGAGGCAGAAGGACAGTGTTTGCTCAGGCTTCATTCACCTTGCTGGTCTGCATATTCTTATTGTTGGCACTAATTGGAAAATCTTTAGTAGCGTGGATGATTTTATCTCTGATAATGCACAGTTTTGCCCACTTACTGTTCTGAGATGCAGAAATCGTGTATAAGGGAGTGATAGTAGGTTTTTAGACTCATGAAATCTCAGGCACTCTACAGAGCTCATGTCATGAAAACTCAAGGGGACACTCAGGAAAAGAAGCTTCCTGAAACTCTTAGCATGTTCTAGAAAAATTGCTGCTACCATTATAGGACTGCAGCTTTTGTGGAGGTATCTGTTTGGATATGTTTCTTCTGTCCCAGGTATTTGAGGCCTAGAGAAGATCCAGAGGCAGTCCTATGGGTCTGAAGAAATGTTCCAATTTGCTGTGGGTCCTCATGATGCTTCCCTGCCATGCCCATGTAGATGAGATGTTAAAAACTTGATTTTCAAAAATGCATTGCTTCTGAATAATTAATAATTATCTCTCCCTTCTTCCCACTCCCCTTGCTACTCTCTTTGTGAAAGTCAACATCACCTTGACCAAATCTCTTGAGTTGACCTTGGTCTGGTTTTTTGGTTTCTTCTGCTTGTATTTGAACACTCAACTTGATTCTCATCATGAGTCATATTTGGGGCACTTGCTCCCTCCTGCTCGGGCTTTCCCACATTCCCAGTCCCTGGGCTTGGTGAATACAAGAATATAAGAGTTTGACTGACAACCGGTCAATGCTATAATCTAGCCTATCCATATTTCTCCATGCATTTTTTTTATAGGCAAGGAAGCCAACAGATGGAGAGGAAAATTCCCAAGGTTAATCCCGCAGCTGGTTATGGCTGAGCTGAGTCCTGGAGCTATATTTTCTTTTCTGTAGCATAGTACCATATCCTAGATCCTCCTCCCTTTTTGGCACTAAGATTTTCTGTCATCTTCTCAAAATGCCAAAAGAAAGAATAGAAAAACGAAGCACAGCTTAGATTGGGTCTTACAGTACCAGTCATGGCAAGGGGTCATGGCTTGCTGGACCCCCTGGAAGTGCTTCCTCCTCACTGCATATGCAGCTTTGTGCGGTTGCAGGCAAGGTCTCCGCCTGCAGAGCAGAGCTAACACGAGGGTGGGCAGGTGGGCCATCTCGTTTCACCAGAGTAATTTCTTAGAGAGAGGGGAACCGTGTTTTGTGTGTGGTCTGTCTAATGCCTCTCACATCCAATCACTTTAAAACCAATCAAATTAATAATGTAGGGAGAAACAAATGGAGTCACTCCTTAGATATTTAAGCTGGAATAATTTTGCTGCCACTGACATGTAAATCTTTAATAGGATAGGTTTGGCAATAAACAACAACAACAACAAACAGTAAATAAACAAATGCCAAGCAGCTGGAGACCTGGTTCTTTTGCACTATTTTAGGTTCAGTCATTACTGCCTGATGTTAGTTTCCTGAAACATGTATTTATTGAGGTCCTACTTCATATTGGGAGGTGTGTTTTCAGCACTGGGTCATAAAGTAGTGCAATATATGGTCTGTACTCTCAAAGGATGTCCACTCTGGTGGTGGAAGTTTGAAGACAAGTACAGATCAGGATATGTCAAATGCCAGCCTGGTTCTATATGTACACTCTGTTCCAGCCTTTCAGGGCTGGGGTAAATGATGTGTAGGGCTAATTACCCTTCAAACAAGGAAACTTTCACCATGAAGTATTTTCACCTGGACATAGTGGGGGGGGGGGCTGAATCTCTTCTCCTGTCTCAGTCCATTTGGAGAACTTTCACAGTAGTCATTAAAGACCTGTAATCGAGGCAGAAAAGAGCTGTGGCTGGAGTGGGGGGCAGCATGCCCACACCCAGGTATAGATACTTCTGTCTTTTAGATCCCACAGGAGCTTCCTACAGTAGGAGTGAGGCTCCTCACAAGTTAGTTTTAAACCAAAGCAAAGCACATTTTATTTTCAAGATCTAAAATTTCAAGAGGAAGTTTTCCTACAACTATGATCATATATCCCCTTCCTCCTTCTGGTCCTTTCTGACTAAGCATTTAATATCTGATAAGGTTCCTATTCCATTGCCCCACCCCCAGTTTCTGTCATCCAGACTTACTAATGTGCCTTAGAAGTAAACTCCTTCATCCTCCAATTAATCTGCCCCCCATTTCTCCCCATTGACCTCCCTTTTACTTTTTATCTCTTCTCTGGCTCTTCTGTGGTGAGTACGAAGTACCAAATGTGAAAATCGAACAGGTCTTTATTCAGAGTTGGTATCTGTCTTCTGTGCATCTCCTGTGCATTTCCAACAGTGGGGGGAGAATCATGGCTCCTGCCTTCATTCCTTCCACGTTCCATCAAGCAAACTACTTTTTAGGGCTAATTCCTCCCTTTCAGGCAGATCTCTTACTCTTCACAAAGAAGCTACTGCTGCCCTGAAGCTTTGAATGGTCACCACCGTAATGGTCTTTTTCATTTTTCCCAGACCTGACAACGTGGGATATGGCTTGGTTTGCCATCCTCGATATGTCACAGTGGTTGAGATGACCTTGCTTGGTGGATAGTGGGCATAAATGTGCTGATCAGATATCTGAAGCCAGGAGAAAGATGTGGAACTGTTCTTGTTGGAAGCCTATAGTCTGTTTGCTTGGTTCTTATTGGCCCATTTGAAAGTTGCTTTCTGCCACCGTTTTATTTGTATGGTTAACCGTGGATTCCCTGCCCACATTCCCATCCTTGCTTTATGTTTACCCTTTGGTTCTGGGTCCCGACATCATGACTGTCTTTTTGACTTATATATTTTCTGCCATCTTTCTTCTCACTGTGGGCACAAGTCATTGACTCTTCTCCCAGAACTTGGATGAGTTTTCAGAATCTTTGCCAACAATGCCCTGAAAGTAGCTACCAAATGACTAGATTTATCATAAGAATTAAGACCTATTTGCCCTCACTACCTCTAGCCCAAACATTCATTTTCGTCAGCCTAGACCTCTTGGTAGACCTATTCTTCCCTCTTCTTAACATTTTGTTTTCTGTGTTCTGTTCTTCGTCTATTATTTGTGGTGGTGGTGGTGATGATGATGATAACCAGTGTTTACCAAACTCTCACAGTGTGCCGGAATATACAGGGTATTGTATATGGATTAATTCTTTCAATCCTTATATTACCTGTGAGGCATACTTGTCTTCATCTTACAGATAGGAAAATGAGTGCCCAGAGAGGTTCAGTGACTTACCTAATGTCACACAGTAAGTCATTGTCTGAGCTGAACCTAAAACACACTCTGTCCTTTTCTCCCTGCCTCCATACCAACTTCCTTAGCACCTCATTACATCTTCCATAGTCACTGAATTTTATTCTTTATCATCGTGGCTTACCTAAATACTGACTGTATTGGAAAAATTAAAATTATGGCCTCCTTAATAAAATAACTTTGAAGGGGGTGTAGATGTCTGCACTGGGAATACTTTTTGTGTGTGAAACAAAAATTCAACTTGTTATAGTCAATGAAGTCAATGGTTCAGTTAATAATGCCCCTAATGGCATAATTCTGCTCAGTGCCAGTGATGGATACCTTTAAAATCAGAGACTAGATTTAATGACAAGACATGCAGAAATCAGTGCTGTCATAAATACAGCTGGGATGGGAACTCCATGGGAGAGGAAAACCCCTAGAAACCACTTGACATACTGGTTCCAATCTCATAAATCTCAGTCTCCAGCCCTTCCTGTAAATCCCCCATCCATCCCAGCAGCACCCGAGCATTCCCTCCTGTGCAGCCTCTGTTTGCATTTCCCCATGGGTTTTCCGTGCTCACAGATTGCCTTGTAGATCAATGCAGTTACCCATGCGCTACTGGTGCATGGGAGAGCTTTATTCTTTGTGCTTGTTCCATACGGGAGGAAAATATTTTTAAAGATTCTTTTTTTAGGATGTCTTTGAGACTCCTCTAAGTACTGTGCCCTTCAAAGGATTGACCTTCTATTTTACAAACTCTCCTTCTTTGCACTTCTCCCTACCACCCCCCCACCTCCGCCTTGTATTGGAATAAGTCTCCAGAGACTCACTGTGGCCTGGGACCAAGATGTAGGCCAAGTGGAAACACACCAAAGTGATTTAATAGAAAAGGTAATTCCTATTCAAACGGGATGGTCCCTTATTCATTTCCTCGGATTATCATCAAATTTATGTCACCAGCAAAGGAGCTTTATTGAGTTTCACAGATATTCCTTTTGCTCTCATTGTCGTTAGTTGGCACGCTGACATTTTCATATGTGTCTCAGCTAATGCCTCAAAATTACTCCATCTACAAATGTAACAATTGAACAGATAATTTTAATAAGATTCAGCTTGACTTCAGACTGCACTCCTTCCTTTCTTTATAGAATGCAAATTGTAACCTGTTTTTAAAGCCGTGCAATGCAGTGAACTTTAATGGGATTTGACAACATCATATTAAGCACAACAACTACGCATAATGTACCGAAAAATTGGACGTGAAATTGGAAACATAGCTGAGAACAAAGTAAATTTACATGGTTTGGTAGTTTGAATGTCTGATATCATATTCTCTCATGCAAGCCCCATAAAAAAGCAAAGGATTTAACAATGGATATCAGCAGAAAGTGCTTTTAAAGTTAAAACTGATGGATGGCTTGTCAAAAAAAATAATTGCATTGGTTGGAAAGTCGGGATGCGTGCTGAGGGGGAGAGAACAGGATATACAGAGAGGATGATGGGAAGTGACAGTGGTCTGTCAGGAAGGACTGGCTGCCCAGAGGAGTGTGAAGTCAGAGCTATAAGGTGGCAGAGTAGAACAGGCTGTCAGAGCGGGAAAGTGGCTTTAATACCCTGAAAAGCAAAGGAATCCGCCTGTCAGCTTTGCTCAGCCGTGCTGAAAGAGGAAGGGAACATGGCATAAAGTTAGAGACATTAAACAGGGGTGGGGGGTGCGGGGGCCGGTGCGGGGAGCACAGGCAGGCAGTGGGAAGGGGATGTGGAGGCGTCTCCTGCAGTTTCTGAATATTTTCTTTTCTATTAAGATTTTTTTTTTTTTTTTTTTTTTACCCTTTCTCAAGGGCTACTGAATTAAATTGGAGGGGCTGGGGGTTCCATTTTGCTTTTGAAGAAAAGGGTGATTTAAAGCGAAGGCACACGCACGTCCAAACGGCCGCCTGCTGCACTGGCCGAGTGGGTGGCTTTCTTCACGAATACACCTAGGGATGCCTCGGCATATTTCTGGCGTTTCACATCTACAGCCTCATCTGCTGACCTTTTCTTCCTTTCGGGTTATGCTGTCCATTTTCCTGGGGCCGACACTGATAGCCAGTCACTCTGGGACTAGCTTATCTCCTGCCAAAGTGCTTTGAGGACTTAACACTTTAGCCGTACAACAGGATCATGATTAAAATGCAATAATCTGATGATTTTTCCATAAATATTTTTTTGCTCTATCAGCATTAGGTTTTGAATAATTTATTATTCTTCCTTAATATACTCCTGGCGGTGAGGTTAATTTGGTCATCTTGCAGGGGCCTGGCTGGTAATGAACATTTTTATATCAGGCCTCGGAGTACTTACTCCGTACACACATCACGTCTTTACGATTTAATTGCCCCAGTTGCTTGAGAGTGTTAGAGTCTAGGAGGGGTTGGAATATGGTAGTTTACCTTATTAAAAATATTTTGTGTACCTGCCCTCACAAAAATATGTTCTGAGAACCATCCAGATTCTTGAACTGTGTCTAGCCCCAGTACAGTTCTCAGTTTGCTTCAGCAGCTTGGGGTCGGGGGGACTTCTTTCCAAAGAAATGAGTCTGCCCTTTGTGGAGGGAGAAGATGGTACCACTAGGAAGTGACAGTAAGCAGCAAACATGTACGTAAGCACTCCTTTTGTGCCAGGCAGTGATCTACATGTGTATGTCTATTAACCCATTTAACTCCTATTACAACCTTTGAGGTAGGTTCTGTTAAAATTGCTATTTTGCAGATAAGGAACCAGAGAGGTTAAGTAACTTAGACAAGGTCACACAGCTAGAAAGGGGCGGAATTATGATTCAAACTCAGGCGTGTGGCACCAGAGAGTATGCTTTTAATCAGTGTGCTATGGGTGGGTGGGTATGTGGGAAGGCACTTAGATGCCAGGTTGATGCCTGTTTTATTTCTGTTGTTCTTGTGTGTCTGATGCACTATGGGAAGGATTTTCTTGGAAGCCGGCAACAACAACAAGTAAAGCAAGCTGAGCTGTCTAGGAAATAGTAAGGCCCCAGAGGTCTCTTCTCTGTGTTGGTACCAGCGTGACAAGGCAGGCAGGAGAGAAGAAAAGACCAAAGGGTGGGAGACAGAGCTGTTGTGGTCGCAAAAGCAAGCCAGCTTCCAAGCCAGAATGAAAACACTCATCTGAAATTATGTACCCATCACGTTCAGTTCTGGGTTGCAGTAAACTGCTTTCCAGAAGATGAGCACCTCTCTCTTGGTCTTCCTCGTGCCTGGCTGGAGGTGTGAATCAGTAGCCTGTCCTTTTTATCTTGAATTCATCCAGTGTGGTAGGACTTTGCTTATTAAGTAGATTGATTAGCTGGGTCTTCCCCTGTGTGTGTGTGTGGGGGGGGGGGGGGTCATAAAGGAGCATCTGTGATAACACCCATGTCTCCGGTTTTGCCAGGGTGTCTTGTGGGTTATGGTGCTGTGCCACTGCACCTCACTGCCTGGTCATGTTGCCATTAGTCTGCTTTCCTGGGCCCGTAACTCTGCTGTAAACAAGCAGAGAGGCTTTCTATTCAGTGGGCTGTTTCCCTGCCCCAGCAGGAGATTTTGTCGTTTTTCTCTTGGAAATCTCTGTCCTTTTTCTCTCCTGATACTAAGACATGGCCCTTCCAGAGTTCTGCATAGGAAGACACATACCTGTCATTGTCTTTCTGCATCTTCTGAGATCCGGCGTGTCCTGGTGTGACTTTAAGAAGCCTCCTCCAGAACTCGATGCTGTGCTGTGGCTGCAGCAGATCTAAAAGCTGGACAGCAACACGGCTAGTCTCAATTTGGATCTTCAAGGGTTATAATTGGGATTTGGACCTTTGAGTCAAAGAATTTCAGGGTTAGAGTGGATGGAGCTTAACTAGCCTTTTCAGGGTCCCCTCTTAAGGGTCTCTAGTGAATAGGAACTCAAAATAATTAGGGGCGGTGAAAACCATCTAGAGATAAGCAGAAAGTTTGTTCTTAAGATGAGCCAAATGTGTTCCCCTGGAACTTTAATCCATTGGTCCTTGTTCTGATTCCTGGGATGCAGATCCCAAGTATGAAATCTGCACGTCATATAATCCACTGTAAAACTACATAAGTCTTTAGCCTACACACATGCCTGTCTTCTTCCTCTGCTGCTGTTCCCTTTGTGTTTGTTGGACATGCTCATAGCTGAAGAGGTACTCAATCAAAATTCTTCCCGCTCCTTCTTCTCTTCCCTTCTTTATCCTACTTTTTCTAAGCTTATTCTAGGTAGATTTTATGGCACACCTACTCATGCACTGGAACTCAGTTACTTTCATTAGCGTGGTACTTAAGCTCAGAATTCAAGTATTAAGGGAAGGACCTCCTGATTTCAGGTAAGGGGAATAAGGCACAGTCCCCACAGTGACAATGCCAGCTGGTGCTGCTGTTTCCATTTTACAAATGAAGAAAAGGGAGCTCAGAAAAGTTAAGTTCCTTGCCTGAGGACACATAGCTAGTGAATAGTGGAGTAGATTTGGATTCAGGTCTTCTGACTCCAAAGACGGCTATTTACAAGGCAGAACCAGTGTACTGGCTCTAAGTGCAGGGTCCAGAGCCCAGCAGGCCTGGGTTCAAATCCTGGCTGTAACACATACCAATTGATGACCTTGGGTGAGTTGCCTAACCTCTGTTGCCTCAGTTTCCTCATCTGTGGAATGGTGATAATAATAGTATTTCCCTCCTAGGGTTATTGTGAAAATTAAATGAGATAATGCATATAAAGCACCTGCCTGGCACAGTACCCATACGTGATAACCACTCAATAAATGTTAGTTTAATATCATCATTGTCATCACCATTAGCACTTTTTAAACTATGATAGGGAGTGCCAGAGCTGTGCACCATTGGCTACAGAGCCTGAAGCGCAGCCTCCCAGTTCTCGTTGGGGGCAGCGACAGCAGATTCATGGGGTGGGTGCAAACCACCCTTCGTGCTGATGCTTTACACTGAGGCTGGGCAGGGTCTGGGAAGGGTGGCCGTGGCAATTTTTTTTTTTTTACACACTTCAAGAAGATTGCTGCAGTTATCTGGAAATCTATTGCTCGGGCAAAAGCAGGATTGCGTGATAGAATTTAAAAGGCCGGCAGCTGCATTTCATCCTTTTCACAAGAAAATAACCCCTTACTCCAGTGAAGCTAAAAATAAAAATGGCAGTACATTTGGCAACCACGCTTCTTCCTTTATTACCTCAGCAGTATCTGAATAAAATGTCTTATTAAGCAAGATATAAGGGCAATGAAAAGGAGAGTAAGTCAAATTAGTTGACATCTAAAGCTTGGTGCATCATAGACAGCGAGGGTAGTTACTGTTTAGTAAAATGGATTTAATGCTTAATATAAGTGCTGATATTTAGATGGCTATATTTTGGCAAGTCTGGGGAAAGAGTGGTGGCTTTTGAGCCAGTAGATCTAGGTTTAGTGCTTCCCTGCCACAAACCACTCATGTGGCACCAGGTAATAGGCTTTATCACCTTGGGCCTCGCTTCCTCCATGTACTAAATGAAGGGTGTTTCCTGGAGCCTGATGGCTCTTTGACAGGATCTCAGAGTCACCCAGGGAGGAACGCGGTCCACAGGGCTCTGGAAACCCACCCTGTTCTGACAGGTACAGTGTCCCCTGCCCATGCCTTCCATATGGGGTCATTGGGTGAGAGTTTCTTTGTGAGACAATTGTGCTGCTAAAGAAGAGATGTCAGAAGCACCAGACTGGATTATTTCTAAGAAGCCTTGCAATTCTCACTTTCAAAAGTTCTGTGATGACCAAGAAGGAGTTGGCTTTGGGAGAAGTCTGGGCCCTGTTTCAGCTATACCCCTATCTGTGATTAGAAAGATATGCATGCTCAGGGGGAAACGGCACAAGGTGAGTGTCACCAGGAAAGAGAAATGATGACAAAGCCTTCTGTCAATGTGGATAGGTGCAGGCATGTATGTGTGTGTGTGTGAGTAGGGGTGGGTATGAATGCATAGGTAAGCATTTTGATGTAGGATGTATTTGTGTGAATGAAGGAGTATAAGTTTGTGCATGAGTTGATAGAGCCCATGTCAGAACCTGCACCTCACATGTTTTTGGAGAGAAGATGTAAGTGCAGCCATACCCATGAGGCTTATGCGCGAGGTCCTGTCCGTGGCTGCCTCTTGTCTCATTTATCCTTGCTAACTGCCATGGTGAATTAGCCTTTCTCTCTTTGTCTGAAGTGGGGACACTGAGTCTTGGAGAACCTGAATAATTTCCGCGAGGTTACACAGCTTGCAGAGTAGAGGGATTATGGAAGGTGTTTGCTTAACATATGGCTCGGATCTGCTTTCAGCAGACATATGGGCCCTTTTTCCTGCACTGACCTGATGGCTGTCCTATCATATAGGGGGTTACCAGTGTAGTAGCCTTCCTCAGCTCAAAGGAATAAGGATGGTGCATTCTTTACTGCTGAGATCTTGAAGCAAGGGGCAGGGGAAATGAAGCTTAACATCAGAGCGCCCCTCACCTACACAGCCATCCGATTTCTGGGTGAGGAGGAGTGTCTCCAAAGTGCCAGAGACAACTGTGGGTTAGTGTCTCGGGGTTCTTAGTTTTGTTTGAGTGCCTATTTTATTACTTTCAGGGTTCTTGCAGTCAAGGTTTACAGTGGCATAGGGTGAGCAGGGTTTATCCCAACCGCTTTTTTTGCCAAAAGATATTAACCTGTCATTGTCAGGCAATTGTTCGGGCCTCATTTTTTTGAGGCCTCCCTTCCCAAACTTCTGTTTTAAAAAAAAAGGCCAATCAACAACAAGTACTATGCAAAACCATCTTTAGGTATTACTGCAAAATAACTGAATACACCTTGAGACCTTAGCAAATCTTGTTACTTTTTATTTATACCTTGAAGCCCATTGCAGACTTTGTCATTCTACTTCCTTGGTTTCATTTGAAGAGAAGCTTTCATTCTGAAGAAAATATCGTGAGAGCCCTGAGTAGATTTATGCTCTGCTTCTGATGGTTCAGGAAGCCTCAAAATATCTAATATGGTTTTTTCACCTGTTTTGCTTAAGAGTAAGATCTTTTATAAACATCTCTCACCAGAACCATCAGTCATTGTGTAGAAATTTAAATTTTACTAAGTAAAGTGAGAATGGATTAAGAGCAAGCTTTTTTTTCTTCTTTCTTTCTTTCTTTCTTTTTTTTTTTCCCAGTGTAAAGCTTAGGTCTTTCCTAGAAGTAACACTTTTTTGGGACTTCTTGGTGCCTTATTTGGAGGTGAGGGGAAACTGGAATGTTTGCACACTGCTGGTGGGAGTATAGACTGATATGGATGTTTAGAAAAATCTCAAAGTATTGACCAAATCAGATGCATGTACTCTATGACCTAATGGCCCTGCTCTTGGATTATAAATGGCCCTGTTCTTCTACAGTGAGTGGACATAGGATGGTAGTGATGACGATGTTATAGTTGTTGGTTTTAGTGATCAGGACTGTTAGACTGAAGGTAATTCAGGTTGTAGTATACTGATAATTGGTGAAGACCCTTTCCAGGTATATTCTTAGTAAGCCATTTGTCAAAGTTGCACAGACTGCTTTCATCTCAATCCGTAGCCTTTATAACTGCCATGTATTCCTTCAGAATGCAATGTTCATTTAGTTGCTGTTGCCAGAGTTTGCAATGTGAATGTAAATTGTGATTTCTTAGAAGGGATGTAATCTTGGAAAAATAGAAAAATAGAATCCTAAATTCAAGATAGAGATTATTTAATCCAACTCCTAAACCTAATAAAAATCTCATTTATAGTCTTCTTTGTATGTGATCTACTTGGATTCTTCTAACACCCAAGTGTTTGCCATTTCCAGAGTTAGACCATCTCCCAAAGAGAAATAATTAGGTTCCAAGATTTTGGCACCATTAGACCAAGTAGTAGGATTTTCCCAACTAAATTCCTAAGGTGTTTTCTAGGGAACAAACAACGGTAAGATGATGCAATTCTATTTCATGTAGTTCCAGTCAGGCCTTGGTTTGCTTCACAGCCAAAACTATCTTTTACTTGAAGTTAAAAACAAGTTGGAGAACCTGAGTGCATTTCCAAGGTGGAATCAGCTGCATGTAACCAAGAAGATAAGATTTTCTGGGCAAGTCATGGGCATTGTGAAGAAGGAGAGCAGAGCCCACTTCCAGTGTCAAAGGTCAATCCTCTCACAGGTGTTCTTGGGGGATGAAAAAACACGTTGGTCACTATCGAATTTGACCTTGCCCAAACTTACTAATAACCGTCTCTGTGTCTAAATTGTTATCACTGATCGAGGGGCATTTCTATTAAGGGCCTTCAGTTTAGAATTTCTGACCACAGATAGCCTCATGGAGACCCAGATTTCTGGGAGATCAGCTGGGGTACCATCTGAAATGATGATAATGATAGTTACCCTGATTTCCCAACTAGAGACAGAATTGCCAAAATACTTTTGGAAACTAACATAGTTTTTATAAGGCAAGGATTGCAGTGGAAGGTAAACATGTGAAACCAGAACCTGTGTTACTACCTTCCTCTGAGCTTCTTCTCGAGGAAATTCACCTGAGAGAATGCTTATGCCTCAGTGAGACTCTTTAACAGAAGAAATTAAAACTCCCAGGGCCTCCTCACATCCTCCCTTGTCAGCATTATTGGGTCATCTGATTCTTTTCTTGGGGAAGTCCTGTTCATGGAGCTGTCTTTTCCAGCTGTGGAATCACATTCAGGGTGTCCAGTGCTTATTGACTTAGGAGTCTATATCCACACAGCAGGATCAACCAGAAACCACTGTGCTGCACCTCAACACATTGAAAATGTGTTTGGTTACAAAATCCCTGAGGTGTTAGTGACACTCAGACTGCACAGTTCAACAACAACAACAACAAAAAAACACAGGCTCACGAACTTGCAGTTGCTGTTGTGGGAATGGAGAAATTCTGAACTCTCTCAATGAACCAGCTCTTGTCATTTGTACCAGTAACAGGTTCCTCTGAGTTTTCGTTGCTAAGTTTGATAATTTAGTATGCATATAATGTCTTTTGTTCTTTTCCTATGACTCTACTTGCATATGAGCCTGAAACACGAATCCACACGCGTGGTCTTTTGCCATGTGATTTTGATTAAAGCTTTCTAAGCTACACACCCTGACAGATCAAGCCACACAATTACAAATTACAAATTACATGTCTTGGGCTTTCCCCTTCCAGTTGGTTGTAGTAGACGGGTTGACTCTGGAACAGCTCAGTAGGAACTCAACTATTCCAAGCAAGCAGCCTGAGTAAACAGAAACAAACAAAAAACACTTATAATAAAATCATACTGTTTATTCTGAGGATAGTCATCATTTTATCTTGGCTATTCTGTATACAATACTTTGTGAACTTCATGCATTAAGCAAGTGACTAGAGATTACATTTAGGAGCCTAGAAAGGATTATAATGTTGAAGACTGTTAAGGATAATGTGAAGCTATTTGGCATCAGCCACAATAAATAGTATATGTGGAGGTGTTTTGTAAACTATAAAGTCAGTTGACCAGTGCCTTCACTAAAGAATTAGTTTTAATTTCGCAGAAATATCGAGGCATGGATTCCTTTTCAAAATGACTCAGGATGCTCACAGATACCCTAGTGCTAGCCCTTTTTAAAATAATCATAGGTACTTTCAACACATGGCTTTCCAGATGCTATCATTTCTGACAGTAGGTCTGAATTTAAGGAAGTTGTGGACAGGAACCTTATCTGAACTGTCACCATCCTCCCTCATCACCTTCAAGCAAATGATCAGGCTAGAAGGATAGTTGGGCTACTGGGATGTCTTAGGAGGATGTTGAAAGAGATTGGCCAATGAGATTCATCAGACCCTAATCCCTTAACTTGTCATTCCACATTCAACAGAAATTTGGTCTGCTGCATCACTAATGGGAAAATAGCTTAACACTTTCTTCGAATGTCTACACCCAGACTTGGATGAGGACTTCCAGGACAAAATAGATTCCAGGTACTGTGATGGCTGCATTGTCGTGTGTTGAGGAAAATGAAATAAGACTTAGTCCTTGTTAAGAGCAGTGGATCCATCCCAAGGTGGTTTCCTAATGCAGTAATAATTGAGGTCACAGAAGGTCCAGAGTCCAATATAGGTCCCTGTAAGATGCTTTAAGGCCATCATGTAAATAAAGCAGTAATTCTTCTCAGGTCATGCATCTGCTAGAATGGTGTGTCTAAGAGTCGCTATCCTCACACAGAAACAGCTTCACAAGTTGTAGATGATCAGTGAGATGAATGGGTGAGATGAGGAGAATGCAGTGATACAGTGATTTTTGATACCTTTATGTTCTGGCAGAGGATGTATTTTTAGATTTCTCTAGTTGTACCCTGCTGTGTAGGATTTGTCTAAAGAAGCTTCTGCCTGTATAAGAGCTGTTGTAGACCTCCTTATCCCCTTCCTCTCTCCTCACGCTTATAAAGGGTTGCTATGTTCAGCTGCGCAGGTAATACACTGCACAAGTGTAAAGAGCATCTGTAAGAACAACATTAACCTCAGCTATGTCAGGAAACTTCTCAGGGTTCCCAGTAGAGTTAGTGATTGGAGGATCATGTAACCAGTGATTGGAGGATCAAGTTAACCCAGTCCTCTGGGTTAACTCAGTGGCTTCACACAAGCTATTCAATAATAGTGGGCCTTATTTCTGCATCTCTAAACTGTGTGTTTGTGGGTCCTAGGGAAGGGGAAAGCATCATCTGCTGATCTGAGGAGAATGAAATGGGGATGAGTGGCTTTATCAGTAATTAATTATGGCATATACTCATGTAATTATGCTCACTAAACACCTCAGATTATTTTCCCCCCTCAGCTATTTTGTTTGTATGAACTTGTTGGTTTTCTTGTTTTGCTTTGTAAAAGGCAGAGGCGTACATTAAAAACGTGCTGGAATTATTGTCATTCCATGTCTTATTTGCTTTGGGAATCTGGATGGGAGAGAGGGGGAGGCCAGGAGAAGTCTGCACAGCTGGTAGGGCCCTGGCCAGCTTGGGAGGCATCCCTTCTCTGATCCCTGAGTTGAAAATGTAATTTACAGGGAAAGAGAAGGCCTGAATTTCTTCTGTTTAAGAATCTTCCTTCCTATAGAAGATAGAATGTGTACCAGTGCCAGAGACTCGGATGACCTTGTGAAGCTTGAAGAGGAGGGGAAGGCCTAAAGGCTTAGTCTGGGGCAGGTGAGGAAGAGAGGCCTTCCCAGTGTGTAGGGGCCAGGTGCTGCTTTGGCAAGTGCTCTGGAGGCCCCCATCAGTGCCCGCTCACGGTGTTGGTATCAGACCCAGGTTCACCTGGCAACATATACTGGCTTCTTTCAAGCTAAGCAGCTACCTGGAGGAGGTTTGAGTTCTTAGAAAGCGAGCTGCTTCATTTCCTGTTTCAGAACAAGTTTCTTCTAAAAGAGTTCTGTTTGACAATTGGATCCAATATGCTTATAAAAATGTTTTATTAAACTTTATAGGACTTTACTTTCATTTAGTACATCACAAGAATTGTCCCTCCTGGGCACTTTTCATGGCTAGAAATTCTCCTGGCTTAAATGGTGCTCTGTAATTAGGGTGGCAGGCCCTGATCTGAGGTTTTTGTGAATTTGCTCTCCATTTCTCACAAAGAAGTGAACTTGCTTACAGCCCCTCCCACAGAAACAAAGCTCCTTGTTCTTTTCCCTTCCACCCCCTTCCTTGCCCCCATCGCTGTGATGCCTCCCCTCCTACTCTCCAAATTCCCCCCAAGCATTGAGGGTCCCAAGGAAGAGAAGGGCAGGGGTGAAAAATCTGAAACTGCCCAAGATGGATAGTGAGAACACCGTGCATAAATAAATTACAGCACAACCCCCAGATGAACAATGATTGTGTGGTTGAAGACCTGGCTGAATAAGTGTGTCAGGCACTGATTGGAAGCGTGATAAATGCAATGACCTAACAAAGGATTGACTTCTCCTGCAGACAGGCCCCTTTTAATGGATGGAAAGGGAGGAAGCTTCATTTAGAAGGGAAAGGCTGTTTGCTGTGCAGATATGACAAAGGGGAAGGAGACAACCATTGATTTACGTTTGGGAATGACAGTTGAAAAATTCAGCAATAATCATGACAAATGAGAAGAGACGCAGTCAGAGAAAAAAATGCCAATACGTTAAGCCTGCGAAGAAATGCCAAGGTCACAGAGAAAGGTTCCCAAACTTCTGGTTTTGACAACCTTAATGGAAGTAATAGAAAAGATGAGGGTTCAGGTTAAAAGGGATGGCTTGGCATGAAGGGCTGCAGGTGTTGGTAATTAGTGGTGAGTTTGGAGAGGGCGTGGCAGGAAGTCCTCCTTACACCACTGGGAAGGCGTCTGTCCAAAAGCAGCTGAGAGGCTTCCTGAGACTGTCAGCCCTGCCCTCCTCTAGGAGGTTTGGAAAATCAAGCACGTGATTTTAATGTCAGTAGCAGCAGCAGGAAGGAAAAAGGTGGGCTGGGTACGCTTGAGATGCTTGATGAGGGACGTGAAGTCAGATGATTTGTTCTGGACTGTGGTGTGTTGCCTCTAATTTTATTTTGTTTAAAAGACTGGTGATCAGTGAGAAGGTGATGAGTTGCAGGTTACCTACCTGATCAACACTGGTGAGATTTCTCCTGGTGTTTTATTCTTTTTGGTTATAGGGTGCCCAGTGAGTTGAATCCTGTATTTCTTTACTCCAGTAAGAGAGACACAATCCAGAAGATTCTGTGTGTGGACGTGAAAAAGTGCACTGAAAAATGTATATACTTAAGAGACTCTTGAAAACTGAGAACAAACTGAGGGTTGATGGGGAGTGGGAGGGAGGGGGGGTAGGTGATGGGCATTGAAGAGGGCATCTTTTGGGATGAGCACTGGGTGTTGTATGGAAACTAATTTGACAATAAATTTCGTATAATAAAAAATAAATAAATAAAAGCAAAAAAAGGTATATATGTGTGTAGGGAGGGAAGTGGTGTGGAAAAGTGTGGTGCGAAGACCTGTGGCCTGGCAATTGTCAGAACTGGGTTATTGTTAACTGCTAACTCCCTGTGTGAATGTGGACAAGAGCTCATTGTGCCCTTCTGTAAAATGGGGGCATTCTTAGGCATTGGAGGGAGTTGCTGAGGTCCCTTTGTGGTATAATCTGAGGATTCGATATTATATCTAGATTTTGTCTGTGGTGTGAAGTCTATTTGTGTATGTAAAGTATAGACACACATATATCTAACATGTATATCCACACATATATATCTTTACTCATCCAGTCACACATTGCACTATTTTATGCAGCAGTTAAGACTGCAGTCTCTATTTTGGCTTGTTCTCATCCAAATATATTGTTTGTTTGTGGACCAAGAGCCCAATTACAAGTGTGTGTGTGTATGTGTATGCGTGTATGCATTTATATATACATTTTAGATAGAGTGTGAGCAGGGGACAGAGAGAGAGAGAATCCCAAGCAGGCTCTGTGCTCAGCATTGATCCCAATGAGGGGCTCGATCCCATGACCCTGGGATCATGACCTGAGCCGAAATCAAGAGCCAAATCCTCAACTGACAGCCACCCAGGAGCCCGGATAATTATTTTACCTAGCTCAAATGCAACATTATAGGATCATCATTCTGTTGACTGAATAAAAACTTGACACTTGAGTTGGGGGAAGAAGCCCTCGTACCCCCCCCCCCCCCAAGTAAGTGTATTATGAAACCAGTTACCAATTTAGAGAATGACAAAGTATTCCGCATGGGGATTCCTCAGCTTCGGACAACATTTGAACTATGATTACATTTTTGCTAAATTAGTTGAAGAGATATAAATAATTTTTTAAAAAGCTTATTTTATTTATGTGAAATGAAGTGCCAGGAAAAGCTTCTACAAATGTATCATAATTTGTGAATACTCCACTCTAAATGAAAAATGATTTTATTTAAGTCAACCAACTCCCTTTAGATAAGCCTTGAAGAGAAGTTATCTCATTAAACAGAATGATCTGTTTTGGAACTGTAGTGTACTCTAGCTCCTCTTCTCACCCAAGTGGCTTTGGAGGCCTGTCTGGACAGGGTTAACCCCAACCCCCATGTCACCAAGAGCATGTGGCTGTGTTCATTGGAATTGTCTGGGCATGTGAAGGTTCAAAATAAAAGAGGTGCTGTGTTTAACAACAACGTCTCACTGACTCAAGCATGTATAGCATAAAGTTGCCAAAAGCTCTCCAACTCCCATCAGTTAAGGCAGCCTTTTAACTGCAGAAATGAAGGAGGAAAGGACTGGATTATAAATGAGTTGGATCTGGTATTTGAGGTAATCTTAGGTCTGTAATGATTTCTTATGGCTTCGCTTCTACCTGGGGCTGCAGAGCAGGCATATAAGGAAAGTAGCCTCTTTAGATTAAACATTTTCTAATCAGCTTTATCACTCATATCTGAATTTATCTTATTTGAGGAAAATGCCAATATATTAGCAGGCATGTATGATACACAAGGTGACCCTACCAACTTAATGACATAATACATTATCCTTAATGAAGTCAATATCTTGTCTTTTAGCTGTCTGTCTATTGGGGCGATTAATTGCAGTGTCATTAAAGTTAGCTCTCTTTTCATTTGAGCTTGACAAGTCGCATAAAACTAATGTTCTTAGTTATCAGCTACTGGAATAGGACGGAGGATGGAGGAAATTGTAGGACAAATAAGGGGGTACTGCTACAGCTAACTTGAAGGACTTTTTCCAATGACTGTTTCCTTAGGTCTCTCCTTATCCAGTTGAAATTCAAGGCAAAGCTAGATGGCTCTTATTTAGACCAGGGTTCACTTTGGAGGAAAGAGGGAACTGCTGAGAATTACACCCAGTTTGGGAGACTTTGAGCCATCTAGTAACAAAAGCTTGATTACTGGAAGGGTTTTTGCACTAAATAGATTTCCTGACTTACCTCCTGAACTGATGTACGTGAGCTGATAGCCTGTGAGAGAGTGTGATAAAGAATGGTTGAAACCATGTTTTCATTTAGCTTTGAAGTTTTTCTAATTTAATGGGCTCTCTGGCAGAAGGGAGGATTGAGGGTGGGGGAAGGGATCTGTGTCCAAACCATGCTTTGCAAATGGTTCTACTAAATACCAGCTAATCGTGGGCAATGTGGGAGCGATAGCGTCTGGTCCACTGCTAATTGTAAAGCCAAAGAAAGCCTCACTCCCTGCCTTCCCCCTACCTCTGAAACTATGAGACAGGATGGCTGTAATTTACAGTGTGTTATCTTTGTCTATAGCGGCAAGATGATATGAAGTAAATCAAGGTACGAGTAATGAAAGACTGAGAATTTATTCCTTGGAGCACACTTTAAAGTGTAGTATCTGTTATAGTGGCACTGCCTGAAGACCCTGAAATGAGACTTGGATGAAGGGCAATAAAGCAGCATAGAGGCTCATGTTAATGTTGTTTGTCTGAGGTTAGTAATTGGGTTCCACTGATGAGTTGTGTGAAGACAAAGTGAGAATCCCAGCTAGTATTGTAAATCTTACATTGTTGGAACAAGAAGCAATCCTAACAAATATTGATCCTCTCCGTGCCCAGAGGCGAGGAGGGAAGCAGGGAACTGCAAAGCACTGGCTTGTTTCAATAGCACCAATTACCTTAGTGAAACCAACACTCTGCATGAAATCCCAGGGTGGGTGCAAATGGTGAATTAGCCATGATTAGGCTTTTTAGATGGATCCTCCCCAAATACACCAGCTTAGCATTCTGTCTCAATTATCCTTTGGTCCTAAAAACATATTTTGTAGAAGTGATTCCTCTTAGGCATTAGAGGCCCTGTTCAGATGTGGACGCCAGATACGAATGTATGGCTGGCCACTGCCTTACACACAAAGGGGCTGGAGTGAATGTGTTGGAATATGACCACTAGAAAGATGGTGCTTTTCACCCTGGTTTCACTGAATAGCACCAAGTCTTGGGGCCCACACCCCACATTTAATGGACTTAGTTGTTTATTTTTTTCTTCCTGTTTGTGGTTAGTTGATGTCCTAAAGATTTTTGGAGAGCTGATCTCCAAGGAAGAAAAGGCATCTCAGACTCTATATATTTTGGGACTGGCTTCCCATTATTCATTGTTTAAAAATGTTTATTTATTTATTTTGAGAGAACAAGTTGGGGAGGGGCAAAGAAAGAGAGGGAGAAAGAGAATCCCAAGCAGACTCTGATCTGTCAGCCCAGAGTCCAACGTGGGACTCATTATCACAAACTGCAAGGTTGACCTGAGCAGAAATCAAGAGTCAGATGCTTAACCGAATGAGCCACCCAGGCACCCCCCATATCCCCATTCTTCATTTTCACTGCAAAGGCCTTCTAAAGATCTGTGCTCATCCTATTTGAATATAGGGCATCCTTCCTTGGAATCTGTCTAGTTCTAATCAGGAAGAATTTGGGCTCAGGGGAAGGGAGAGTGTTGATAAAATGTGGGAAGGTTACACTTGACTTTGTTTCTTCCCAGGTGGTAAGACTTGTTGGCAGCATCCCTTGGCACCTGCCCCCTATTCCATTACTTTGGCTGTGAGTTTGAAGTAGTTACTTTCAGAAGTTATTCTGTAGACCAGATCTTGTCACTGGGCTGGGGTGGATTAGGTAGCTATTTGGCCCTTGGGCTTCTGCCTCCTATGCTCCATCAGTTTTATCCATGCTATCCAGCCCAGTGTGCTCTGCTAAGAGAGGGGGGACCTCAGAACATTTGGTCTCTTATAGGACAGTGTGACATATTTATACCAACACATGTGTCTTGAGCAGAAGAAAGGTAAAGTTAGCCTCCCTCCTCCCCCCTGCCCAACCCCCACTCCAGAACTGGGCAGACAGAGAGCAAGGGTGTGAATAAAGAGAATCATATACCTTCTAAAGCTAAAATCGGGTATAGGATACATTTCCAGGATTCCAGGACATAGTAATTAATTATATAGTGAATTCTACAAGTGTTTATTGAGTGTCTAACTTAGTGCCAAGTATCATTTGGGATACACAGTTGAATAAGGTGGCGTTTACATCCTAGTAGTGGGGGGTAACAGTGGTGATGGAATATAAACATATGTGGCCAATTTCTGGTATAAACTGTAAAGAACATAGAAAAAGCTATTGAAGTAGAGGTGGCTTGAGTGGGGAGGGGTTCCCTTTAACTGGGGTGGTCTGTCAAAGCTTTTATTCTCATATACAACAGGTGTTGGAACTGAGGGTTCCCCCTTTATACCTCCCCCCTCCCCAGTTTTATCTCTGTCTGTGCTCACACTGTTCCAGGAGACCTGAAATGCCTTGTACCCACAGCATGCCTAGTTTCTGTTCATTTCCCAAGGCCCAGCTCAATGACCATATCGTCTGTGAAGCCATTCTGGTTCTACCAACTGAAAATGAACATTTGTACCCAGGGTGCCTGTACAGCATTCCATCCTCACACCACTTTGGTCCTTGCCGCTCTGTCTTCTGTTACAGTAATTTGTGTGTTCACCTCATCTCTACTACTTGTCTGTGGGATCCTTAAGCAACCATGTATAGTTAACATCTTATCCCTTAGAGCACTCAGCAGTGTCTTGTACATAGTAGGTACTCTGTAAATATTTATTAATGAAAAAATTACAGGGAAGAGCTAGGAAATCTTATAGTTGTGTATGCATGTGTTTGGAGGAGCTTTTGAAATTGTCTAGAGTTTGATCTGCTACACAGACATGCTTCCATGAAACACCACTTTACTTTTGTGTAGATATTTCACCGTGTGGGTTTGTTATATCTGAATGGACATGTGATGTCTGCCTGCCTCTCCAGGCAACAAACACATTTTGGAGGGATTGTTAACTTGAAAGTTGTAATAAAACTTTTACCACTCAGAACAACTAGTATCTATCTGTGTCTGCTAAGGGTGAGCAAAGGCAAAAAGTGGTTCTATTGGCAAAAATGGTTTGACAGTGTTTAAAAAAATAATTGTTCTGCAAATGTCAATAAGCTCAACAAATGCAAGCTAATTGCCTTATGGTTTGGATCGAGCTGTGCACCTCCGTATTGGGAGTTTCGCCACCTCCAGCAGCCCATATACTCTCTGGGCCAGCGCCGACTCTTCTGGGCAAGAAGAGGGGAGTAAGTGAGTCCATTCCCCGTTGGCCTCCTGAGACACCTCTGAAGATTAAATAACTAATGACTGTAAAGTGCTCTGTGAAAAGAGAGTGCTCTATAAAGTGTTATTGTTGGGGCTGTTAAAAATGGAAAACGACTTTTAATTTAGAAAGAGAGCTCTCAGCGTAAGGGGAGGGGGTAGCTGTAAAGCTTTTATCGCCACTTTGCTTTCCTGAGGCTTCTTAGCTATTGGTGTTGGCACCATGGTTTGCTCCCCCAGGAGATCTTTTACCTGCTCACAGGGCTTAGGAAGGATGCCAACATCTCATTGGCATGGTGCCATTCTGGTCCCTTTCTATGTCACAACCTTTTGGTGAGAGCTATGGTTTCATTGGCCTTGGATTGGCTTATCGTCGATTGGAATGTGAGATCAAGGATCCTTTCCTGAAATGTAGAGTGTCCTATAATCTGGTAATGCTAGGACCCTGCCCACGTACTCCCCAACCAGGGCAGTGGTATAGACCACAAACCACTTGTAAAATAGGAGACTTATGATACTCACCGTGTGGATAACAGCCTGCCCTCAGCAGACCAGTCCTCCTTCCATTTCTTGAGAACTAAGACTCCTCTTTTCCTATTCAGTGGTAATGCTCAGTTTTTAATCATTCTGAATTTCACCAACTATTCCTAGGCTTCTTGGTTCACATTCTACTTTCTCCCTGTCACATTATGTGGTCGGGAGGTTTAAAATACATTGTTGTACCTATGCACTCTGTATTATTATTTCATGTCTTATGATTCTGTATGTATATTTAATCACTGTGTAGAATTTACTCAGACAAGTCTTCATTTTAACATGCAGTGCTGTGAATGAGAAGGGGGCTTTCTGGCATCCTTTTTCTCTGGCTCTTCTGACTCCTTCGACACCTAACCCTCCCCATGACATGCAGGCCTTGCAGGAAAGGGGCCCATAAACTCAGTATTTATCATACAAATGCAGTGATGTGTCTCCCTTTTTATGACCTTGCTAAGTAGTGAGTATTCATTTGTGCCACCTCACCCCAGATGCCCATCCTGAGGCTGAGCTGTTTATCAGGCTCTCATCTCTTTCCCAAAGGCTGAACAAGGAGCTTGGGACCACTATAAACATGTTCTCTTTCATTAAAGAGGAAATTATTATCATATATTTTTGTAATAACCAATAACATTTCAAATTACTCACATTTATGGCTTATAATCAAGCTTATGCTTAACCTCTAATCCTCATGAAGCTGGTAATGATGGGCTGTTGGTTAACCACTTATGGGAAGTTAAGGGCAGATAGAAAGCCACCTGACCAGTAATTAACCAGAGAAGCAACTCATTTTTGAGTTGAGATTGTAAACACCACACTTGGCTTATGTTTAATTGATAACAAGTGAGGCAAGCCCCGTTGGGTTTGTGGTGACGCATTGGTGGATTAGGCCTTGGTTGGCTTCTCAATGGTTAATGTGCTGAGTGATAAGGATGCTCATTGTTGCACCCTAGGTCTTTAGACCCTGAATCTTTGCTTTTGAAGCTGATCATCTGGGGAGGTTAGTTACAACACAGTTGATGACTGGCACTTGACAGTCACAGAGGGCACTGCTCCCTCTGTCACTATGTGTTCTCACTGTGTTCTTCATAGCCTCTTGTTTGAATTCCCATCATCCATGAGTCTGGGGTAGTATGGGATCTGAACTGCTCTGATGCTACCTGTCATGGGCTTAGATCACCTTTTGAGTTGGCCCGCTTATTTGGAGGAGGAGAACTCACCGTTTGAAGAAACGGGCCAGTTTGTGGTAACAGTATCTTGGTTTGCCAACAGGATGGGAAAAGGGGTTCAAGGAAGTGTGATTAAATGGGATGGTTGTTGCTTATCTAGAGGATACAGTGAAAGGACCCTGAATCCAAAGGCTTAGCTGCTGCACTCATTGATGTATTCAGTAATAAAAGGAAATATAAGACAGAATCATCTGGAGTCCACTCTAATTTAACTGCTTTGAGGATAATAGTTTAAAGCACATTTTAATTATTAAATAATCATAACTGGGAATCTCCTATTATCAGTCATTTAGGTAACAGGAACTTTATAAACCTCCTTTCATTTAATCATCCCTATAACCCAATGTAGAAATTATTATTTTCTGCATTTCACATATGAGGAAACAGAATCTTAGAGGCCTTAAATGACTTGCCCTAGGTCACACATCCAATAGTTACATAGTCCAATAGAATGACTTCTACTAGCAAAACTCATGTTCTTCTGTACTTGACCTACATGTCATTAGTGAGAAAGATATCCCATGGAAGTGGAGATGTCATGGACTTCCTGTCTGTCATGTATCCAAGACTCTTAATTGATCTCCTGTGATACATTGGCTCCTGTAGCTGGGACTGCAGTGGCATATTGGGAGATTGTGACATATCAATCCAAATGAAGCCAAGATGTTTTTGGATGAATTACTGTCAGAGATTATTTGCAGTTTGTTAGTAGCAGTGGATAAGAGATTGGCCATAGCTACTTATCATCATGTAACAGTAAGGCTGAAAGGAGCCTTAGGATAGTTATCTAGCTCAAGGGTGGCAATCTGAATTCAACAATAGTTATTGTACAAGTATTTATTGAAAGCTTAGTGCATGCTAGTCATGGTTTTATGCTCTGATGCTTCACATACATTAGATGGCGTTAGATTATATACATTAGGTGGCATTAGATTATAATGCCACACTAATGTTAAAATTTTGCTTTAGATAGCTATATATCATTGAAAGAAGTTGAAAGATGAAAATATAGTCTTTATATTTGATAACATAGCACCCATTTCCACTGCTCTTTATTCCTTTTTTAAAATTATTATTTTTTGTTTGAAATAGAACATATGAGTGGGGGAGAGGGGCAGAGGGATAGAGAGAATCCCAACCACCATCCATACTCAGTTACAGAGGTTGACATGGGGCTCAATCCCACAACCCCGGGATCCTGACCTAAGCTGAAACTGAGAATCAGATGCTCAACCAACTGAGCCACCCAGACACTCCTTTATTCCTTTTTATGGGACAGAAATTTCATGGGATGATATTTTTTAGAGTCTGAAGAATTTCTTTAAACGTTTTTTATTTGAGTCTCTGGCAAAAGTTCTCTATTTCTGTTTATCTTAAGTTTTGTTTGTGTTGCTTTCATTTTTGAATAATATTTTCATGAGTATAGAATTCTGGTTTGACTTTTGCTGTTTTAGCAGTTTAGTCCTTCCATTGTCTCGAGCCTCCATTGTTGGTCCTGGGAAGTCAGTTGTCACTTTTAACCATTGTTTCCCTGCATGTATGTATAGTAATGTATCATTTTTCTCTCTCGGCTTTCAAGATTTTCTCTTAATGATTTTCGGAAGTTTGACAGCCATTGATGTTTCTTTTTTTTCTGCCTCATATTTTTTTCTCTTACTGAGACTCTAGTTACATGTATCTTAGACCATTTTAAATTGTCTCACAGGTCACTGAATCTGTTTATTGCTTTGTAAAATATTTTTTCCTCTTTCTGGGTAGTTAATCTTGTTTGACCTATCTTTTCATTTCCCATCTCCATTCCTATGTTAAGATCATCTAGCATATTTTTTGTTTTAAATATTGTACTTTAGTTTCCAGATTTCCATTTTTAAAAATTTTTTTAAGTACATTTCTCTGATGAGATATTCTTTCAGTCATCTTTTCATTTATTATAACCATCTTTTTTCTTAAGACTTTGGTCATGTCTAGTGTAGCTACTTTTTAAATTTTTTAAAAATGTTTATTTTTGAGAGAGAAAGCATGAGTGAGGGAGGGGCAGAGAGAGAGGGAGAGAGAAAATCCCAGCAGGTTCCATGCTGTGAGTGCAGAGGCCAACAGAGGATTCAATTGCATAAACCATAAAATCATGACCTGAGCTGAAATCAAGAGTTGGATGCTTAACCAATTGAGCCACCCATGTGCCTCTTTTACACCTCCTTTAAAGTACTTATGTATTCCCCAATCTCAGTCGTTTTGGGCTTAGTTTCTGTTGACTTTTTAAAAAGTCTTGAATGTGGATCACGTTTTCCAATTAATTAGCATGTCTAGTAATCTAATGTATCCTGGACATTGTGGGTAATACATTGCATGTATCTGTGCTGCTGAAGTGAGCACAATACGTTATATGTATCAGTAGACTATAGTTATTTTTAAAAAATATGTATAGCATGTTGAGTTTTTGTTCTAGCAGGTGACTTAGCTGGACTCAAATTACAAATTGTGTCTCCCCTGTGGCAAGCAGCAACTGAGACCTCTTCTCAGTTCTTTCAGACTTCTAGTTGTTATTTTTCACTCAGATTTTTGTGATTTTCCCAGAAATTGTGTGCTTCAAGGTCACCCAAGGATCTGGTTATGTGTTATTTTCAGATTTGGGAACCTCATTCTTTGTTCCCTCCTTCTTGGGATCTCACCCCTCATTTTTCAACAGCTCTGTCTGTAGTAAAATCCATCCTCTGGCTTGGTAGCCAATAAGAGTATGACTTTCTGCTTATGGTTTAGCCACGCTACCTTGTACACTTCTGTGAATAAGTGACTTCCATCCAGTTTCTGCCTGTTTTGGGTTGCTTCCCAATGTGTTAACATACTAGTTCTTTAAAAATATTTTCTCCAGGGGCACCTGGGTGATTCAGTAGGCTAAGAAACTGACTTTGGCTCAGGTCATGATCTCACGGTTTGTGGGTTCGAGCCCCGTGTCAGGCTCTGTGCTGACAGCTCAGAGCCTGGAGCCTGCTTCAGATTCTGTGTCTCCCTCTCTCTGTTCCTCCGTTGCTCATTCTCTGTCTCTGTCTCTCTCTGTCTCTCAAAAATAAATAAATGTTAAAAAAAAAATAAATAAAAACATTTTCTCCAAAATTCATCACTGTTATTTATGGAGGGTTAGTCCAATATAAGCTACTTTGTCATTACTGGAAATCTTACTGTTTAAGAGAATCCAGAAATTCTTAATGTGAAATCTCTTTATTGTTATAGGCAACCACCCCTCAAAACCATGTCATCCCTATTGGTAAAATATGGCTTGTTTGGCCCAGTTTTGTGATTTTGAACTAGACCTAAGGTTTCTGACTCTCAGCTAAGTACTTCGTCTGTTAGGACAAATTAATGTCTCTTTCTCTACCTGCTAGAATAGATAACTTCTCAAGTGTTATGACACTGGGTAGAGTTTCCATGGGAGATATCAGAGAATAACCTTTGCAGAATGTGGAGAAGAAATAAAGTCCACTGGAGAAGGAGACTCCATGGCAGGTGATTACCAGACTGCTTTCTTCTCTTCTAGTTGGTCCACTGTGCTTTTTGGCGCAGTGAGAACTGGTACCCTGGTGGGCTGAGTCCAGCTCTCCTTAGACCATTCTTATATTTAAGGTTGGCAATTTACTGCCAGGCCCATGTGAGCTGTTTGATGTTCTAATCCAAAGCACTGTCATGCTAGAGAACTTTTTTCTGAACTGTGTCCTGTCACCAAATGTCATTGTGCCCCTGTGCAGGTATATGTGGAGCGTGTAGCTGTACTTGGGGCCTTTGGGTACTTCCTTCATAAATAGCAGATTTAGGACCAGACAAGGAATTGGTACATCAGCCATAAATCCTGAGAAGGAGAATGCCAGATTCATTTGGCTGCTGGCATTTGATTTGTGGGTGTGTTAAAGGTCTCTGAACCTCTTAGAAGAATATGATGAGAAAAATGTGGTTCAGACTGCCCATCCAGTTTCTTATTGAGCTTTGGGTACTCAATAAGTAGGCAGGTAGAAACATTAGGTATTTGGGCTTCCAAGTCTGGTGCTTCCCAAGTTTATAACATTAATAACTTTGTTTTTAAATTCCAATTTCTCTTTTCCTGGGCTGCTTTCATCATCTATGGTGGTCCCCTTCTTCCTACTGCAGGCTTCTTATTCCCTTAGGCTCTCTGTTACTCCCCTTTTCCACATATCCTTTCTCAGAAGAACATCTTGTGTCAGCCGCAGGGCACTAGCATGATAACATTTTGGAACTGGAAGAAACTTTTTAGAACTTAGGGTTCAACACCTTCTTGCCACATAGGTGGAAACTGAGGTAGAGAGGAGAGGGCAAGTTACTTGAAGCCATATAGCTGGTTGGTGAAAGACACACCTGGAACTCAGTTTTCTAGATCCCTCCCCACCAGTCCAGTACTCTCCCTCATCTCACTATAGCATTTTAACTTTGGCTTGAAATTAAGGCATAATATATTGTCTAGTTTAAAAATCCTCTCCATTCAAGGTGGATGATTTGCGCCCCCCCTTCCTGCCCTTAATTCTGAACAATGTGAAATTGCAAATATTGAATCAGTTTTGACCTGTAAAAATGTCAGTTTCATATGATTCAATATAATACTTAGAATTTGACCAATAATACCTATACATTTAAGAAATGCAGGTCACTTAGCCTTTTTCTCTGGATGATTATTGATTTAGAGGGTAGGTTCACCTGGGTGAGCATAGCATGATGCCGATGAGCTCACATCACAGGTCAGAGGATTTTGTAGGCTTCTGAACTTGCATCTTTCCCCATGCCAGTTGGCAAGCCTGTCTCCAGGCAGCCACCCCAACAGCAATGTTCCAGATGGGGCTGTGTGTGGTCACAGTGAGAGGAGGCTGATGTCCATCACTGACTGCTGTGGTACAGTGAAAAGTGAAGCGGCTTTTGATGCTGGTGAGCCTGACACTGAGTCTTGGATACACAACTTTTCAGCTGTGTGACCTTACATTGAGGGTCTTAAGTTCTCTGGTTTTTCATTTTCTCATCTTTAACATAATATTAAAGGGTTTTCATCACGGTTTGTGTAAATTAAGTGACATAATATGTGAAAGTATTTGGCCAGTGCTTGGCATGTAGTGAGGCCTCAATAAATAGCTATTTTTAATTTTTTTTACATTTATTTATTTTTGAGAAACAGAGTGAGACAAAGCGTGAGTGGGGGGAGGGGCAGAGAGAGAAGGAGACACAGGATCTGAAGCAGGCTCTAGGCTCTGAACAAGCGGTCAGCACAGAGCCTGATGCAGGGCTCGAACCCACAAACTGTGAGATCATGACCTGAGCTGTAGTCGGACCCTCAACCGAGGCTGAAACCCACAAACTGTGAGATCATGACCTGAGCTGTAGTAGGACGCTCAACCGACTGAGCCACCCAGGCGCCCCAATAGCTATTTTTAAACACACACGTACTTACACTTCATGGTACCAGGCTGTTAAGCCAGTAATGTCACCTTTGATTCAGCACAGCACCATTTGCCCATTCATAAATCTCTCCCCTTTTTCTGTATGTCTAATTTGAGCCTGATAGCTGGTTCTTGCTAGATGATTGAGTTCTATGGATAAAGTTTATCCTTTCAGGTAGATTGCATTTTTATTAAAGACAGTGATTTGTTTGGGACCCCCACTATTCCTACTTGAGCTCTGGGTTCATAGCAGGTCTGTGAATCTGTGAAATAAACTGGTGCATCAAACAAGCTTCTTTGTAGATGCTCACACATTTACTGTATAATCTAGTGAAGATTTCCCTGGTGGTGTTTGCATAATGTTACATGTTTCAGTCCCATATTTAACACTTGGTGATTGTGAGGGTTCAAGGTGGCTTTAATCAAGTGGCAAACTGGTTCTTGGAGTCTGACACTAGCACTCTGTGTCCTTTGCTGGGGGGAATTGTTGCTTCCACCCGTAAATTATCGGGGATTCCAGCCAGGTTCCAATTGCCCTGTGATAATGCAGTACTTTGTTCCTGAGTAGGTTAAGGACTGATATCCCCATTATGTAGCATATCATGAAATGAATGTTATTGTTAAGTATAAGGACAGGACATATTAGTGGTATCTTTTATTACACAGTCTTCATTATAAAAGAACAGCTCTTGCTAAAGTAGTCCCCATTTGATAGGTAGCAGGACATTGTTCTTGTACTGTTGGCTCTGATTAAGGTTGGGATAATGCACTGTTGCTGCCTGTTATGTCCATCAGGAAAGAAGGTAAAATAGATGAGCATATGTTTGCAACAGATTAAAAAGACTGGTGTAAAGTCCATTAATAATTCTCATACTTAGGATTTGCTTTCTACTGTACTTACTTACAAAATCTGCAACATTTAATCTCTTCTCTGCGAGACCAGCTGAGAGAACCTTTTTCCCCTTCTGAGTGATAGGCCTGGATTTTCTGAGACAGAGCATTTGTCTGTCAGGGCCCATGGCTGCTGTGGTGATTTACTTGCCGTCAGATGATGTTGGTGTCCGGTTGGTGATATAGCCTTGCTGGATATGGGGAAATTTGTTACCTTTAGCTTTGACAGGAAGATAATTGCTGATGGTTAACAGAACTGAGCCAAATCCATTGGTTTTTCAGTAACACAAGCATAGGACTGGTTTCGAGAACCATGCTTCTCCCTATGTAAGCTTCAATTCCAGGCTTCTTTTTCTTCTTTCTTCTTCATCTCCTTTGTTGTTTTTGTTTATTTAAAGTGTGTGTGTGTGTGTGTGTGTGTGTGTGTGTGTGTCATGAGAGAAATGCACCAAATTCTACTTTTTTTAATTTCTAGCATTATATTACTGTGAGGACTGAGGGAATATTTGTTCATTCTACAAAGAAAAGCCATTAGGGGAAAGGTGTGTGTGTGTGTGTGTGTGTGTGTGTGTGTGTGTGTGTGTGTGTGTGTTGAGGGGGAGTGTCTTGCAACACCAGAGGCAGCCAGCCACTTGGTAAAGAGGTTGATGATCAGTGGGACATTGTTTTGTTAGGCCCCTCTCCTGAGTACACATAAATCGGGGCCTCTGTTATGTAGCTTGTCAATTTTTCTTCACACTGTGCAATCAAGTGATTGGTCCGACAAAGCTTTGTAATGTTTGAGCCTCGAGGGCTTCTCAGCAGAAGTCTTAAAAGGATGGAACAAGCTCAGAGAGTCCCAGAGGACAGAACTATGCCTCACAGATGTGGGCGGGTTCTGGGCTTGGGAAGATGATGAGCTCACCCAATTTTCCTGGTAGAAAGGGGCAGGGGCAGGCTGTGGGGTGTAAGTTGGGGAAGCACCGTGGAGAATGGAATATTCTTGTATTGGATACAAGGATACTTGGATACTTGTATTGGATACTTGGATAGCTTGTAGCCCATCCTCTTCAACCTTTATAACAACGGCCTCTCAAAAGCTTCAGTGTTATGAGTCTCCCCTTTGGAGCCCTGGATTTGAAGCTTTTGATGACCTACCTTAGTGATGTAACAGGCTCTGAACGTGTCACTATTTACCTGCAGAGAAGCTCGCTTCCTGAGGAACTGTGTATTCTGATGTGCAGATGCTGAGTGCTGAAGTGTATCCGTTTAACTCCCTTTTCTTGTTCCTTTTGGAGAGTTGTTCTTCACCTGTCTCAAGATACCTGGATATTGTCATATATTGGTGTTATAACTTTCTTGGCAACAGGAATACTCTTCTTAAAGCCTAGAGAACCCAGTCCTTTAGTTTTGTGGGAAAGGGTCTCCTGAATCATCATAGCATCTAGAGGGAGAAATCTAGGCCCTTGCTAAGATGCTAAGATTCATAAGAGGATTCAGAGGTTGTCCTCCCTGTTTGGCCATGTGTATGGATGACTGTAGCCTTTATGGGGCTGGGCTTATCACCCTTCTTCCTTTCCTCAGTCTTTATGTCTGCCTAGTCACCTGGTGCTCATGACCCTTTGCCAACAGAGTTGTCACAGGTGTTCCTTTATTTCCCTGTCTTTAGCCACTGCCCTGGCCAAGGTCCTCACCTGTTTCTCTCTCCATTTTTTTAATGGCACCACAGCTAGTTTGAGCCTACAGCTTCTCATCCCTCGAATACATCCCACTCATTGATACAATGCTGGCCTTTCTAAGACATGGATCTAGCCACAGAGCTCTGGCAGCAATTGACTATTGATCTCTTCCACTTCATACCTTGTTTATACTTGCCTCCTCTTTCCTTCTAGACTGCATAGCCTTTGCGGGCTAAGCCAGCGTTCTGTGTTTGTTCTCCTGAGATGTTCATTCCTCTCATCCCTGCTTATTAAATTCTCTTACCGTTCAGGGCCCAATACCAGCACCAGACATCACTCCTGGGAAGCATTTCCTCCTTCTCCAAATTGAAACGAAGTCCTCCTTGGGGACCAGTTGCTATATTATTACTAATAATACTGTTCTCTTGTCTCTGATGCTCACTAGCTGGTGAGCCCCTTGAGGGCCCGGGACGTGTCTTACTGTACCGTGGCTCTCTACCATCTGAGACTACCCCTTGTGCACAGTGATTGCCGAGTCACAGTCCGAGTTTGGTGACGAAGTAACAGTTCCAGAATTGTTGCATGCTAGAGCCTCATTATGACTTAATTCTTTAAGTCACTTATCAAGAACCCTCTGTACATACATCAGTGTTTTGTCCAAGAGTAGGGGAAAAGACACACGCTTCACCACTTCCTGATTCCTTGCCTGCGATGGACACAACCCACCCTCGCACTGCGTTCTCCCTCAGTGAGGCCTCATATCCTCTGGGAGTCGGCCGTCTGCCTCAGCATGTAATTCCTGGCAGCTGCTGCCCATCATCTGGCACTACCATTGGCAGAGGCTTTCCTGCCACCCTCGTATCGGTTGTGGTGAGAGGTCCTGAGAAGGCTGACGTTGTCCTTTCCCAAGGGTACTTACAGTTCACTAAGGAGATTAAGTGAATATTTCTAAAGCGCTTAGTATGTGGAACATTTAGATAATAATACAAGACACTAAATGATTCAGAGCTAAACGGGCATGGGAGGGTGCAGACTGTACCAGGAGAGCTGGGAAAGTGCAGTCCAAGAAAACTGCCTGGAGGAGGTGAGTCTCAGGGCCTGAGAAGGAGGGAGGACAGCCTAGGGCAGGGGAATAATAGCATGGGCAGCTACTCAGAGAAGGCAGACCCAAATAGGGAGGGCTTTGTGTTCTTTTCTCATGGTCAGGCAACAACCACTAGTGATGGAGTGGCCAGAAGTCACAAGGACCTGGGACACTGCCACAGCATTCTCCTTGACTTCAGGGCTGGTGCCTCTCCCTGAATAATCCCTTTAAAATCCTTTACTCTGAGCGATCATTAAAAAAAAAAAAAATCATCAGTTTTGAAATCTGCCTTTAACCCCCAGATCATCTTTTTCCATTTCTACTCTCTGGACGGTAAAAAACTGGAATATTTCTGTGTTTGTTCTGCTCTCCGTGGGTAACCTCTCTTCCCGCATGATAAATACACATTTGAAAATATTGATTTGCTGCTACCCCTTTGAAAAGCTTAAGAAGGTTGACCTCTGCCTTGGCGTTCTCAGACTTGAATTTTTCAGACTGACCAATCGACCCCTGGAAAGGCTGTGAAACAGTACCTGTGGGTCCTGGAGGGCCTTTCTGGAGGACTGAGGACGTGGTGGTGGCGGCTTGGCAAATGCCTGAAAGGAGGGCCTTTTAATAAAATGCTGTGTGTCCATGGCTCAAATCTAATGACTTTTAAATAGCTTGTAGGAAGGGAAAAATCTCCATTGTAGAGTCTGAGAGAGTCACCCCAAGGGAAGTGCCATTTTCCAGACATGTCTCAGAACCCCGGAGTCCCCTAGGCCCAGAGCAGATGATGATGTGTTGTGTCTTAAAGTTTGCTTCTTCCCTACCCCCCACCCCCACCCCACCAGTCGCTCCTCGTTTTATTTTTTTTTCCCTTGGTTTTACCACTGTGTGACCTCGTGTTGTATTTTTTCTGAATGACAATGAAAGTAATTGAAAATATTGATTGGCAGTACAGTTAAGTTGTCAACACAACCATTTAATTTGTCAGGAGGACTTGTTAAATTGTCAAAAATCATATAAAAAAACTCCTTCAGTCACTGATGATATACATTAGAGATGTTCATGAATCAAATGGGCCATTTTGGAGATAAGTGTTGAAGAAAAATTTTGAAATGGTTTTCTTCAGATACGTTTGCGTTCTCTCCTTTTTCCTCTCTCATCTTTTCCTCTCTCTCTGATCACTCATTGCAAAGAATATTGGAACCATTTTGGCGAGACAAGGTAAGTGAGGGATACTTGGGTGAGTGGAGGCCTCACTAAGTGTATCACATGGCAGAACAAGATTATTTTATAGCAATCTAATTATGATATTCTGAGCCAAATACTCGGAAGTTATTAATAAAGAGAAAAGGCGTGGAAGGTTCCTTTTCCCATTATGTGTGGGATTTAAAACATGGATCTTGGATTTTTTTTTTTTTTAAGGAAATTGTCTTTTAGGGGCTCTGGGCTCTTATCTCTGTCAGCCCTGTATGAAGATGGGTACGCAACATCCTATTTCCTGTTGAAATGCTTGAGGCACTGCTGTAATCTTCCTGCATTTTCACTGTTGTTAATTTAGTTCCTGAAGGGCCTATGTTCCCAAATGGAATTGGAATTAGCTTTATTTAGATTAATTTAAGAACAGTACTATCTGCTCCCCATTGGTCAAAATGAGTCAGGTCATTCTTGATATCATTAGTCTTTTGCTCTACTTGATTTAATAGTGTATTAGGGCTCAGAAATCCAACTTGGCCTAACTTAAGAGAATAAAGGATTTTATTGGAAGACTACTTAGGTCATTCCCATAGTTGCCAGAAGGGCTGGTGTGGTAGGCAAAATTCTAAAAATGCCCCCTCCCCGATTCTGTGCCCCATAGTCCTGAGAATTGTGAATGTACCATCAGTGCCAGGATTGTGTTACGGTGTAATGTAGACCTTTAAAAAGGAGAATCGTGCAGGGCACCCAGGTGGCTCAGTCAGTTAGTTGAGTGTCCAACTTCAGCTCAAGTCATGATCTGAGTTTGTGGGTTCGAGCCCCATGTTGGGCTCTGTGCTGGCAGCTCAGAGCCCAGAGCCTGCTTCGAATTCTCTGTCTCCCTCTCTCTCTGCCCCTCTCCTGATCACTTACTCTCTCTCTTAAAAATAAACAAACACTGATAAAAAGGGTGGGATTATCTTAAAAGTGACCTTTAAAAACAGGAATTATCCAGGTGGGCCCAATCTTATCATACAGTCATCAAAAGCACAGAACTTTCTTCAACTGGTGGAAGAAGAGGATGCCATAGATATTTGAAGCAGGAGAGGGATTTGACATGTTGACTTGATGATGGAAGGTTTCCTGTGAGAAGGTATCCCAGCAGTTTAGAGAAGCAGAAAGTGTGTCCCAGCAGGTAGCCAGGAAAGAATCAGAGACATCAGATCTGTAACTACAAGGAACTGGATTTTGGCAATAACCTGAATGAGCTTGGAAGGTGATTTTTTCCCCTTGGAATCTCTGGATTAATATTCCACTCTGAATGATGCCTTGATATTGGCCTTGTGATAGATACCCTCGGTGTCTGAGGTTGGGGTGGGCAGGTGAATGTAGTCCTAGGATTGGGGTCCTGCATCCACTTTTGTGTCTGGGAGGCAAGCTGTACCCTCCCATGATAGGCAGAGGCCTGTCACAAGCTCATGGACAGCCCCAAAAGAAGGGAATGCAGTTCTGGGAAAATAATGCAATAAATGCCCACCTAAAGTAACACTTAATTTCATGTTAAGATGTGTGTTTTTTCACATTTTAAAATCTCTGACATGGGGATGTATCTTGCCCTGTTATGGCATCTTAAGAAAGAAAGCTATGACCAGGGTCTATCATGGTATATTTGTCTCTGCTGGGCCAGTCTTGGCGGCTATCTTGGAGACTCCTTTGAACTGTAACCCCTATGGTTTTAGTCAACAAACTACTGAAGGACCATTTGAGGGAAGACTAGAACTCAGTGTTGTCTGAAAAACTTCTATTGGCATTTCCTGATAAGATTGAGAACTTGTTTGTATCAAAATGTGCAGAATGCATGTTGGTGGCTGCATCAGCTACACTCTGGACTGACAGAGAAGATGGTATTTTGCATGGAAACATTGATCAACTCTGAGCTGAAAATTGCTTCCAGAGGGTCAGTTTTTAGAATACCTTATGCCATATATTTCATGTATGCATACATACATGAGTGATAAAAATATCTGAATTGGCCAAAAACAACTATTTTAATAAGTATAAAATAAAAATTCAAAATGATTGGAAAGCATTATGTTTTAGTTTAATAGCATTGCTTTTTTCTTAGTGGTACATAAAATCATAGAATATTAAAATCAACGACATATTAGATTAATTAATTTTAAATAAAACATTTTTGTGTAGCACACATTAGTTACCTTATAAAATAGGGATAGTTTACTTGGAAAAGTGGAAATTGGACTGGAGAAATTGGTGCCTTTTCAAGTTTAAAGTTGCTAAGGTGTTTCTTGATTGGAATCGAGGGAAGAGGGTCAAGAGCCTGACATAGATTAAAATTAAGCTAATCGTGTGCCTCAGCCTTTACACTCCACAATTGTCCACACATGTCTCTACTACTCTCTACTACCTGCCCCTGGGCTCTCAACTGGAATTTGCTACCAGACAGGAGTGGGTTGAAAAGTGGTGGGCTGTAACAAAAGTGGTGAGAGTAGGTACCTTTGGTATTGGTAACAGGGCTTGGCTTTTGTTTCTGGCCCAGACTGGCATTCCACTATCGCAGAAAGAACACGGGAGACCCTATTTTTGTAGCACCTTTGCCATTACCGAGCTGTGAGACCTTAGTCTCAGGACTTAATCTGTCTTGGAGTTCTCCTTTCTGCATGTGTGTAATGGAATTGCTAAACCAGAGCACCTCAGATGTTCTTTGCTGCACTAATGTTTTGCTGTTACAAAATTTGCCCAGTCTCCCTTATTGCATTTCTTGGGTGTCCCATTTCTAAGTTGGCTCATATTTTTTGAGTGCCTGTGGCTTGCTGAGCTCTGTGTGAGAGAGAAGCTAAAGATGCAATTCTTCCCCTCGAGGAGCTTGCGTTTTCATTCCAGAGACAGGACAGAGACTTGAAAAGGGAGAGTTGAAAGAATATGTGAGTAGCTAACTGAATGAACAGTGTGGACTGTTAAGAACGTTCTAGAGAGGCTTTGTTTTGGTTAGCAAGGAACAAGCTGGAGGGTCAGGGGGAAATGGTCTGTGAACTTAAATCAATCAGGACTGCTTATTGTGTTTGTCTATTGGGGTCTCTGGATTGCCTCTCATTTGTCCTAATTCTGGGCATTTAAATGGGCTCATGTCAGCTGCAAAACACATAGGGACCTTTAGGGCAGTCTTTCCTCCCCGCCCCCCCCCCCCCCGGGCTTCATTCAGAGGCCTCTGAAGGTCAAAATGGAAATTGCGTGTCTGAGTCCCATTTCTTCACACCCGTCTAGACCTGCCATCAGGGTTTGGGTCACTGCCATAGCCAGTTCAGGGTCATCTGATACCAGCAGTCTTTCTGCTCCCTGAGGTCATTCGGGCACCAAGCTAGGCTCCTCCTTCCTGGTTGCTCTGCTATTCCTTAGCTAGTTGTCCTGGTCTTCGTGGCCAAATCTGGCTCACCAGCAACATATGTCTGTTCCAATCCATGGGAAGAGGGGAGGCAGTGTGAAGCCTGCTGCTTTTTTCAGGTGTGACATCAACTTTGCCCACAACACTTGGCTGATACTCCATTAGCTTTGTCTTAGTCACATGGCACCACTGAGCTGAAGGGTAACTGGGAGATGTAGTCTCTAGCCGGGCTGCCACGTACCCGGCTACAATTCAAAGGGAATTCTGTAACTGAAGTAATGAAGGGAGGAAGTGTGCCAGGGGACAGTTAGCAGTCTACCATAACTGCTATCATTGAATCTTTGCTGTTTTTGCCTTCCATTCCACTAATGAGTTCCTTGAGCCAGGGTTTGTACTCACCTTTATGACACCAATGTTGATGTTAGAACTTGGTGCATAATAGATGCTTAAAAACTGTTTGCTAAATGAAGGAACACCGTCAGTGAATGAATTGAGAAATGGAAGAGTGACAGAGCCTGCAATTTGGGATCCTTCGTTCTTTTGTGCCCCAAGCAGTGTTCTTTGTATTTTGAGTACATGTAACTGAGCTATGGGTGGGCCGCACTGCATTTAGCCCACGAGAGGATGCTTGGCTACGCCCGCCACGCAGTCTTTGAACCCAGGACTGGGGGAGATGCAGGAATATTTCATTAATCCTTGCACCATTTAGCCTCCTTATCGAATGGCCCAGACCTGTTCTTTGTTACGGACAACAATGAAGGGTGCCTTTAAGAAATCTCCAGTGAGTACCGAGGCATTGCAGATTAGGTCAGTAGAACTGCTGCTAGGTTGAGCATGATGGATGAGCAGGAGAATGAGTTTCTGCTGCACGGTATTGTGAAATCTTTTCATTGTCACCAACGGGCCTATGAGGAACTGATGAATGAGGGAGCAAGTGTCAGAAACGCCCTTCCTTGCCCCAGTACAGTTTTAATATCTCCCTGAGCTACAGGATGAGTATTGATAAAAGTAAAGTTTAAAAATAGCCACAGAGTGATGGGTAGCCATGATTTAAGGAGAACAGCAATGGGGTTAGAGAGGGTTCATTTTCCTGAAAGTGCATGAGAGGGAGAGAGCGAGAGGGAGACAGAGAGAGGAGGAGAGAAGTGGCGCGGCTGGACTGTGAGGGGAAAGAGCAGGAGGCTTTTATAAGAAGCTAATGTGATGAGGATGACGAGGGCTTTGATGGATGAGTTAGATCCATCTGGTCGCAGTATATGTAATAAATAGCTGTGCTCAGGTTTGACCTCTCCCACTTACCAGACACATCTTTCTCTTTTGGGATATCCAGGAGGGAGCTTCCATTAGAGGAAAGAACCCGTCATGAGCCAGAGCTGGGGATGTTTATGGGCTTGTGCAGAGGGCAGAAAGGAGATGGTATCCGAGTTACAGGTTTATAAACTGAAAACTGTAGGCAGCCACAATGCTGGTGATAGAAGTGCATTTGCAGGGCTGCAGCTGCTTCTGAGGTGTGGAGGGGAGAAGCACGAAGTAGGCGGGCACAGGTGGTGGGCAGTGGTCCCAAGGGCTGTGTAAGGGATACCTTGGTTTCTTGCTCACGGCATTTCCAGGTTCCTTTTGTCATACCTTCCCTTGCTGGGACCAAATGTTAAATTAGGCTAGAATTGAATGGGCCTCTAACTAGGTACATAATTTTTAACTGGGATGGTTTGGCAATGGGGTATTCTGGTGAATATAATATTTAGAAACATTATAAAATGTGTTCAGTCATATTTCTGCCTTAGAAAAGTCACAAGAGTTAATATATCATTGTAGGCCTTTGTGTTGGCTTACTGTTTATACATCAGTGACTGCTACCCTCCCTTGAAGATATGCCAAAGGCATCCCCAAAAATACTGGCTAAAAAGCTTACTCAATTTCTGTAATAAATGTACAGCTTGAATTTTTAAGCCATTTTTTGATAACTGAAGTTTTGGGAAAGGAAACATCATAGTCAAAAAACAGGAGGGAAGTGGATCTTGCCATTGGATTGTGTATAATGGGCAGCAGATTTGGAGAGAAAATGGAAAATGGATCTGCCTCAAAGAATAAGTGGAAAATCAGAAAGCTGGCAGCTTGTTTGCTTCCTTGGGATCAAAGGGTCTTCGAGAAAACCCAGTTAGATGTCCCTCCCCATCCCATTTCCCTATTCTTCCTGGAAGAACTGGCTGGACTACAAAGAGCAGGTCCCTGCCATGGCCAGGCTGCTATAGCCTCACCCCATGTGGGAAGAGAGCTGTGCTTTGGCCAGCACAATCCTAGCTTTCCTCTTTTGTGTGTGTGGGGGGTACCTCCTGTGCAAGAAGCTGGGGGTGTGCACATGAAAGCTTGGAGCCTGGCACAGCATGTGTTTGAATTAGAATGTCTGTCCCCAGCACAGTAACTTCTGCCCTCTGAGAATGTGGTTGAAGCTATGGACCCTCTGCCCAAAAACTGGCGCACACACACATGCACATTATTGCATGTAATTCGAGGGAGTTTGCTACCTCTCTGAATTCCTTACCAGGCTAAGAACTTAGCTAAGTAATTATGAAAGCTTGTTTCACACACAAAAAAACTCATGCACACATATACATGACCCTTGAACAGTGTGGGGTTAGAGTCCCCAACTCCACATGAAGTCCAAAATTGTTGTATAACTTTTGACTCTCTAAAAACTTAACTACTAGAAGGCTACTGTTGACTAGAAGCCTTAATGGTAACATAAACAGTTGATTAATCCACATTTTGTGTGTTTTGTGTGTCATATGCTATATTCTTACAATACAGTAAGTTAGAGAAAATATTAAGAACACCCTAAGGGGGAGAAAATACAGTTATAGAACACTGTACTATAGTGAAAAAAAATCTACATATAAGTGGACCCTCCCAGTTCAAACCCATATTGTTCAAGAGGCCAGTGTGTATGAAGACACACACACACACAACACACATGTATGTATAATGTATATATGTCTGCTTATACACGTGCAATGACTAATATGTTATCATGTACAACTTGTTAATGATCAATATTCAATGTGAAAGGAAACCCAAGACTCTGCCTGCTTAAGAGTATGTTAGTCATGTAATTTAAAAATTGTTTTGGTGCTTCTGTTTGCTTTGAGTATTGGTTAAAAGCTACCGCAGAAATTCTCCCTTTGCAAAATCAATAAATAAATGAGTGGATTAAGGCTTCTCCAGGGGGCCACACAACAGAACCCTGACCAAGGTTTCCTTTGCCTTTGCTAGGTTCCCATCCCCATTTTCGCTTCTTTCTGTCGTTGGTGGCTCTAGTTTTCGTATCTCATGCCCATCCTGGCCAATGCCCTCTCTTCACGACATGCCCACATGCTGCAAACTCACTTCATTCATGTTTGTTCACAACTTCAGTTTAGTAGTCTGAGCTAGATGTTAGGAAGAAAACCGAGCCCTAGAGGTATCCATACTAAGGTGTGAATGTCTGATCACTGTGAATTCCCTATGGATAGTCATATTTAAAAGAGGACATGTTTTAACTCCAATTGCTCTTCAACTAGTGTATTTTGGACAATATACAAAAGGAAGAATGTTAGGCACTGGTGTTTAAAAAAAATTAGAAAGGGGGAAAAACTTGGTTAGGGAAAAGAAAGCAGCTGAAGAGACAAAGGATGATAAATGTGGGTATTGTTCTCCATGGAAGAAACACTTGGAAGGATTTGAAGGCAGAACCCCACCTTAGGCACCAGGAACACAAAAGAGAGAAAACCTTATGTGCAGAATTTCATAGTCCTTCTAACCGAAGGTTTTTGTAATGGGGGAAGAAACAGATTTTAATCAGATTTTAAATGATAAATCTCCTTTGTAAATTGAAAAGTCCCTTCCTCTGTGTGTGGGGAAACTTTGTCAAACCTGTGGCAGATTTTTGGTGACATTGTATGAGGATGGCGAGGAACAGTAGAGCCAAGATGAACAGAGGCAAGTTGTGAATTTGAGAAAGTTGACCCCCCCCCCCAAGATATTTCTCTATTATGGAAACAATAGATGCTTTTTAAAGAAAAAGCAGAGAGAAGAAAAATAGTTCTAATAGTCTTGCCAGTCCCCAAATTAAGAACTCTTAATATTTTGATGTATTTCTTTCCACTTTTTTAATATAGATTATTTTATATCCTGCTTTTCTCTTTATTTTATAGCATGTGCGTTTTCCATATAATTATATACTCCTAATGAAAAGTATTTTAATGACTACATAATATCCTTATAGCAAGGTTTTGTTTCATTTTGTTTCACAATTATTCAGTCCACAGGTACATGTATTCCTCCTGCATGGATTTTAGTTTCTTTAGTTTGAAGCCCTAGAGGTAGAAATACCAGGTCAGAATGTGAACATGTTCGAAGGTCCCTGAGACCTATTGCCACATCGCTTTAATGAAAGGTTATTACAGTGTACACACCCGCATTGGAGCCAAGTCCTGGGCACAGACTTTGAAGGACAAGAGAACCTTGGTTCTCAGTTGAGGGGTGGGTGTAGAGAATTCTCCTTGGAAGCCCAAGAGAGACCAAGCTGGGCTGCTTCACAACGTCCTCTTAGGTGATTGTGAGGGAGAATGTGGTCCTTGCCTTTCCCCTGGCTTCTGGTGGTTTGCCAGTAGACCGTCTTTGGCATTCTTTGGCTTGGGGTGGATGCATCACCCCAGTCTCTGCCCTCACGTTCACACGGCATTCTCCCTGTGTATGTCTGTTTCTGATTTTTTTCTTAATAAGGACATCTGTCATGTTGGCTTAGAGCCCACCTTAACCCCCTCATCTTTAAAATTTTTTTTAATGTTAATTTGTTTTATTTGAAAGAGAGACACAAAGTACGAGCAGGGGGGAAGGGCAGAGAGAAAAGGAGACACAGAATCGGAAGCAGGCTCCAGGCTCTGAGCTGTCAGCACAGAGCCTGATGTGGGACTCGAACCCATGAATGCAAGATCATGACCTGAGCCGAATTCAGGTGCTTAACTGACTGAGCCTCACAGGTGCCCCTTAATGACCTCATTTTAACCAATTACATCTGCAGTGACCCTATTTCCAAGTAAATTGATGTTCTCAGCTACTGGGGTACAATTCAACTCCTAACAAAAAGGATCCATCAGCCATTAGGAAATGAGCCATTGAAGACTGGTCCTGAGAGTAAGTCATTTCCCTTCTTTAGGCCTGGGGTTCTCCTCTAAAATGAAGGTGTTGGATAGAGCAGTGGTTTTTAAACTGGGGTCCCAGACTGGCAACATCAGCATCACCCAGGAACTTGTTACTGTGAAAATTCTCAGGCTCCAACCCAGAACTACTGAATCGGGACTCTGGAGATGGGGCTCAGAAGTTTGTGTTTTACCATTCCTTCCAGGTGATTCTGGTGCACACTCAAGCTTGAGACCCCCTGGACTATAGGGTCTTCTGGATCAGAATTCTCAAATGTCAGCTTTAGGAACATACGTGAGCACAGTCCTATGTACATAGCCTGCCTAAAGGGATGGATGTCTAGCAAATGACCCCAGCCAATTTTTTAAACCCAAATGATAGGGGAGCCTGGGTGGCTCAGTCTGTTAAGCGTCTACTTTGACTCAGGTCATAATCTCAGCGTTTGTGGCTTCAGACCCCATGTCAGGCTCTGTGCTGACAGCTCGGAGCCTGGAGCCTATTTCAGATTCTGTGTCTCCCTCTGTCTCTGCTCCTCCCCTGCTCATGCTCTGTCTCTGTCTCTGAAAAATAAATAAATGTTAAAAAAATTAAAAATAAACTCGATCGATAAACTAATTTTTGTCCTACATAAGTGGCTAAGTAACTAATTCCAGAGTTTTTGTAAGTCCCTTCTGGTCTTCCATTCTGTATCCATTTTTAAAACATTTTTTAATGTTTATTTTTATATTTTTGAGAGATCACGTGGGGGAGGTGCAGAGAGAGAGGCAGACACAGAATCCGAAGCAGGTTCCAGGCTCTGAGCTGTCAGCACAGAGCCTGGTCCAGGGCTCAAACTCACAAACTGTGAGATCATGACCTGAGCCCAAGTCAGATGCTTAACCAACTGAGCCACCCAGGTGCCCCCATTCTGTATCCTTTAACCCCAGAGAAGTATATTCACTCAAACCAGTGTTTACTGACCAAAGAACTGTACCAGGTCCTGGGCCTACATTGTGGAACATGCTACTTGTGCGGCAATGTGGCTTTTGTTTTCTCTGAACTTCAACTTGCCTGCTGTTTATTCTTATTTCCTAAGGCCAGCTAAGTGGCTGGCCCATAGACCTAGATATAGAAGCATCCTGTTATTGACATATGGATTGTAGATGAAGACCTAATGGAGACTGCTGTGGGATTCAGGGAAGACCAATTAGGGAATTAATTCATTAGAGTCCAGCATACATGCTGTTATATCTATTTATTTATTTAGGCTAATGTCTTTTGCTTATCCTTTTACAGAAACAAGTACCTGTCAATAGTTGATAATGTACTTGAATTTCCTTAAGTATATTAAAATTTTACATATCAGGCATTTTATAACAGGAACCAAAGTTTACTTTTTACTCTGGCATCCTGATATTGAGAGTTTTATTTATATTAATAAAGTCATACAGCAATAGAGTCACACACTGGCCAGTCAAACTCTCCATATCTGACATTACCTAATATGCTTTTTCTAGCCATCATACCTGTATGAATGTATTGGTAACCCTTGTTATAGAACAAAGCTGTGCAGAGAATATTGCTTATTTCTCACATCATTAACTGCTGGATAACAGCTGCTTTGTTTCTTTTCTTCAGTCCCTGGTAAGGCATCTTATTTATCTCTTATTCTTACTAATTGTGTTTTGTTCTTTATGTTTCCATACAATGGGTAAGGAGTCCTTGTCACTGTGCCCATGTGGTTTTTCTAAAAGTAAGCTTATTTTCATGAGAGGGTCACAGATCTGGGTACCAAAGGGCTTGGGTTTCAGCCCCAAGGTGTTGACTTACTAGGTGAATCCAGGAAGGTCACATCTTTCCCCTTTCTCTCAATCTCTTTTGTCAAGGGGAATGAGTCTTGTTATATCTGCCTTTGAGTGAGGGTGATAGGGATACAGAGATGAAATAGTGGATGTGACATTGCTTTGAAAAAATAGAAGACTGTGCACAGGTGCAAGAGATTCTATGCATATGCGTGCACGTTTGAAATTTTTGTCCAGTTCAGATTAAAGACAACTTTATTATTACTATTAAATCTGCTTACAGAGCAAATATGCTAAAATGTGTATGTTTAATGGTGGCAGGCTTGCTTTAATCCTTCTTGCTTTGGGGTGCTGCATTTCATTTTCTGGTGATGCGGGCCTGGTAATGATCACCACTGATATTTACCACATTTTATTAATGTTATTTTTATGATCCTGCAGGAGATAATTAGGATTGGGTTTGGTTTTTTTCCATATTGTGAAATTTCAAGCTAAATAGTGACATGGTGGGGAGGAGTGAAATAGTGCAGAGAAGGAATGTGTTACAAATAAACTCAACCCAGAAACCATATTTAACATGAATTAAAATTAATGTAGCTCTGTGTTCATTATTTATATCTATTATGTGGAAAATACGTTACTGGACTCTCTAGAATTGGATGTTAAGAAACGTTCTATCCCTCCTTTTGGAAAGCATCCAATTAACACACCGTCCAGAGGGGGGAAGACTGGGGGGTGTGTTAGACAGGAAATATTTTCTTTGATTTATTTATTTTAAAACCTTCATTTAATTTCTAACGTTTAATAAAAGCAGATATTGACTAGATTAAACTAATTAACTTTCTTTATATCAGTGCAAAATTTAATTTTGAGCCAGCCTCTATTGGCCCAACCTTATGTTTTGTTCCATTTTAAAATCTGTTCTTAGACACGTAAGTCTGGATTAAGCAAAACATAAAAGGATAAAAATAGTGGAATTAGGAAGATAGTTCTAAGGCCAAAAATCAGATATCTTATAGAAATCATTGTCACTGTATATGAACAGGGAAGATTCTCAGTAAACTTTTAATTTCTAAGAGCTAGATGGGATTTTTGGTTAAGAGTACCTGATCAGGAGTTAGAAGACCCATGTTTGAATCCCAGTTTCAACACTTACTATCTTGTAACCCTGGTCAGGTTACCATCACGTATTTTACCCTCAGTCTCTTTATCTGTAAAATGGGGAAAGCAGTTGTACCTAACTCACAGGGCTATGGTAAGTGGTAAAGTGAGATGCCATGGGGTGTAAAGTATTTGGCATGGTGCCTGGAACATAATAAGCTCTCAAATGTTAGCTACTGTTGTTGTTTATATTACTGTTACTATTACATAATTATTATTAACTCCATCGAATAGCAAACTACGTATTATATAAATTAAGTGGGGACAGAGCTGCAAGGTACAAGACAAGTGAAGGGTTTGGATCACAGCCATTTAATCAATTAGAAATGAGGAAAATGCATCTTTAGAAATACATTTTACATTTATGGAAAATGAGCTGTTTGTGAATACATTTTGGAACACATATTTGGGACTTCTGAGTTGTATAAGTGAGGTATCCTTAGGTGAATAGCCATGCAGGCACCATGAGAGGGCAATTTCTTTCTATATCTACATCATGCTAGCAAGGTAGAGGGTAACCATGGAACAGACTTTACTTGTTGGGCTCCAGGATGCTGTTACAGCCTGGCCTGGCTCCCTTCCTTCTTCCCTATTCTGAACAACTTGAGGACCACCGCCCCTTGACTTCTCTCAACATATTTATTCACTAACTCTCTACATAATTCAAACTCCAGCATTGGGCTTAAATCTTCCAGTGAAA